>NC_092778.1:43132797-43436935 GCF_047496795.1 Chiloscyllium punctatum
TGTGGTTCAAGAAGGCAGTTTATCACCATCTCCTCAAGGGCCACCAGGGATTAGCAATAAATGCTGGCCCAGCCAGCAATGCTCCTATGCCACAAATGAATTGTTAAAAAAAAATTGCCCAACCTCATTCTTCAGGCCATATGATAACATGGTCTCTCTCTTCCATTCTACATATTAAAGAAGTTATTTTTGTCCATTTTATGTTTCTAGTTAGTTTACCCTCCAAGTTTATTTTCTCCCTATTTTTTTCCCTGTGATGTGACTAGAACTATACATAAACTCCAGCTGTGACATAACCAGTGTCTTACAAAATCCCTGCACTTGTATTCATTACCCAGCCCAATGTAGGAAATCATTCCATATGCTTTCTTTACCACTTTATCTATCGATCCTTTATCTATAGAACCTTCAGGGTTCTATATACAAGCATCACAAGTCCTCTCAGTTCCTCAACTCAAGTCACAGCTTCCTGTTTATTGTGCTTTCCTGTACTTTGTTTGCTCTCCACTGAAGTATAATTCTGCACTTTTCCAGAGTACATTCAAATTGATAACATCCTGCAATCAACAGCCTCCACTTACTATCAATTGCCCAGCTAATTTTTTGTGTTATTTCATAATTGTACGTCACATTTGAAATATGGAACTCAACAAGCTGGAAAATCAGTGAACAACAGTATTGTTAGACAACTGATGATTGCAACTGTACTCTACCACAACTGAGATAGGAGGAACACACTAATTTTCTCTAGTCTTACTATTCCATGTGGCAGAACATACACGTAATTGTTCTATCTGGTTCCCGATACGACCAAACCTGTTTTTTTCTATATCAGACTTAAGATCTATTCAACCATATTTATGTAATAAATGTAAAATTATTGATTTATTAAAAAACAAAAAGTATTTCACAAAGAACTGGTTAACACACCAACTGTAGTATGAAAATATAAACATTTATTCTGCAAAATAATCCAAATTCTCACACCCATTCATACCAGGAAAAGAAGAAAGCACAGATTTGTCTCTGCAGAGATTCATTTTCAGAAGAAAACACTTTTAGCAATAAGTCTTAGCTCTTGAAGGCAAAAAAAAGGACAAAGTTTGGAATGTTGAAATGACTGTCAGTACTGTATTCTTTCACATGTAGAAAGGTGTCACCAAACGTGGGATCTTTGCAGGAAACATGGAATCACGGATTCTTCTGGAGGTCTTCAAGAGGAAAGTGAGGTTTTTCCTTAATTCATTTATTTTGTGGGATGTGGCAATTGCTGGCTGGCCAGCATTTATTGCCTGTCCCTAGTTGCCTTGAGAAGGTGGTGGTGAGCTGCCTTTTTGAACCGCTGCAACCTAACTGCTATGGGTTGACCCACAATGCCATTTGGGAGTGAATTCCAGGACAGTGAAGGTACGACAATATATTTCCAAGTCAGGATGTTGTGTGTCTTGGAGGAGAACTTGAAGGTTGTGGTGTTCCCATATATCTGCTGTCCTTCCTTCTAGATGGAAGTGGTTGTGGGTTTGGGAGTTGCAGTCTGAGGATCTTTGGTGAATTTCTGCAGTGAATCTTGGAGATCGTTCACATTGCTGCTACTGAATGTCAGTGTGGAGGGAGTGGATGTTTGTGGACACAGTGCCAATCAAGTGGGCTGCTTTGTCCTGGATAGTGTCAAGCTTCTTAGGTGTTGTTGAAACTGCAGTCATCCAGGTAAATGGGGACTATTCCATCACACACCTGACTTGTGCCTTGTAGATGGTGATCAGGCTTTTAGGAGTAAGGAGGTGAGTTACCTACTGCAGTATTCCTAGCCTCTGACCTGCTGTTGTAGCCACTGTGTTTACGTGCTGAGTCCGGTTGAGTTTCTGATCAATGATAACTCTCAGGATGTTGATAGTGGGGATTCAATGATAGTAGCACCATTGATTGTCAAAGGGCGATGGTTAGATTGTCTCTTGCTGGTGATGATCGTAGTCTGGCATTTGTGTTGCAGGACTATTGCTTGCTACTGGTCACCCCAAGCCTGGATATTGTCCAGATCTGGTTGCATTCAGACATGGCATGCTTCAGTGTCTGAGGAATTGTGAATTGTGCAATCATCAGCGAACATCCCCACTTCTGATTTTATGATGGAGGGAAAGTCATTGATGAAGCAGTTCAAGATGACTGGGCCTAGGACTCTATCCTGAGGAACTCTTGCAGTGATGTCCTGGAGTTGAGATGACTGACCTCCAACAACCACAACCATCTTCCTATGTATCGGGTCTGACACTAACCACTGGAGAGTCTCCTCTCTGATGCCCATTGATTCCAGTTTTGCTAAAGCTCCATGATGCCACATTCAGTTGAATGCAGCCTTGATGTCAAGGGCTGTCACTCTCACCTCACCTCGGAAATTCAGCTCTTTGTCCATGTTTGGACCAAGGTTGTGATGAGGTCAGGAACTGAGTGGCCCTGGTGGAACCTAAATTGGGCGTCACTGATCAGTTTATTGCTGACCAGCTGCTGCTTAATAGCACTGTTGTTGATACTTTCCATCATGTAATTGATGATGGTTTGGATGTTTCCTGCTTTTTATCTACAGGACATACTTGGGCAATTTTCCACATTGTCTAGTAGATGCCAGTGTTGTAACTGTACTGGAACAGCTTGGTTATGGGAGCGGCAAGTTCTGGAGGACAAATCTTCAGTACTATTGCCAGAATGTTGTCACGGCCTGTAATTTTTGTAGTATTGGGTATCTCCAACTGTTTCTTGATATGACGTGGAGAAAATCAAATTGGCTAAAGACTGATATCTGTAAAGCTGGAAACCACTGGAGAGACAGAGATGGATCATCCACTCAGCATTTCTGTCTAAAAACTGCTGCAAAAGCTTCAGCCTTATCTTTTGCACAATTTAGATTAGATTACTTACAGTGTGGAAACAGGCCCTTCGGCCCAACAAGTCCACACCGCCCCGCCGAAGCGTAACCCACCCATACCCCTACATCTACATCTATGCACACAAATATGCTGGGCTCTCCCATCATTGAGGATGGTGATATTTGTAGAGCCTACTCCTCCAGTGAGCTGTTTTAATTGTCCACCACCATTCATGACTGGATATGGCAGAGCTGCAGAGCTCAGATCTGATCCGTTGGTTGTGGGATTGCTTGGCTCTTTCTATCACTTGCTGCTTATATTGTTTGGCATGTAGGTAGTCCTGTTTGGTGGCTCCATCAGGACGACATCTCATCTTCATGTATGCCTGGTGCTGCTCCTGGAATGCCCTCCTCCATTCTCCATTGAACCAGGGTTGATGCCCTGGGCTTGATGGTAATGGTGATGGTAATGGTTGAGTGGGGGATATGCTAGACCATGAGATTACAGATTGCGTTGGAGTACAATTCTGCTGCTGTTGATGGTCCACAGTGCCTCATGAATGTCCAGTCTTGAGTTGCTAGGTATGTTCAAAGTTTGTCACATTTAGCACAGTAACAGTGCCATACAACACAATGGAGGTTATTCTCAATGTGAAAGCAGGACTTAGTCTTCACAAAGTCTGTGCAGTGGTCACTCTTACCGATACTGTCATAGACAGATGTATCTGCAGCCGGCAGATTGGTAAGGATGAGGTCAAGTATGTTTTTCCCTCTTATTAGTTCCCTCACCTCTTGCCACAGACCCAGTCTAGCAGCTATGCCTTTTAGGACTCAACCAGCTCAATCAGTAGTCTTGCTGCTGAGCCACTCTTGGTGGTGGACATTGAAACCCTCCACCCAGAGTACACCGAGGTTTCTCACTGGTTTCACAGATTTTTCCAGAAACAAGACAGGTGAATTGGGAAACTTCTTTCTTTTATCGAGCTTCTCCGATTAAAATCCAAAACCATCTCCTGAGAAATACAACAAAACAGCTGTAAAACTCAGTTGTAAAATCAGCAGCTTTCTTGGAAGTGCATTCAATCACCAGGACCAGCAAATATATGAAATCATGCTCCAGTGTCCTTTGACTCTACATAAATTAAAAATTGGCCTGTCAGTATTAATGAGGGTCAGGATTGCCAGGAAGGAGATCATTTCAAAACAATTTAAACAGGACAGTAAACAAAGTACAGACAAAAATAATCTCTAAGTGTCTATGTCTTTGAGAATACTGAGCAGGATGAATTCTTGATTGATATAGCAGACCAATTCTGTAAAGATTCCTGGTTTAAAGATTTCTAGTGTCTAGATGCAAAGGAACCAATTGATGCAAGATATCATACTCGACTTAAACATGCTCTTGAGGAAAGAGTTCATGGAAATGTGCCACTAAAGTTCATGATATTGTGCAGAAGGAGATCCAGGACCTTTCTGTGCTTACAGAAAACAATGGTGATGCAGAAGTACCAAAACTGGAAATTTCCCCTATTACCAATGCATCTTTTCTTGAACTTTATTTATTTTGTGGGATGTGGATGTCACTAGCTGGCCAGGACTTATTGATTGTCCCTAGTTGCCTTTGAGAATGGTGGTGATGAGCTTGGACTGCTGCAGTCCGCTTGCTCTGGGTTGACCTACAATGCCATTAGGTAGGGAATTCCAGGACTTTGACCCAGCAACAGTGAAGGAGCGGCGCTATATTTCCAAGTCAGGATGGTGAGTGCCTTGGAGGGGAACTTGAAGGTAGTGGTGGTGTTCCCATGTATCTGCTGCCCTTGTCCTTCTAGATGAAAGTGGTCATGGGTTTGGAAGATACTGTCTCAGGATCTTTAGTGAATTTCTGCAATGCAGCTTGAAGGCAGTAGACACTGCGCTACTGAGCATCAGTGTTGGAGGGAGTGGATGATTGTGAATGCAGTGCCAATCAAGCAGGCTGCTTTTTCCTAGATGGTGTCAAGTTTCTTGAGTATAGTTGGTGCTGCACTCATCCAGGCAAGTGGGGAGTATTCTATTACACTCCTGACTTGTGCCTTGTAGAAGGTGGACAGGTTTTCAGGAGTCAGGAGGTGAGCTACTCGCCACAGTTTGCTGGCCCCTGACCTGCTGTTGTAGCCACCATATTTATGTGCCGAGTCCAGTTGAATTTCTGATCAATGATAACTCCCAGAATAATGATAGTGAGGATTCAGTGATGTCATAGAAGAAATTTGATTAGATTAGATTCCCTACAGTATGGAAACAGGCCCTTTGGCCCAACAAGTCCACACTGACCCTCCGAAGAGTAACTCACCCACACCCAGTCCCATACCCTATATTTACCCCTGACTAATGCACCTAACACTATGGGCAATTTAGCATGGCCAATTCACCTGGCCTGCACATCTTTGGATTGTGGGAGGAAACCGGAGGAAACTCACACGACACAGGGAGAATGTTTAAACTCCACACAAACAGTTGCCTGAGGTGGGAATTGAACCTGGGTCCCTGGCGCTGTGAGGCAACAGTGCTAGCCACTGTGCCACCCCAAGAATGAAGAACTCCAATTTGACGAAATTGTATTTTTGCACAAATAAAGCAAGGTTTTGAGTGCACACAGCAAGAACAATGTCTGAAAAAGGAAGTCTCAGAGACTGAAAAGGAGCTGTTTCTTAGGGAAATAAAAAATTTGCAGCATCTGCTTGATAAGTTTATGAAAGAAAACAAAGACCTTTAAGTCTCCAAATATGTAAGATGCTGAGAGTAGCCCAGATGAACTGTAAGATCACAGAATTTGAATGAACACAACACAAGAGGAATACAGAGGAATCTCGATTATCCGATGAGCACTATTTTGTTCGGATAATTGATTTTACTTTAAACAAGGGAAGCCACGCTGATCTGATGCTGTGTTCCACCGGAGAATTTGTTTAACTGTATCATTTTAATGCATTGAGAGCAAAAAGCACAGATTTCACATGATGAAAAATATAAAGCAACGATAACACGAGAAAACTTATTAAAAATGCAACAGCATTTAGCATTTGGCAAGGAGTGGTGAAGACAGCATTAAACCAGGTCCTGAACAGCTTCTACAATCGAAGAGCATTTCTCAGTTTCTGAGAACTCAGTCTCGTGATAGAAAGACAGAAGCACTGCCTCACGCATGCGTTTACGTTCTCGACCATTTTTCTCATGAATGTCTGGTAAAGTGACTGGAATACTATTAAACCGTTATTTTTGCAAAGGGCTGTGTGATAACCCTTACCTAAAAAAATCCAATCGCTGGTGCATGAGCTGCTTGTGATTTTTGCCAACGTTTTCATGTGTTCTTTAGTACAGGTAAATCAAATACACTTACCTCCTTGATTTTGCGGGACCCTGAAATCTTCTTCGGATAATCAATATTTGGATAATCGAGGTTCCTCTGTAGTCATTACTAGTCCATTGGAAAGTGATTAAAAAACAAATAAGAACTTATAACTCAAAAATTTCCACAAGCCTTGTATAAAAACAGCTGTAACTCTTGAGAATTTGACAAATAAAATGCCCTGATGCTTATAAAGCACGCTTTTACTTAAACACGTAATGGTAAGAGTCAAGATTAGAGTGATGGTGGAAATGCACAGCAGGAATAATCACCTGATGAAGAGCTCCTGCCCGAAACGTCGATTTTCCTGCTCCTCGGATGCTGCCTGACCTGCTGTGCATTTCCAGCACCATTCTAATCTTGATTCTAATCTCCAGCATCTGCAGTCCTCACTTTCGCCTATGTAATGGTAAGGTCCTAGGGAGTGTTGCTGAACAAAGAAACCTTGGAGTATGGGTTCACAATTCCTTGAAATTAGAGTCGCAGGTGGATATGATAGTGAAGGAGGTATTTGGTATGCTTTCTTTTATTGGTCAGAGTATTGAGTACAGGAGTTGGGAATTCATGTTGCAGCTGTACAGGTCATTGGTTAGACAATTTTTGGAATATTGCGTGAAATTCTGGTCTCCTTCCTATCAGAAGGATGTTGTGAAATTTGGAAGCGTTGAGAAAAGATTTACAAGGATGTGGCCAGGGTTGGAGGATTTGAGCAATGGGGAGAGGTTGAATAGGCTAGGGCTATTTTCCCTGGAGTGTCAGAGGCTGAGGGGTGACTTTATAGAGGTTTATAAAATCATGAGGGGCATAGATAGGATAAATAGACAAAGTCATTTCCCTGGGGTGGGGGAGTCCAGAACTAGAGGGTGTAGGTTTAGGGTGAGAGGGGAAAGATGTAAAAGAGACCTAAGGGACATCGTTTTCATGCAAAGGGTGGGACTGCCAGAGGAAGTGGTGGAGGCTAGTACAATTGCAACATTTAAAAGGCATCTGGATGGGTATATGAATAGGAAGGATTTGGAGGGATATAGGCCGGGTGCTGGCAAGAGGGACTAAATTGGGTTGGAATGTCTAGTCAGCATGGATGAGTTGGATCGAAGGGTCTGTTTCTGTGCTGTACATCTCTATGACTCTATTGACCCCAATGTTACCATGACCATTCCATAAATTGGTTGGAATAGGCAGCCAGGCATGAGTGCACAGCCCATTTTTGTTTAAATGGTTTATAGCAGTAGTGCTATCTTTGAAGGTGCCTTTATCCATCAGGAGTCAACCATCTAAGAAGATAACATTTTCTTTTCCTTTCTACATGCCTATTGACCAAAACCATCTTCCAATCTACTTCTTAAGTTGGGAAAACTCTCCTTGCCCAATTCCCCTTAAAATGTGTGTCACTCAGGATCCATGGCTGTCTTCTTCTTGGAGCTTTCTGCAATCCTGACAGCACACAGTATTAAGCTCTGGCTCTACCAGGACTGTTGGAGCTGCTGACCAATCAGATTGGTTGTCAGCTCCAAAGGGTGGGAGATTTTGCCCATTAATGGGGGTGTGCCCAACGTTTAACATTATAATTGCTCACAGCATGTTGTTGCTTCAGCCTCTGACAAATGTTTTATTAGGTGAATGAGCTGCTCACTGGATATCTGTCCCAAGGTCCTTGATCCAGGAGAAGATCCCTTGCTGTCCAATTATGTATCTGATTGTCAGCAAGATATTCCAATGAAGGTAATGAAAGACATACTTTAGCTCTCTAGCCAGTGGGCAAAGCAAGACCCCAATCACCTACATTAAATACTACCAATTTTGTTCATTGCAGAACTGGAAATAACATTCTACACTGATTTGGTTGTGTAACTTTGACAATTTGCATTTATGTAACACCTTTTACGATTATTAGCTATCCCAAATCATTCTATAGTCAATTAAGTACTTTGAAATTAATTAATTTTGAATGTTGTAATGGAGGAAGTGCATCAGCCAATTAGCATACAACAAATAAGCTCTGTATTAATATATAAACTAGGATCTGTTTTTGTGATTTTTTTATACTTCATTTATTTAAAAATCTTTATCTGCCTTTATAGGTACTAAAGCAGTTCTGTACAGTCTTTGTATATCAAGAAAAACAAGCTTTGGAAATTGACATTCCCTGCTGTTGCAAAACCAGAGGCATTTAATATTCACAGTTCACATACATTGAGCAACAAGACGGTCTAACAACTGAACAGACCCTTGTTATACTTTAGCAGGAAGACCTTAGATGGTGATCTTTCCCCACTGTACTTTGGCAGCAGCTGCACAAGTTTTAATGCTTCCCTCAGCACTTAGGCCTGGACCTTGGAATGTGCCAGTCTGCAACACTCAGTAAAGGTCAACTCTTTACACCGAAAGGCCAACAAGTTTCAGGCAGACCAAAGAGCACCTTTCACAGAATTGACAGTCCTCCAGATGCAGACGATGTTTGTCTCAGTGTGCATCCCAAAGAACAGCCTGTAAAGCATAGAGCTCTGCATCATGGAGATGCTTGGGATGAACCTCAATCAAAACCATTGCATCACTCTCCAGATTTTCCTTCCAGAAGGAGATGTGTGACAGTCTCTTCATTAGCGCAGCCGCTTCAAGTGCATTGTGCAGTAATGCAGAGGCCAAGCATGCATGAAGGATCTGTTGGGCCATCGTCATCTATTTTTGTGATGTTAGCAGTGAAGCTTTATTCAGAAGTAAAGATATAAATAGCAGCAAAGAAGTTACTAAGTGTTTTATGGTTGAAACCTCATTATAGTGACTCTGACATTAAGTCAACGTTAATATGATCATGTATACTTATTGGAATACAGAAATGCAGAGGCTGAGATCTGAGACATACAGGCTGCTAAATGGAATATCAGGTTAATCATAATGTAAGTTTGTATGGTTGTGATTTCTGCTGTTGGAAATAAAAGTATCTTTCACATTCAGCATATGAGGTACAGAAGTTCAGGATAGGAAGCAGCGAAGTGCAATACATTGATCATGCACTTGAAATTGGTTTATTTAAAGCCTTTTTGCACTGCAGATGCTAATTCACATTTGATGTGATAATTACAAGTGGCTTTGCTCACTAAATGTTTGTTACCTGGATTCAAAAGGCAAACTGCCTTATTTTTCAATGACTTGTTTACTTCTAATATAACATTTCTTTCTCCAATCCCTTCATGTTTTATTCTTTATGTTTATTCTTCTCAATAAATAGCAGCTTCTCTTTCTAATTTTTAACTCTGGCTGACTACATTAAGTATGAAAACAGAAAATTCTAGAATTACATAGCAGTCAATTAGTCAATCAAAAGTCAATTAGTAGGTTTGTGTTGTAAGTGAGTCTCTGCTAGTTTCTGCTTCTCCTACAGATAGTGACAATACTAGTGCTTTAAGAGGTTTGTCCTTTTTTTCATGAAGAAAGGTTAAGACATAGGTGCCAAGCAGACTTCTCCAAAGCTAATAAACAGAAATAAATAAAGTAAACAGCTTGTAAGGTTTTTTTTTAAGTTGGAACAATAGAAGCAGCCTGAATGGGTGGAGTCAAGGTCCCACAATACCAGGAATTTGTTTTAGTTTTAGCTTTCAGTAGCAGTTGTTGGGGTGTTGAAGGTGGATGTGGAAGCTGTTATTCCTCTGTTTGTTACAGCTGAAAGCTGGGGTTCTCTTTTTGCTCTTAGAATCGCATGTGAGACAGTCTATTTTACTGAATTTGCGTGTGTTTATGGGATATTACCATCTAGGAACAGTTGCTGATTAGTAATTAAATAAACTATTATTCTGTTAAGTTTTCCAATAGAGTTATTCCAATTTCTTCTTTCTTTTGTTGTACTTTAACCTAGTATATGAATAAAGTGTATGTTTATTTCAAGACTCGTAATTTGACCAATCAAATTGCATTTGGAATGCAACACCTAGCACTTGCCTTTAAAATAAGAAAAAAGTAAAGGTCTAAACTATCTTCTTAATATATCTTGAGGGGGTTTGGTCTGGTCCATAACAATATTGGAAGAATCATTCTGTTCTTTTTATGTTCTAAATTTCTAGTAATTGCATCTTTTTAATATAGTGCAAGATTTAAGCAGATGAATGGCCTGAAAATCATAAAACAGGTCATTAAAAACATAAAGAGAAAACAGTGTTTGTAGAGAATTAAGCCTATGGTTCATATCTAGTTGAGGATACTATTTACTGGTCTTTCCTTCCCTCCACGAGGTTTCTTTTCGGCCCTTTCATAGAACATTTGCTCAAGCTCCTCTGTTCACTGCCCTCCTTCAACATTGCTACCTGTCGCTGAAGATCCTGTTAGATTAGAATAACTAGCTCTCTAGATTGCCTTTCTGAAAGATGTTTTTGGCTGTTTTGATGAAAGGTCAGTCTCTTCTCACTTTCCCTAATAGCTTCCCTTATTTGCTTTTTTTAACTTCTCTGAATTTTCTGTATTGAGCCTGGTTTATATTATGTATTAAACAAACAGAGATTTCTGGAGATATTCAATTCTGGCAACATGATTGGAGAGAGAAACAAAGTTAATGTTGTCAATACAGTATGACTCTTTTTCCGAACTAATTTGTATTATCATATGCTTGATACATCTAAATTTTCTGCATATTCACACACATATTTTCTGCATTCAGCTTGATCTGCATCTCTTTTGTCACCCAGGGAGCTCAGGATCTGTTTGCCCTACCTTTCCTTTTCATGGGAATATACCATAACTGTACTTACTACTTTAAAGTTTAGTTGTAGTAGAATCTGTTGCACTGCTCCTGAAATTGAATGTTCCATTCTGCTCACTCATTTATAAGGAAGATAATGACCTACTCATTGTACGTACTCATACCACCACAGATAGGCAATTTTCTCGTTGCAATAGACAGACAAAACATTTGTAAAAGTTGTTACACTCCCCTGGACATACAGAAGTGTTGCACATTCTGAAACTATTTGACATGGCTGTACAAATGATAATTTGATTTTCCATAAGAACAGCTATTTTTCTGCAATGTTTGTTAAACTTCTCAGGTCACAAAACACTTGCGGGAGGCAAAAAGTTTCTACTGGCAGATTTAAGTTCTCATCCTTCTTTGCTGTAGTCAACAATTAATTGGTCTTTGACTACATTTTATTTAGAACATACGGATCTGTAAAGAAACTTCAAATTGCCACGTCACCATCTATATTATGTTTTTGATTGATGATTAGGTCTGTCACCTTCAAATATATAGATAGACAATTTGGACTAAATGTTTTTGAATCCAAGTTCCAGAGTACAGTTCATGCAACTAATACATGTTTAAATAACCTTAAAATCATTTAGTATCTATCCTATCTGGTTCTCCCTTTGTGCCCTTCTTTCTCCAATCTTACCTCAAGTAACATGTGAGAGAAATTGATGGACTCCATTGTCATAAAATTGAGACCATCCATTCAGTTCATTATTATTGTTTATCGAGATAAACTTCCAAGAGGCTCCTTCCTGCCCCAGCCTTATATATGTTTCTACTTTCTCTCTTATCTCCCTCCCACTGTTTCTATTTCAAGCTCATCCATCATGAGGTCCATCTCTGGCTCCTTTGATTTCATTGAAACTAATGAAATGCATTAGAGGAAGCAAAGTAGAGGAAGTGAGACAATGCCTGTAGGGTCATACTTTAGGAACAGAGGGGTAATTTTGAAGGAAAATGCAATGTTGTCAGAGGACTACCAGCCAGTGATTTATGTAATAACACCATCTTGTTTAAGTTGGATCTGCGGAAGTAGAACTGTGATCTGAAGCTGACACATTCCTTCCATTGAAAATCAATGGAAGTAATCAAGCCTAAGTCTTGTTTCTTTCTACAAGTACAAGTATCTATCTTGGAAAATTAATTAATATTAATTAATATTAATTCAATTGCTTTCTTTCAGAAACATGTGACCCATTGTGTCTCTTTCCCTAGTTGCCAACCATATCCCTCTCCCTGGCAAATATCTGAAATTAAACCAGTCTGTTCACAATCATGATGTTATATTTGACCTTGAGAGCAACTTCCGATCACATTATTGTCCACCATTAAGATCACCTATTTCCACCTCCACAGCATTATTCAATTTTGCCCAACTCAGCTCATCTGCTGCTAAACTGCTCATTCATTCCTTTGTTACCTCTAGATTTGACTATTTCAACACACTGTTGGTTAAATTCCTACATTCTACTCTCTGTACATTTGAGGTCCATAATTATACTGACTTAACTCAAAGTTCTGTTCACCATACTTCTGTGCCTGCTGACTAATGTTGGTTCCCAGTCAAACAGTTTCTTGTTTTAAAATTCTTGATCTTGTTTTCAATTTTTTCCATGGCCTCACCACTCTCTGTCTGTAATCTTGTCTGCTGCTACAATCATCCTGTGCTCATCTAATTTTGTCTTCTTGAGTATTCTTGACTTTAAATCGCTCCATACGTCTTTATTCTGTGAGAAACTCTGTTTTGTGTGTTTGGGCAGCTGGTTTTGGGATGGGCATTGAAGAGTTTCCTGTTGAGGTGAAAGGAGGAGAACACAAAGACCTTGTTTGAAAATGGTAGATCTTTTTTAAACCATTCTGTGCAGAGGTATTATTATACAGCTCTAGAGGAAATAAGACTTGAACCAGGCCTCATAGCCTAGATAGGGACACTGCCACTGCACAACAAGACCCTGTATATAGTTTGCAATCAACCTGTTCAGACACGTTATGATACTTCTGGCGCATTGATACTTGAAGCTGAACCTTCCAGCCCAGATGGAGGGACATTATCACTGCACCACTCCAAAGATGGTATAGTTAGGAAAAGAGAGATTAAGACTCTGACTGGAATTGAATCCAGCCCATCTTAATGGGAAATACAGCAACTGAATCAATCTATAGTGTGAAGTATTGCCATCAGTTTTCAGGTGGCTGGAAACCTCTCACAATTAAATTGGAGCCAGGAAAGGACCAATAGGGGAAACTCTTGAGGCAAAATGTCATGAGCCACTTGACACCAATTATCCTTGAACCAAGCAGAATTTATTGATGGCTCAAGGATTAACTTAAAATACAATGGTTTTCTTGCGTTTCCTAAAGGCCAACCAGCAAACACAATGCAGGAATCAACAAGATGCAGGTGACGTTGATAGCCAGTAGTAGCACTGCAAGAAAAGGAGTTGCTAGTGTCTGATTGTTGGCAGCTTGACAGGCTCTTACTTTGGTCAGGACTGCGTCATGGAGGTGATCTAGCGTTCTTACCAGACTCACAAATGGTGAGTGATACTCACCAATTGACCACAGATTTGGTGTAGAACTGAAAGCCATTGGGGTGGCATAGTGGTAGTGTCCCTATTTTTGAATCAGAAGACCCAGGTTCAAGTTCTACTTGCTCCAGAGATAATAGCATCTCTGAATTGCTTGAAAGCATTCTGACTAAACCAAGATAGAGGACGGGAAAAATTTCTGGCTGTAAGAGCTGCTCCTTTTTTGAGGTATTTTAGATGTTGGAAGTGACTTCCTCGAACTCCAGAAGAAACAGTTGTTATTTTATATGCTTATCCATTGATTTGGAGAAAAATAAAGTCAAAATAACTGCATTTTTAAAAGGGAAAAGGACAGATAAAAGGCAGCACATGGTCAGTGAAGGAGACAGAGAAAGAAACCAACACTGCTAATTGACACAAAAGTGAATCTGTGCAGTTACTGCCTTTGTTGTTTAAATTCATGTATCTCTGGACATCGGAGTACATCTGGGAAAACTTAAACAGCAAAATTCACAACCTGTGTGGAAGAGCTCACAGCACAGGAACAGATAAATGCGTAGTTTTTAAGTGTAGCCTTGCTGTAAATCTAGAATAGTGAGTAGAATGGGTTCTTTCTTGATTCTATGTTTAACTTAGATCTGTCTCTTGATTACATTTTAAAAATATAAACCATAAGTATTCAGCTAGCCTGGAGTAGTATTCTTTTTAGAGTAATAAGACGGTGCTATTTCCTGGATCTATAGATTGTGAAGGAGAAAAGATGGCCTTCAGGAGAGTGATATGCTCTTCTTGTCAGATGTGGAAGTTTAGGGAGAGTTTACATGTTACTGAGGATTATGTCTGCAGTGCCTGTAGTTGCAAATCCTATCAGATCAAATTGATCAGTTGGAGCGACAGTTAGAGGCAATGAGGAATTTATAGGAACTAGGGATGGTAATGGATGGCAATTGGAGGAAGGGAGAAAAGCCGCAGATACAGTCAGATAGATGGGTTAACTCCAGGAAAGGTAGGCAGGTAATGCAGGAGTCTTCTGTGGATATCCCCATTTCAAATAAGTACGCTGTTTTGGAAAGTGTAGGGGTGATGGATTCTCAGGGGAATGTAGCACGAACAGTCAGGTTTCTAGTATCAAGACTGGTTCTCGTGTAATGAGGGGTTCATCGGATTCCAAACGATCGATTGTGATAGGGAACTCTCTAGTAAGAGGCCATTTCTGCGGCCAGCAGTGAAAAATCAGAATGCTGTGTTGCCATCTGGTGCCTGGATCAAGGATGTCTCCGAGAGGGTGCAGAATGTCCTCAAAGAAGAGAGGGACCAGCAGGAGGTCGTTGTACACATTGGAACCAACGACATAGGAAGGGGAAAGGATGAGATTCTGAAGGGAAAATATAGAAAGTTAAGCAGGAGTTCAAAAAGGAGGTCCTAGAAGATGGTAATATGTGGATTACTCCTGGTGCTACGAGTCAGAGAGGGTATGAATTGAAGGATAGAGCAGATGAATGCATGGCTGAGGAGCTGGTGCATGGAAGAAGGGTTCACATTTTTGGATCATTGGAATCTCTTCTGAGGTAAAAGTGACCTATACAAGAAGGATGAATTGCACCTGAATTGGAAAGGGACTAATATACTGGCAGGGAGATTTGTGAGAACTGCTCAAGAGGATTTAAACTAGTAAAGTGAGGGGGTGGGACCCAGGGACATAATGAGGAAAGAAGTCAATCTGAGATTGGTTCAGTTGGGAAAAGGAGCGAGTCAAACAGTCAGGGCAGGCAGGAACAAAGCAGAGAACAAGGTAGGACTGATACATTAAACTGCATTTATTTCAATGCAAGATGCTGAACAGGGAAGGCAGATGAACTCAGGGCATGGTTAGGAACATGGGACTGAGATTTCTTAGCAATTACAGAAATGTGGCTCAGGGATGGACAGGACCGACAGCTTAATGTACCAGGATACAACTGCTTTCGGAAGAATAGAAAGGGGGGCGAGAGAGGAGGGGGGAGTGCCATTTTTGATAAGCGTTAGCATTACAGCTGTACTTAGGGAGGGTATTCCTGGGAATACATTCAAGGAAACTATTTGGGTGCAACTGAGAAATAAGAAAGGGATTATCACTTTATTGGGATTGTATTATAGACTCCTGAATAGCCAGCAGGAAATTGTGAAACAAACTTGTAAGGAGATTTCAGTTATCTGTAAGAATAATAGGGTGGTTATGGTAGGGGATTTTAACTTTCCAGACATTGACTGGGACTGCCGTAGTGTTAAGGTTTCAGTTGGAAAGGAATTTGTTTAATGTGTACAAGAAGGATTAAGGAGAATTAAGTAGTTGAGCAACAGGAGAGTGGTAGTTGAAGGGAGTTTCTCAAAATGGAGAAAGGTGACCAGTGGTGTTAAAACAAAGAACAAAGAAAATTTACAGCCCAGGAACAGGTCCTTCGGCCCTTCAAGCCTGAGCTGATCCAAAAGTACTGGCTAAACCTGTTGATCAATTCCTAAGCATCTGTATCCCTTTGCTCCCCAGCTACTCATGCATCTGTCCAGATGCATCTTAAATGAATCAACCGTGCCTGCCTCTACCACCTCTGCTGGCAACACGGTCTAAACGCCCACCTGTGTTCCACAGGGATCAGTGCTGGGGCCATTGTTGTTTGTGATATACATAAATGATCTGGAAGAGGGCATTGTTGGTCTGATCAGTAAGATTGCAGCTGACACGAAGATTGGTGCAGTAGCAGAAAGCATAGGAGACTGTCAAAGAATACAGGAGAATATAGATAGACTGGAGAGATGGGCAAAGAAGTGGCAGATGGAGTTCAATCCAGGCAAATGTGAGGTTTTGGGAAGTCTAATTCTAGAGCGAACTGTACTGTAAACAGAAGAGCCTTGGGAAAAGTTGATGAGCAGAGAGATCTGGGAATGCAGGTCCATTATACCCTGAAGGTGGCTGCACAGATGGATAGAGTGGTCAAGGGGCATATGGTATACTTGCTTTCATTGGACGAGTATTGAGTATAAGAACTGGTAGGTCATGTTAAACTTGTACGAGACTTTGGTTTGGCCACATTTAGAATACTGTGTACAGTTCTGGTCACCACATTACCAAAAGGATGTGGACGCTTTGGAGAGAGTGCAGAGAAGGTTTACGAGGATGTTACCTGGTATGGAAGGTGCTAACTATGAAGAGAGGTTGAGTAGGTTACAAGTGTTTTCATTAGAAAAAAGGAGGTTAAGGGGGGACCTGATTGAGGTCTACAAAATCATGAAGGGTATAGACAGGGTGAATAGAGATAAGTTTTTTCCCAGGGTGAGGGATTCAATAACGAGAGGTCACGCGTTCAAGGTGAGAGGTAAAAAGTTTAAGGGGAATACGCACGGAAAGTACTTTATACAGAGGGTGGTAGATGTCTGAAATGCGTTACCAGCAGAGGTAGTAGATGCAGGCATGGTAGATTCATTTAAGATGTGTCTGGACAGATGCATGAGTAGATGGGGAGCAAGAGGGATACAAATGCTTAGGAATTGGGCAACAGGTTTAGACAATAGATTTGGATCAGCTCAGGCCTGGAGGGCTGAAGAGCTTGTTCCTGGGCTGTACATTTTTTGTGTTCTTTTAAGAAAATGTTCTGATTCAGTATGTGGATGTACCTACTGGAGAAAGTGCAGAACTTTTCCTACTCTTGGGAAATAAGGCAGGGCAGGTGACTGAGGTGTCAGTGTGGGAGCATTTTGGGACCAGCAACCATAATTCTATTAGTTTTTAAATAGTAATGGAAAATAATAGACAGGTTCTAAAAGTTGAATTTCTAAATTGGATGAAGGCTATTTTTGATGGTATTAGGCAAGAAATTTTAAGGTTAACTGGGAGCAGATGTTTGCAGGTAAAGGAACGTCTGGAAAATGGGTAGCCCTCAGAAGTGAGATAACAAAAGACCAGAGACAGTATATTCCTGTTCAAGTGAAAGAAAGGGCTCGTCGGTGTAAGGAATGCTGGATGACTAGAGAAATTGAGGATTTAGTTAAGTTAAAGAAGGAAGCATATGTCAGGTCTGGACAGGAGAGAAAAGGAAATAGGAGTACACTTAAGAGGGAAATCAGGAGGGCAAAAAGGGGACATGAGATAACTTTGGCAAATAGGGTTAAGGATAATCCAAAGGGTTTGTATAAACACATTAAGGACAAAAGGGTAACTAGGGAGTGATTCGGTACCCTCAAAGATCAGCAAGGCAGCCTTTGTGTGGAACCGCAGGAAATGGAGGAGATACTTAATAAGTATTTTGCATCAGTGTTTTACTGTGGAGACGAACATGGAAGATACAGAATGTGAGGAAATGGATGGTGACATATTGAAAAATGTCCATATTACAGAGGAGAAAGTGCAGGTTGTCTTGAAATACATAAAAGCGAATAAATCCCCAGGACTTGATCAGGTGTACCATAGAACTCTGTAGGAAGCTAGGAACTCATTACTGGGCCCCTTGCTGAGATATTTGTATCATTGATAATCACAGGTGAGGTGCCGAAAGACTGGGGGTTGGCTAACGTGTTATCATTGTTTTAAGAAAGATGGAATGGAAAAGCCAGGGATCTATAGACCAATGAGCCTGAACGTTGGTGGTGGGCAAGTTGTTGGAGGGAATTCTGAGAGACAGGATTTACATGTATTTGGAAAGGCAAGGACTGATTAGGGATAGTTAGCATGGTTTTATGCGTGGGAAATCATGTCTCATGAACTTGATAGAGCTTTTAAGAGAAGTAACAAAGAGGATTGATGAGGGCAGAGCGGTGGACGTGCTCTATATGGACTTCAGTAAGGCGTTCGACAAGGTTCCCCATGGGAGACTGGTTGGCAAGGTTAGATCTCATGGAATACAGGGAGAACTAGCCATTTGGATACAGAACTGGCTCAAAGGTAGAAGGCAGAGGGTGGTGGTGGACGGTTGTTTTTCAGACTGGAGGCCTGTGACCAATGGAGTGCCACAAGGATCAGTGGTGGGTTCACTACTTTTCGTCACTTATACAAATGATTTGGATGTGAGCATAAGAGGTATAGTTAGTAAGTTTCCAGATGACACCAAAATTGGAGGTGGACAGTGGACAGTGACAAAGGTGACCTCAGATTACCACAGGACCTGGATCAGATGGGCCAATGGGCTGAGGAATGGAGGATGGAGTTTAATTTAGATAAATGTGAGGTGCTGCATTTTGGAAAAGTAAATCAGAACAGGACTTATGCACTTAATGGCAAGGTCCTGGAGAGTGTTGCTGAACAAAGAGACCTTGGAGTGCAGGTTCATAGCTCCTTGAAAGTAGATCGCAGGTAGATTGGTTTAGAAGGCGTTTGGTATGCTTTCCTTTATTGGTCTGAGTATTGAGTATAGGAGTTGGGAGATCATGTTGTAGCTGTACAGGACGTTGATTAGGCCACTGTTGGAATAGTGCGTGCAGTTCTGGTCTCCCTCCTATCGGAAGGTTGTTGTGAAACTTGAAAGGATTCAGAAAAGATTTACAAGGATGTTGCCAGGATTGGAGGATTTGTGGGAGAGGTTGAATAGCTGTTTTCCCTGGATCCTGAGAAGCTGAGGACTGACCTTAGAGGTTTATAAAACCATGAGGGGCATGGATAGGATTAATAGACAAAGTATTTTCCCTGGAATGGAGGAGTCCAAGACTAGAGAGCATAGGTTCAGGGTGAGAGGAGAAAGATATGAAAGGGATCGAAGAGTCAACTTTTTCACACAGTGGGCAGTGCATGTATGCAATGAGCTGCCAGAGGAAGTGGTGGAGGCTGGTTACAATTTAAAAGGCATCTGGAATGGTATATGAATAGGAAGGGTTTCGAGGGATAAGGGGCAAGTGCTGGCAAATGGGACTAGATTGGGTTAAGACATCTGGTCAACATAGATAAGTTGAATCGAAGGGTCTGTTTCTGTGTTGTACATCTCTATAACTCCATGACATGTTAATTAGCAACAACTAAAAGCCATTGAGCCACAGAACTTGGAATTCCAACACAACATTTTATAAAAAATATATCAACTTTGATGGTTGATGTAATTATGGATGAAATTCCTGACTCACCTGAATAAATCTGTATATAATTTGTGTTGGAGAGGAATTCTAAAGGGGAGTCTGAATCTTGTGTTCAGGAGCACAAATCAATCTTTATTCACAGCTCCCTACCATGCAGCATGGAGACTTCTCTAGGACACTCTACCTTTCCCAATAAAATACAGGATATTTAGACATTCCGCATTACAGTGATATGTGTAAAATTGACATCAGCACTTGCCCCCTGCCCTCTGACCATTATGCCTTCCCCAGACATTTGCAATCTGCATTATACTGAGTGGATGCTGTTTGTTACCTTGTGAAGCTGCAATTATTTTACTGAGGTCATAATAACTCAATAAATGTTTTGCAATTGCCCCCTTACAATGCTATCTGTTTTCCAGTATCCTTTCATGAGGTATCTGTTGATACCCTCCGTTATACATTATTCACCAGATATTCTCTGGTCCTTAGTGTTTACACTATTTGTCCTTCAATACCTGCTGCTGACAGGAAGGAGGCTCCTCTGCAATATCTACAGCCATTTGTCTAAGAGAATTTAGCTAAATTCCTTAATGTTACTTTCTAGGTGCAGATAATTTCAGTGTACCTACATGTATACTATGTAATGGCAATTATTGAAACAAACCTTTGATTATGATGGTAACAGACTTTCTCTTCTACGCTTTACTAAATAACTAGTTTTCTCTTTCCTCGTAAGATTTCTATAACGTTTACTTAGTTGTTATGACCTCGGGAAAATAACTGCAGCTTCACAAGGAAACAAACAACATCCACTCAGTATCATGCAGCTGGTAAATGATTGGGGACGGGAATAATGGTCAGAGAGGGAGGTGGCAAGAGCTGATGTCAATGTTGCATGCAACCATTCTAACACGGAATGTATAATTATGTCTGTATTTTATTGGGAAAGGTAGAGTGTCCTAGAGACCTCTCTCACACTACATGATAGGGCGCTCCGAATAAAGTTCAATTTGTGCTACTGAACATGGGACTCAGACTCCTCTCTAGCATCCTTCTTCAATAATTTGGAAATTTATTGTCAATAAAAAGTGATTTTTGAAATTGAGGTTAGAATCCTGTGGGAAAGATACACCCTCCGATGTGGGGTGATGGTGGTGTAGTGGTATTATTACTGGCCTAATAATAGAGGCCAAGGTTATTGTTTGGAGCCATGGGTTCAATCTCACTGTGTTAGTTGATGTAAGTTAAAATTAAAGAAATAAAGCTCATCTCAGTATCTGTGATAGCTACCATCAGTTATCATAAAAATACTTATGGTTCGCTAACATCCTTTTAGAGAAGGTAATCTGCTTTCTGTTCCTGGCTTATTTGTGACTCGTGTGTACGTGTGACAACAATGTGGTTGATTATTTTCAGAGTTGCCCTTTTAAATAGCTTCACAAATCATTCAGTTCAAGAGCAAATACCTTGGGCAATAAATTCTGGTTTTACCAGTAATGCCCATATCTAATGGAAGAATGTAAAGAAACTTCATATCACAGGATATAATAATAAAGTTTCTTCTGCATTACAATTGTATCTGCACTTCTGTAAAGCACTTTGGGATGTACAGTAGTCATGAACGGCACTATATAAACATAAATTTTTATTTCTACATTGAGACTGAATAGAAAATAAAAGTATAATTGGGGAAGAAACCCAGTCTAACCAGTCTCTGGTGGCAATTCAAAATTGTAAGCCATCAACATGAGGCAATGCAAGAACTTGCCAAACTCTTTCAATATCATTTTCAAAACCTGTGATTTCAAACGCTAGGAAGAACGAGAGGTGTAGATGTATAGAAACAGCACCTGCAACTTCCAATCCAAGCCACATACTATCCTGACTTGGAAATGTACCACTCTTCCTCCCTTATCACCGATGAAAAACCTTGGAATTCCCTTCCAATGGATTCCACATTGCATAGGCTGCATGGTGCAAGACTGCTCACCAGCACTTTCAAGGACATTTAGGGTATGGAAAATAAGTACTGACCTTGCCAGCACCACCCACAGCCATGAATGACTTTCTTTTAAAAGTAATTCATTGACATTCTTCTCCTATTTGCTTGTCAACAATACAACAGAACTTGATTCTCTGCCAAAATTTACATTAAAGATAATTCCACTTTGCATTGAGAACTTAGTGCAATAACTGTCCACTTTAATCCTATGTCTTACCCCATCCTTTCAGAAATAAGTTTGGGAGAATTTATGGTTAATCTTTATCCCAGGTCTCTTGCATTATCAACAGTGGCCACTAATTTTGATGTGGCACAGAGTTTCTAGCTTCTTATTGACTGACAGCTTAATGAGACAAGACCTCCATCTGGAGACAGAAAGAAGTCTCTGAATAATTAAAAGACTGTTGCTCTAAAACTTCAAGCAGGGCAACCATGCCTGAAATTTATGCAGGGGCCCAGGAAGCTAACATGCAGCATATAATCCATCCCTGACATTATTTATAGCTGAGCTGTCCTTCTCTTGTAATAATCATGTTGGACACTGCAGACTTTCTCTTCTCAGACCTGCATCTACTCCAATTTGATGAGATCTGGAATAGCTAATAAGTCCAGTGAATGATCTGCAGACTCTGCCATTTGTGGGACAGACTTTTTTGGGAATAGACTATTACCAAGGGAAAAGATGGAGTTGGTTGGCTGGTAATAGATTCATAAAACAAAGGGTCTCCCATCTAAGACAAATGAGGAAGAATTCCTTCTCTGAAAGGGTAATAGAATGCAAGATTTAGGAACAGATGTAGGCTATTCACCCTTAGAGCCTATTCCACCATTCTATGAAATCATGGCTGATTTGATTGTAGCCTTAACTGCATTTCCTGTATGTCTCCCATAGCTCTTGGCTTTCCTATTGATCAAAAATCGATCTAACTCAGGCTTGACGATATACAGATACCTAGGCTTCTCTGCTTTCTGTTAGCCTCCATTGCTCTCCACAGAATTCTATTATCTAAGTATAGGTGTAAATCCCCAAAAAGCTTGGAATTCCTAAAAACATTACTGGGACTAGTAATTAGTCAAACTGGGTTTCTTTCTGTTTGATTTCAGTAATTACAGTTGATAGTTAGGAAACCAAGACATTCTGACTCGTGACAATATGGTGCCTTTTGTGACAAATCTTTGAAAATTAACCAGTATTGGCTTTCTCTTTTTTTAAAAGGTTGTTTTGCTTGTGTAACAAGGTGTGATATCTGCCAAGATGTCTGTTGAACATGGAGGATTGTCCCAACAGTACGCCATATTATTTTATTTTATAATGGTGATGCTAGGCCACAACTTCAAGATTCCTTTGACTGTCCTCTCCTACACTAAATGTTGGCTAAATGTGGGAAAATAACCAGAACATGCATAACCATTTATTTTTTCTACCTACAGCCTGCTCAACCTTTACAGAAATTTTCTTATGGTACAAATAGTGAAGCACTATTCAGTGTAACACATCCAGTATCATTTTCAGTTGACCCAGTCACCTTCTGCTGCAACAGTGATTTTTTTACTTTGCTTCCAATCCTGCCTGCATTACTCTTCTGATATCTGATAGTCAAAGTATGGTTGCAGCTCTCCCTTAGGTTTTCTGTGTCTTGAACTGGACACAGCTGTGCAGTGAAGTGTAAAGGTATGTTTATGGAAATCTTCTGGGGAATGGAGCATGATTCAGGGTATTAGGGACTGTGCAATACTTCCAGAACATGCCAAATCCTGGAGGAAATCTTTAACTTGAAGGTTTGGGTAGTTGAAATTCTAGTTTCTGAAAAGGAATCATCTTCCCCTGACTTTAGCTTGGTGATGCCTTTTTTATGCACATAGGCACCAACAACATAGGTAGGAAGAGAGATGGGGATTTAAGGCAGAAATTCAGGGAGCTAGGATGGAAGCTTAGAGCTAGGACAAACAGAGTTGTTGTCTCTGGTTTGTTGCCCGTGCCACGTGCTAGTGAGGCGGGGAATAGGGAGAGAGAGGAGTTGAACACGTGGCTACAGGGATGGTGCAGGAGGGAGGGTTTTGGATTTTTGGATAATTGGGGCTCTTTCTGGGGTAGGTGGGACCTCTACAAGCAGGATGGTCTTCGTCTGAACCAGATGGGTACCAATATCCTGGGGGGGAATTCACTAAGGCTATTAGGGTGGGTTTAAACTAATCCAGCAGGGGGATGGGAACCAAAATTGTAGTTTGAGTATAGAAAAGGTTGAGAGTAGGGAAGTCCAAAATCAAGTTTCAGGGACACAAGGTGGCACCAGCAAGCAAGATGTTGGTTTGAAGCTTGTCTACTTCAACACCAGGAGCATCCGGAATAAGGTGGATGAACTTGCAGCATGGGTTAGTGCCTGGGACTTCGATATTGTGTCCATTTCAGAGACATGGATAGAGCAGGGACAGGAATAGTTGTTGCAGGTTCCAGGATTTAGATGTTTCAGTAAGAACAGAGAAGATGGTAAAAGAGGGGGAGGTGTGGCATTGTTGGTCAAGGACAGTATTGCAGTTGCAGAAAGGATGTTAGGGACTCGTCAACTGAGGTAATATGGGCTGAGGTTAGAAACAGGAAAGGAGAGGTCACCCTGTTGGGAGTTTTCTATAGGCCTCTGAATAGTTCCAGAGATGTAGAGGAAAGGATAGCAAAGGTGATTCTCGATAGGAGTGAGAGAGACAGGGTAGTTGTCATGGGGGTCTTCAACTTTCCAAATATTGACTGGGAACACTATAGTACGAGTACTATAAATGGGTCAGTGTTTTGTCCAGTGTGCAGGAGGGCTTCCTGACACAGTATATAGACAGGCCAACAAGGGGTGAAGCCACATTAGATTTGGTACTGGGTAATGAGCCCAGCCAGGTGTTAGACTTGGAAGTAGGTGAGCACTTTGGTGATAGCGTTCACAATTCTGTTATGTTTACTTTAGTGATAGAAAGGGATAGGTGTATGCCACTGGGCAAAAGTTACAGCTGGGGGAAAGGCAATTACGATGCGATTAGGCAACATCTAGGAAGCATAGGATGGGGAAGGAAACTGCAGGAGATGGGCACATTAGAAATGTGGAGCTTATTCAAGGAAAAGCTCCTGAGTGTCCTAGATAAGTATGTACCTATCAAGCAGGGAGGAAGCTGTAGAGCGCGGGAGCCATGGTTTACGAAGGAAGTGGAATCTCTGGTCAAGAGGAAGAAGAAGGATAAGACGTTAGGATGAGATGTGAAGGCTCACTTAGGGTGCTTGAGAATTACAAGGTAGCCAGGAAAGACCTAAAGAGAGAGCTCAGAAGAGCCAGGAGGAGACATGAGAAGTTGTTGGCGGATAGGATCAGGGTAAACCCTAAGGCTTTCTATAGGTATTTAAGGAATAAAAGAATGACGAGAGTAAGATTAGGGCCAATCAAGGATAGTAGTGGGAAGTTGTGTGTGGAGTCAGAGGAGATAGGGGAAGCACTAAATGAATACTTTTCAGCAGTATTCACTCCAGCAAACGATAATGTTGTTGTTGAGAATACTGAGATACAGGCTACTAGACTAGATGGGATTGAGGTTCATAAGGAAGAGGTATTAGAAATCCTGCAGAGTGTGAAAATAGATAAGTCCCCTGGACCGGATGGGATTTATCCGAGGATCCTCTGCGAAGCCAGGGAGGAGATTGTAGAGCCTTTGACATTGATCTTTAAATCGTCATTGCCTACAGGAATAGTGTCAGAAGACTGGAGGATAGCAAGTGTGGTCCCCGCGTTCAAGAAGGGGAGTAGAGACAACCATGGTAATTATAGACCAGTGAGCCTTACTTCAGTTGTTGGTAAAGTGTTGGAAAGTTTATAAGAGATAGGATTTATAATCATCTAGAAAAGAATAATTTGATTAGGGATCGTCAGCACGGTTTTGTGAAGGGTAGGCCGTGCCTCACAAACCTTATTGAGTTATTTGAGAAGGTGACCAAACAGGTAGATGACAGTAAACCGGTTGATGTGGTGTATATGGATTTCAGCAAAGCGTTCGATAAGGTTAGTGAGGATAAGGTTACCCTCAGTAGGCTATTGTACAAAATGCGGAGGAATGGGATTGTGGAAGATATAGCAGTTTGGATCAGTAATTGGCTTGCTGAAAGAAGACAGAGGGTGGTGGTTGATGGGAAATGTTCATCCTGGAGTCCAGTTACTAGTGGTGTACCACAAGGGTCAGTGTTGGGTCCACTGCTGTTTGTCATTTTTATAAATTACCTGGATGAGGGCGTAGAAGGGTGGGTTAGTAAATTTGCAGATGACACTAAGGTTGGTGGAGTTGTGGATAGTGATAAAGGATGTTGTAGGTTACAGAGAGACATAGATAAGCTGCAGAGCTGGACTGAGAGGTGGCAAATGGAGTTTAATGCGGACAAGTGTGAGGTGATTCACTTTGTTCGGAGTATTCAGAATGCAAAGTACTGGGCTAATGGTAAGATTCTTGGTAGTGTAGTTGAGCAGAGAGATCTCGGTGTCCATGTACACAGATCCTTGTAAGTTGCCACCCAGGTTGACAGGGTTGTTAAGAAGGCATACAGTGTTTTAGCTTTTATTAATAGAGGGATCGAGTTCCAGAACCATGAAGTTATGCTACAGCTGTACAAAATTCTGTTGCAGGCGCACTTGGAGTATTGTGTACAATTCTGGTCACCACATTATAAGAAGGATGTGGAATCTTTGGAAAGAGTGCAGAGGAGATTTACTAGGATGTTGCCTGGTATGGAGGGGAGGTCTTACGAGGAAGGGCTGAGGGACTTGAGGCTGCTTTCGTTGGAGAGAAGAAGGTTGAGAGGTGACTTAATAGAGACATACAAGATAATCAGAGGGTTAGATAGGGTGGACAAGGAGAGCCTTTTTCCAAGTATGGTGACGGCGAGCACGAGGGGGCATAGCTTTAAATTGAGAGGTGATAGATAGTGGACAAATGTCAGAGGTAGTTTATTTACTCAGAGTAGTAAGGGTATGGAATGCTTTGCCTGCAATGGTGGTAGATTCGCCAACTTTAAGTGCATTTAAGTCGTCATTGGACAAACATATGGACGTACATGGATGGGCTTCAGATTGGTATGCCTGGTCAGCGCAACATCGAGGGCCGAAGGGCCTGTACTGCGCTGTAATGTTCTATGCAATAAAAAGGGTGCACCCATTGCAAATTTATTCAGAAATCTCACAGCTGTTGCAGCTGTCTCCTGTACTCATAAAGGAGGAGCTTCCCTACAGACTTCAGGTAGCAGAAAATATAATTTGGTATCAAGGTCAGAGGAAAAGAAAAAACTCCAACATAAAAATGCTGTCTGTTTAAAAGCATAGCAGCTGACTGTTCCAGCACTTCTGTTTTCTTTACAGTATAATTATGGATGAGAAGAACCATTTAAGCATTGTTGGTTCATTCATCCAGATGAACCCAGCATGTTGAGCTTTGCTGCATCTAATTGTTCCACAAATAAATTCAAAATTTCAGCTTTCACCCATCCACCAAGAACTTTATTTCAATTGTTGTTTCATCCTCCATCTAATCCCTCTTCCTGCTCAGTACTGTTCTATTATGCCCTTTTCTGTCAGGATTATAATCTGGCTCCAACAGAAACTTGTTTTTCAAATCCTCAGTTTGAGTGAGGTATCATATTCTCAGTAGTCTCTTAGATTAGAAGTTTTGTTTGCAACTGTATATTTCTGTGCTTCTGTAATAATCCTCAGGTCCACTTGTCTATTACGTCCTGTGAATGTGAGCATGGTGCTAGCTGCTAGTTCAACAAAGATGAGAATGCTAGTGAGCATGTTTTTGTTGCTGTCATTGCCCTAATTCTCATCCAAGGCTGCCACGCTGCTATCCAGTGCCTGCAGGGAGGGCAGAAATTAGGACAGTGCAGGTTTCACAGAGACACACAGATAGACAGTGATAAACTAGGCATATGAGCCATAAGGATGCAAAGAAACAGCTCTAAAGACACAGCAGGGAGCTGGCACAGAAACAGTAACTGCTTCCCAGTAACAATCTCCTCATAAATAATTATAAGGCATACTCAATGTGCTCAGAAATTCCACAGGACAAGTGGGACAGTAAAAACCATTAGCTGCTCATACTCAATCACATTGTACGACTACATGTCTTCAATTAAGTCTGCCTGGAATTGTCAATTTTTAAACGTACTGTTCAATTGGTAGCAGCGGAGTGAACTGGAGGGCTTGTTTTTGATAGGTAATAGTGAAAGAGCTGATAAATCACAAGGAGATTTTTGTTGCATCACCATAGGGGCTACTCTCTCATTAGAGAGAAGCAACTGGTGGTGATTTAACCTGAGGGCAACTAGGCTTCAGGTGAGGGAAGAGAGTCCTTCATAGCAGCTTTAAACTAGTGAGGGGAATTGAACCCATACTATAGGTATCATACTGCTCTGTAAACCAACAATCCAACCAACCGAGCTAAACCAGCTCCCACAGGCAGATACTGAAGAATGACAGAAGAGATGCCTCAAGAAAAGAGAAGGTCATCTGCAGTGATCATAGCGAAGTGTAATATGGAGAGACAGCGTAGAGGATGAATGACCAAATACAAAATTAACAATGCCATTTTTCTCCTAAACCTACTCACAAAAGAAAGCTTTACAAAGAAAGCACAGTGCAACTGGGAGGGACCTGAGAACTGTTTACATATGTTACTCCACAGCGTATTACACCCAATTTAGGGAATTGAAACAAGTACTGAATGTACTCCTGCATGAGTACTCAGATGAGGTTTAGCACTGAAGGGAGGCACTCAATGCAGCATAATGTAAATAAGGCCCATCAATTCCTCACAATAACGTCCTAACCATGCCTTGTGATTCATTTAACTCTGAGAAGAAGGACACCTAAAACTCACCCACGTGGTGATTGTGATGGTGTGAGAAATGGTTATCCCCATGCAGGAATATTCAGTTTGAAAATAAAGGACAAGGGATGGAACCGTCATGCAGGTTGTAGATTTTTAAGGTTGTAGGGCTGTACCATAGGGGATAATAAAGGCCACCAACAGTCAGATTGAGCTAATCGCTGCATACATGGAAAGCCATTTAAAGATTAAGGCTACAAAGGACTTGCACGTGACAGAATGCGGAAGAGGAAAGCTAGTCATGAATCATGGAAAATGCACCTCACCATATTGTAGGTCAGGTATTCGCTCAACACATGAGCAGCCAGGGTAAACAGCAAAAGGATAGCTTGACTATGTTAAGATCTCACATGGAAAGCAAACATTTCATTGCTGACACTTCTTCACGGATAAGTACTTCAATTGACTACTTACCCAGCATGTGTATGAGCATTGCTAAACTAAAGAAGGAAGAGGAGAAGGCATGGCTGACATCAAAGGACCAGGCGACACAATGCACAGGAAGAAGCATCTGTGGATGAACAGGAGAACCAGGGTCTTCAGCATCTTCAAGCAGTGTACTAAAAGAGGCTGGATTGAAGGTGTTGCAGCTACATGAAGCTGAGTGAAAGACAGTGTCGGAAATGTCTTCACGTGACTGGGAATGTCGTCACATACATCCACCACCTCCTGAACGCACCTTTCAAACCTCAACAAGCAAAGTATGGCATTTCCCAATCAACAGTTAACAAGGTCAGAAGTCACACATCACCTGATGAAGGAGCAGCACTCCGAAAGCTTGTGATTTCAAATAATCCTGTTGGACTATGGCCTTGTCATGTGACTTCTAACTTTATCCACCCCAGTCCAACACCAACACCTCCAAATCATGGCTAACAATTCATAAGTATATTTATGAGCTCTTTCATAGCCTTTACATTAAATCGATTTGTCCAGTTAAGACCCAGAAAGTTAATTTGTCTGAGCCAGCAACTTTGCAGCCATTGCTGGGTTTCCTCAGCTACAAGGGACTTTGAATGCAACATGTAGCATTTAGAATTCCAATGTATTATCCAGCCAGATTTCTGAACAGAAATAAATTTCATCCCCTCAGTGCCCAGCATGCATGTGAACACAGGCTACACCTACAAGTGTGAATCCCCAAATTTAATGGTGTCATTGAGAAGGCATTAAACAGGAAATTAGAAACAGAAGCAATAAAGCTTTGGCAGTAATATGGGTAAATTTAATCTTATTAAATATTAATCTAATATAAATTGGGCAAATCAGATCAGTAACACTGCTTTGGAAGAGGAATTCCTGGAGTGAGTATATGATGACTTTCTGGATCAATACTTTGAGGAACCAATTAGAAAACAGGTCGTCCTTGACTGGGTATGGTGTAATGAGAAAGGAACAATTGCCAATGTAGCTGTGCAAGGCTTTTGGGAAGAGTGACCATAATTCTTCATTAAGATGGAGAGGGACATAATTGATTCTAAGACTAGGGTCAAGAATTTAAGTAAAGGAAACTACAGTGGTGTGAGCTGGCTATGATAAATTGGGGAACATTATTTAAAGGGGTGACTGTCAATAGGCAATGGCAAGCCCATAAGAGCACTTAGAGGAACTGCAACAATTCTTCATTCCTGTCTGGCACAAAAATACAATAAGAAAGCAAAACCATGGCTAACAAGGGAAATTAGATATAATATTAGATTCAAGTAAGCAAATTAGCCAAAAAAAGCAGCAAACCTGAGGATTGGGAGCAGTTTAGATTTCAGCAAAGGAGGACAAAAAGATGTATTAGGAAGAGGAAAATGGTGTATAAATTATGCTTGCAAGGAACATACTAACTGATTGTAAAAGTTTCTAGAGATATGTGAAGAGAAAAAAATTTAGTGAAGACAAACATAGGTTCCTGACAGTCAGAAAGGGGAAATTTACAATTGAGAACAAAGAAATAAAGAACAAAGACATTTAAATGAACATCTTGATTCTGCATTCACAAAGGAGGATTCATGTAATGATCCAAAAATGTTAGGGAACACAGGGTCGAGTGAAATGGTGGAACTGAAGGAAAGCAACAATAGTAGGGAAATGATCTTGGGGAACTTGATGGGATTAAAGGTTGACAAAATCCCCAAACCAATAAACTACATCCCAGAGTATTTAAGGAAATGACCCGAGAAATACTAGATGCATTGATGGTCACCTTTCAAGATTCATAGATTCTAGAACAGTTCCTTTGGTTTGAGTGGTAACTAATGTAACCCCACTATTTAAAAACGGAGAGAGAGAGAGCAAACAGGGAATTATAGATTGATTAGCCTGACATCGGGACTGGGAAGTCCATTATAAGACATTTAATAGCAGAGCATTTGGAAAACATTGATAGGATTGGACAGAGTTAAGAAGGATTTACAAAAGTGCTCCATGGAGATCAATGCTAAGACATTCAGATGAGGCTACTAACTGTGATATAATCATTGGAGTTTAGAAGAATAACGGGGGGATCAATAGAAACCTATAATATTCTGCCAGGACTAGACAGGGTAAATGCAAGAAAAATATTCTCAGATTTGGAGATGACACAAAGCTGGATGGAAAGGTGAGCTATGAGGAGGATGCAGAGATGCTTCAGTATTGCTTGGACAAATTGAATGAGTGGGCAAATGCATGGCAGATGAAGTATAATGTGGATGAATGTTAGGTTATTCACTTTGGTAGCAAAGACAGGAAGGCAGATTGTTATCTGAATGGCGATAGTTTGGGAAAGGGGGAGGTGACTTTGTACATCAGTCACTTATATTATGCATGCAGTTGCAGCAACCAGTAAAAAAGGCAAATGGTATGTTGGCCTTCATAGCGAGAGGATTCAAGTACTGGAGCAGGGATTTCTTGCTACAATTGTGCTGGCCCCTTGTGAGAGCTAACCTGGAGTATTGTGTGCAGTTTTGGAATCCTGAGGAAGGATATTCTGGCGATGGAGCGAATGCAAAGACTATATAGACCGACTTCTGGGATGGAAATACTGACGTTTGAAGAGAGACTGGGTCAGTTCGGACTATACTAATTGGAGTTTACAAGACTAACGGGGGATCATACAGGAACCTATAATATTCTGCAAGAAATAGACAGGGTAAATGCAGGAAGAATATTACCAATGACTGGGGAGTATAGAACCAACAGTTATAGTCTAAGGAAACAGAATAGCCATTTAGAACTGAGGTGAGGAGAAATGTCTTCATCCAGAGAGCAGTGAACCTGTGGAAGTTTCTGCCACAGAAAGGGTTGAGATCAAAATATTGAATTTTTTTTAAAATCAGATATAGTTATTTAGATTACTATGGGGAATAAGTTGGAATAGGGTGTTAACTTGGGTAATTAGCCGTGATCATATTGAATGATCGAACAGACTTGAAGAGCTGACTGTTGGTCCAATTTTCTTTGCATCTGTGTGTACACTGACTATCCAGGGAGCTGTCACCATGCTTATATTTCTGCCCAACTCCCAGGTTGCTCAAGTGTTCATTGAACAGAATGTGACCATAATGTGACTCTAGATAGATCATTCAATATATGCCTCTCTCTGCACTGGTGCATGATGGGGAGGTAGGTCTTAATAGTGCATCTATCTCTCTTTAGAGGTGTGCTTTGAAGGGCTGGTAGTGATGGCGTAGGGGATAGAGCTCTTCTTGTTTTTTTAATGACTTGAATGGGATCTAAAGTTTGTTGAAAGAAATATTAAATATTTGATTCCATCATGAGCTGCCACCCTTATCCAAGGTTTCATTAAGACATTGGTGCTTGATATGCAACTAGGAATAGCGCATGAAAGCTTTCTCACTGGGTGATGAAAGATAACCAATCTCCCTGTCAGCACAGGCACATTCCCCCTTACTGTCCTACCAGTTCAGTGTCCTTCTCTACAAAGGAGCTATTTGATAGGTAACCCCCATCATGTCTGAGCATGTTTTCACTTATTGTGCATGTTCTTCTCCTGCAGAAGTAAAGAAGAAATATGAAACATTAGCATGGATACATGTGCACTATGCCTGCATTGATAGGTACAGATAGCAATGTGCAATCCCCAGAACTGTCTTGATCCATGGGCATGAGTAATAAGAAATATGAGTTGTGGGGAAGGTTAGGTGTCAAGGGTTCTGAATGAGAAGTGCTTCAGTGTCGTCAAAGAATTACAGTTGGTGAAGAGCAATAAAACATTATATGGTGTGTATGCACCTAAGACTACTATGAAGTTTTCATCCCAAAGTCATCTTTTGTGACTGTGTCCTTAGCCCATGGTCCTGTTCTCTCATTAGAGGTGGTTTAACCTGAGGGTTACCACACCTTAGGAGAGGGGCATGATTGTGATTAGAGGACTTCCATAGAGACCTCAGCTAGTGTGGGAACTGAATCTATGCTGTTGGTGTCACCCTGCATCACAAACTAGCTGTCCAGTCAACTGTTAACCAATCCCCACATGATAAGGTGAAAAGGTGTGAGCTGTAGAAGTTGTAGGTTTTTTTTGTGTTTTAAGTATAGACTCTGGAAGATGTTTGAGAGATGTTACCACTGTTGGTGCACATAATGCTGCTTTAGCTCCAATGAAGTGACAGACATTGACTGCACATTTCCATTCTGGCTGAAAATAACTCCCTTTTTCTCTTGAACAGCCTTCAGGGAACTTCCAGGGGCATAGCTATGGTATGGTGTCTGGTCAATAACATCATCAGGAGTCAGTGACAAGATTGAGTGATGCTCCTGGGCTATAGAATGTGAAGCACTCTCTGAATGCCTTTTAATTATGGCATCTGAAATTTGGATTGAAGAAGATCCCAACAGGGCATTAGAACCCCCAGCACAATCTATAAAATGTGATGTTTTACCACTGCATACCTAGTGTGCTGAAAAGTACAAAATTATGCAGGAAAACTGCCCTGCTCCTGAATGAATATAGATCCTTCTAGGTGCTACTTTACACTTGGGATAGAATCTTGTAGAGGTATGAGTGGCATAGACTAAGGCGAGATGTGTGGCAGAATTGACCACTGGTGCAGTAAAGCCCATTTTGATGTTGGGAGCAACTCACACCAGCTATTATTCTTCTAACAAATGGTGTGACAGGATTCTCACCATCCAGCAGAAAGTAATTGGTGGTTATTATTTCCTGCTAAATGCCTTGTTAGTAGCCCAACTTGCCTAATTAATATTCAGCCTCCTATCTTACCAAACTCACCAAATAAGTCTGGCATCAGGAAAACTTGACAAAGAAACCAGATCAAGTATGTGGCAGATTAAGCTCACAGTTTGCTGTGAACAACCTCTATGTTTGAAACTAGACATCGACATTCAGGGGACGTTCTATGGATATTGGTCACATGCACCCCATGTCCATGGACATTGACATCCGATATATGCCGGTCCCTAAGAACTCTCATGGCACATCTTCAGTTCACTTACAGGATACTTCTGCATTTTGATGCTGCACTTTGGACTGCACCAACACTATCAGTGTAATTCTGCAGCAAGGATACTTCTAACTCAGGAACACGCACTCAGCTCATGAATTAGATCAGGCTGCACCTCCAGCTCTTTGCTCATTGTCATACCTTATACTTACTGTGAACCTGTTGGGATACTCAAAACATTCCTGCTTTGCCTTAACTTTTTGTGGTTTGAGCCCTCAGCCAGTGATGCCAAGCTCACATTATTGCTGTCCTCTCTTGACATTCAGCACAGGCACAAAGCCAGGGAGGCTTGTCATGATTGTTATTTTTCTGTAGTTTGATTGTGAAATCAGAAAAGGGCTGATTTAAAAGCTAAGGATTCTTCAAAGATTACTGCACTCTTTAAAATACCTGATACTCTTTGTAAGTGCTGTGTACACAGTTGTTGGTTCAAGCTGTGGGTTACAGGTAAGTTGGAGTCAAGGGGTGTGTCCAAATGCCCAGCAACAAGAAGTTGATTAGTCCATGTAGTAGTGACCAGTTGTCAATGACAAAGACCTCCTGTTTATTAACAACTATCTGATTGACCCACAGGTAGCTGAAAAGCTTGGTAGTGTGAGTGTTCAGGTCAGAAGCCATTGGACCTCTGGAAGGTGGGGAACTGTTTTCACTTTGCAATAAAATAAACTCTAACTTTAAGATAGTCAATTTATTTCCCCTGACCAGTTGCTATATGATGTGACTTTTAATTCATAAGTCAGAGATGTTGAGAAGTGTTTGCTCGTCACCCTGTACCTCCTGCAAATGAGTGAAAATACCTGTAGAATTAAGATTGAAAAACAGATTTTGATCAGAAAAAAAAATCTTTGTAAACCCTGTGGACAGGGGAAAGAGGCTGAATAGACTCGGGCTGTTTTCCCTGGAGCATCGAAGACTGAGGGGTGACTATATAGAGTTTTATAATATCATGAGAGCCATGGATAGGGTAAATAGACAAGGTCTTTTCCCTGAGATGGGAGAGTCCAGAACTAGAGGGCATAGGTTTATGATGACAGGGGAAAGATTTGAAACAGACCTAAAGGGCAACTTTTTCATGCAGAGGGTGGTGTGTGTGTATGGAATGGGCTGCCAGAGGAAGTGATGGAGACTGGTACAGTTACAATATTTAAAGGCATCTGGGTGGGTCGATGAGTAGGAAGGGTTTAGAGGGATATGAGCCAATGCTAGCAAGTAGGACTAGATTAAATTAGGATATCTGGTTGGCATTGATGAGTTGGACTGAATGTTCTGTTTCCGTGTGTACATCTCAATGACTCTATAGCTGTCTTGCCTTCCTAGACTTTCTCTGCACCCATAACATCCATGTTTCTGTTTCTGTCTAGTTGTGCAGAATGGCTGCGTATAAGGGTGTTAGAGTTTTAACAAGTAAAGTTATGTGTTGACAGATCAGGGTTGTCTATCTATAATTACAGTTTGTAATAAATAGCTATTCTTATTAAGTAGAGAAACCTGGTTGTTGCTTTCTGTCAATCCATGTTTAAGATAAGTAAATTTGGAAATTCTGTAGACATTTTGAATTCTTTAACTTTTGTGATTCCTTCTGGAATACTGCAACTTGATTTACAATACTCAACTCCAGTGAGATGTAAAAGCAAGTTACAGTCAAGTTAACGGGGATTGCCTTAGTCAGAGGTCCTGGCATTGTAAGTCAAGGGTAGCCTCCAATACCCATATCCACTTGTGGCAGTCATTCTAGATCCTCTCCTCAAGGGGAGAGAAGCCAAACCCTTTTTTGCCCGATTGTGGGCTGTTTTCCTATTGGAGAGACAGGTATTATGGAAGATAAAAATGAATGGCATATTTATGACTGTTGGTGTAGGTGGGGAAATGCTCCAAGTAAGTGAGTAGGCAGCAATGACAGGCAGGTTGGATTGAGATCAAGTGCAGAAGATGTTACAGGCAATAGTGAGAGTAGTAGAGCATGAGCCTTGTTGGGAGGTGGATATAGTTTCAGACATAGAGTGAGTGTTGTGTATTGGAGGAAGAATGGTGGCACTTACCATGCAGAGTGGAGAAGGGTGTTGGCCTTTGGGCAGCACGGTGGCACAGTGGTTAGCACTGCTGCCTCACAGCGCCAGAGACCACGGTTCAATTCCTGCCTCAGGTGACTAACTGTGTGGAGTTTGCATGTTCTCCCCGTGTCTGCGTGGGTTTGCTCCGGTTTCCTTCCACAGTCCAAAGATGTGCAGCTCAGGTGAATTGGCCATGCTAAATTGCCTGTAGTGTTAGGTCAAGGGGTAAATGTAGGGGTTGCGGGTCGGTGTGGACTTTTTGGGCCGAAGGGCCTGTTTCCACACTGTAATCTAATCTAATCTAATCTTAATGCTGTGCATTCCTCCACAGGGCTGAGACTGCTCTAACCCATATGATAACCTAAGACCAGGATTGGATGGTCCTATGTCATGGCCACTAGCTGATCATTGGGGAGGAGGATTCCCCACAAAAGCACCATCCCATCCAGCAGAACTTCTGGAATTCTTCTCACAAAGTGGGTGCTAATTCTCCCTATGTTTGGGGTACATGTCAGCAATCATGCAAGGGAGCTCTGGACGGGCAACTCTGAATGGACAGTGTTTCTTCATTTGTACCACCGGGTAAGATATACAGGTGAAATGGGTGCCTCTCTTTTGGTGGGTGGTAAAATGGGGCAGAAATCAGTTGTAAGAGACACCAAAGAAGCATGGTAGATAATTAATGAGGTGAGTTTGGTAGCGTACATTGAGAAAACTTGCCAGGCCTCACAGTTATAAACCCTCCAAAAAAGCTCAATGTATCTTAGACTTAGCTGATAAGACATTAGTTAGCCTTTATTCTCAAAGGGAAAGAGTCTTCTACAAGCTCTGAAGAGTCATCTAGACTCAAAACATTAGCTTGTTTTCTGTCTATAGATGCTGCTTGACCTGCTGTGACCTCCAGCATTTTTTTGTTTTCAGTCTTCTACAAGTGTTGTATATAATATTATGAGCATACATATTACATAGCAGGGCTGTGTGCAGGCTCATGAGCCCAAGACTCATCCGTTCCCGTCTGCTTCCTTTCTTTCTTGTTCTTTTTACTTTTGCTTTTTTTCTTTTTTAGCGTTTTTCCTTTTCTTTAAAGCCTTTTGCGGTGAGTTAATTGGTAGCTTGGCACAGCAGCAAGCGTGGGCCATGCGTGATATGGCAGTAGTCTCCCAGTGGTTAGAAGTGGTGGCAGTGGGTGACATGTTCCTCCTGGTGATCAGAGGTGGTGGTGGTAGATGTGCTTCCTCCTGGACTCTTCTCAGTGATCGGAGGCGGTGGCATGAAAGCAAGAGCAGGCCATGCACTGAATGATAGCAGGCTCCCAGTGGTCAGAGACAGCGGCGGATACGGCTCGTCCTGCCAGTTAGAGGTGGTGGTGGCAGCTGCAGCTGCAGCAAGGACACGGGTATTCCTGGGATGCAGACGCAGTGGTGGCAGCAAGAACATGGCTGCTCCGTGCAATTCATGCAAGACCTGCAGCCTGACCAAAACGTCAGGCCGTGGCTGAGCCCAGGTGCCTACATCAGTGGTTCCAAACTATGTTATTGAGATAAGACTTAGACTTTAAGATCTGGACATTTTTCTTATCTTTTGGCTTTCTCTTATTTCTGCTATTTTAAAATTCTGGTTTTGTAACCAAGATGGCACCAAAAAAAGTGACTTTGTACACTTTTCACTGTACTCACGTATTCCTATACTTGAGTGCACATGACAATAAAATGTAAGTCTAATTCAGTCCTGCTATGTATGCATAAAATGTGTTGTGCACGTGTGTATCTCTTGGGTGTATATATTTATCTGTGCTCTGCATGTCTTTTTGGCGAGAACATTATATATCTCACCAGACTTACAGGTTTGTTATTGTGTGCAAGCTTGCCTTGATGTTTAGATATGTGCTTGCCCTCCATGAGTTATTTCAGCTGTTGTTTATGTAGATTTCCTGTGTGTAAATCTTGTATCTGGTATCCAGGAGTTGAAAAGCATTCAGTAAAGAATATCAGTAAGGTCCATTTCATTAGTAAGCTCTTTTTTTATGTCTCCTCACCCAGAGAAAATAACAGTTGGGTCTTTTGTACTATTTCAGGAATAGTTTGGTCTCTGTTCTGTAAATTGAAGACCCTGCAAACTTGTTCACACAAAGTGTGACAAGCCAGACCTATACATAGTACATTGTATCCTTCCTTGTCCCAAAAGTAAAGTGTTCCTCTTTTGGGAGTTGCTAGAAGACACATAATCTATTCAAAAACAGATGCATTCTGTTTTGTATCATGAGCCAGTTCATTCTGAGTGAATCCATAAAACGAGGTGACTCCTTCAGATAGCTCCTCCATGCCACAATGGCTGTACTGCCAATGCCCTGGGACATATCATTGATCAGAAACTGAACTGGACCAGCAATATAAATATATGGTTGTAGATACACATCTGAAGCAGGGAATTCTGATGCAAATAACATTGCCCAAACACCTTCCCAACTGAGGAGCTTAACCAGCTCAAAGATCAAGGGCAGCAAACACATGAGAACACCATCTCCTGCAAGTTCCCACACACTTCCCTTCTCAACTACCCAAACCCAAATACCCCAGCCTTATTTGGAACTATGTAGCTGTTACCTCACTGGATCAAAATCCTAGAAATCCCTTTCTGACAACATTGTGCATAGACCTCCAACAGATGAACTGCAATAGTTTAATTAGGCAACTTACCATCACCTTTTCAGATCAATTACAAGTGGGGAACAAGGTTAGATCACATGGAATAAAGGAAGAACTAGCTATTTGGATACAGAACTGGCTCAAAGGTAGAAGACAGAGGGTTGTGGTGGAGGTTGCTTTTCAGTCTGGAGGCTTGTGACCAGCAGTGTGCCACATGAATCAATGCTGGGTCCACTGCTTTTCATCATTTATATAAATGATTTGGATGTGGACATAGGAGTTATGTTTAATTAGTTTGCAGACCACACCAAAATTGGTGGTGTAGTGGATGATGAAGAAGATTACCTCAGAGTATAACAGAATATTGATCAGATGGGCCAGTGGGCCAAAGAGTGGCAGATGGAATTTAATTTAGATAAATGTGAGGTGCTGTATTTTGGAAAGGCAAATTAGGGCAGGTCTTGTACACTTAATGGTAAGGTCCTGGGGAGTGTTGCTGAACAACGAGACTTTGGAGTGCAGGTTCATAGTTCCTTGAAATAGAGTCGCAAGTAGATAGGATAGTGAAGAAGGTGCTTGGTATGATTGCTTTATTGGTCGGTATATTGAGTATAGGTGTTGGGAAGTCATGTTACGACTGTACAGGACATTGGTTCAGCCACGACAGGTTGTTCTACTTTAACGCGTATTTCGTTAGTGTAAATACACTATAATGTGACTAGTGAATTGACAACACAGTTTCTAAAGTGCAAACTTTTAAAACATGTGTTGGCTGAAACGTGAAGCGCAATTACATTGCCAACACTTTAAGCACTGTTCCTAACGCATGACTTTTCTATAACGCAATATTGTACAAGAATGCAAGAGTCATGTTATAGAAGAACTGACTGTATTGGAATACTGCATGCAATTTTGGCCTCTCTGCTATTGGATGGATGTTGTGGAACTTGAAAGGGTCCAGAAAAGATTTACAAGGATGCTGCCAGGGTTGGAGGGTTTAGGCTGTAGTGAGAGGCTGAATAGACTTGGCTGTTTTTCCTGGAGCATCGGAAGCTGAGGGGTGACCTGATAAAGGTTGATAAAATCACGTAGGGCTTGGATAGGGTAAATAGACAAAGTCTTTTCCCTGGAGTGGGTGAGTCCAAAACTAGGGAGCATAGGTTTAAGATGAGAGGGGAAAAAATTAAAAGGGACCTAAGAGACAACTTTTTCATGTAGAGGGTGGTGTGTGTATAGAATGAGCTGCCAGAGGAAGTCAATAGACAATAGACAATAGGTGCAGGAGTAGGCCATTCTGTCCTTCGAGCCTGCACCACCATTCATTATGATCATGGCTGATCATCCTCAATCAGTATCCTGTTCCTGCCTTATTTCCATAACCCTTGATTCCACTATCCTTGAGAGCTCTATCCAACTCTTTCTTAAAGTGGTGGAGGCTGGTACAATTGCAACATTTAAAAGGCATTTTTATAACAGTATGTGAATAGGAAAAGCTTAGAGGGATATGAGCCAAATGCTGGCAAATGGGACGAGATTTATTTAGGATATCTGGTCGGCATGGACAAGGTGGACCAAAGGATCTGTTTCCGTGCTTTATGTCTCTATGACTGTACATGCTGACATTGTAATTTGGTTCCCTAGCTCTTTAAGGAATCATACTATAGTGTCTAATCAATAATCCTGAACCTGTAGTTTGCAAAGTAATTTCTGAGTATGTTGTCTGGACCTGCTTGATCCAAATTTGGCATGTTGAAATGTTTCTGGAAGTAAATTTTTTTCAAACCGTGCAGTTGGTGGAGAACAAGTGTAGAAGTGTCAATCTAGACTGGATTCAACACTTGTTATGAGGATCACTCACCCTTTACAGAAGAGATTAGAAACTCCTGCTCCCTGGTATTCAAAAGAAACTGACTCAATATTCTGTGTACATAACTCATGATAAAGGCCAATTCAACAAATCCCATGCTGTAAAATTGGAGTCAGGATCAGAGAATAATGAATTTCTCATGCTTTGTGAGGAAGACAGAGGTCACAGGCAGATGCCCTATCAATATGACTAACAAAGATGCATTGTCATTTCTGTCTTTTGTCATGAGCTTTGCTATCAGCCCTATTTAACTCCATAAACATTGATAACTTTTATAAAGATATTCTAACTTGCAGTTATTATTTGAAAGAAGGACAGGAAAGATTTCACATTATAAAACTTACCATTTGAATAACTAAATAGAATATGCCCCTTTCTACTCTAAATGACTACTGAAATCCTCAAATTTATTATGTTACTTGGTTTTTTGATTAAACATCCAGTTCTCCTGGAACCAGTCCAGTTATTGACAATCCCTAAGGGTTTACTTCCATCTAATTCTTTCCTAATACTATCTCACACTGTGAGAGTCTTCCTCAAGGTTCTCCATCTAGCTTCAGTTAGCAACTTTCAATTCATCACAGACTCAGTTTTCAAATTGAGTGAACTCTCACCTGTGATCATTAGAATCAGCATTTACTCTGCTTTAGGTGCAATTCATGTAAGACGACACTGCACCTGTCTTTACTCTGCAATATTTCTGGGTTTATAGGGAGACCTATAACTTAATCTCAAAATGGTTCTCTTCTAACTTTTTCTCCATACAACAAAAAAACATATTAGCTTTGTATCTGAGTAGAAGTAACATTTAACTACCTATAATGGTAATAGTCATTCATCTTAGAAACAAAGAGTCAAAGGTTCTAGTGCAAACGTCTACAACCTGATTTCAAGAACACTGTTTCTATGTGCAAACTCCATACAGACTGTTGCCCGAGGCTGGATTTGAACTAGGGTCTCTGGTGCTGTGAGGCAGCAGTGCTAACCACTGAGCCACCTGCCACCCCCTGGAGTTTAAATGGCCTTCATTATTGTATTTCCCAAGGGCTTTTACTACAGATGAGCCCACTTTAATGTTGAGAGTGTGGTGCTGGAAAAGCATAGCAGGTCAGGCATCCGAGGAGCAGGGAGATCGACATTTCAGGCAAAAGCTCTTCATCAGGAACCAAAACAGTTCCTACTCCTCATATGCTGCCTCACCTGTTGTGCTTTTCCAGCACCACACTCTTGACTCTAATCTCCAGCATCTGCAGAACTCACTTTTGCCCACTTTAGTGTTGGCTGATCTTCAAAAATCCCCAAAACATTAATCTTAGTAAGGAAGATAAGCTCCTACTTTGATTGTGTTTTAAGAGGCTATTAAAGGGTTTGAAGTCTTTGAGATTAGTGAATAGAATTAATGAATCTTAAAATGTTATTTTTTTTTCAAAAGTTGACCTTGAGGGGATTTAAAATCATTTAATGAAGTTTCATTCATGAATATTTATTCCCCCTAGAAACAAGTGCATATAGATGAGAAATCTCTTAGATTTTCAAAGACTTTTGCACTCTGTGTAGTTCAGGAGTTCTTTCCATATTGGATACTGGTGAGTAGCTATGAAAGTGACATGGGGAGGTTGCAAGGTGACATGGAAGTGTTAGGAGGTGGGATGGAAGCATGCAACTGACATTAATGTATGAGAGAACATGGGAGGATAGCAGTAGGGTTTTGGAAGAGTGAGGGCCTAACAACCTATTATAAATCTTGACTGAAGTCTCAATAGACTAAAGTGGACATTCTAATCAGCCTGCATTAGTTTCATCTAGCTCCAAACTGCCTCAGGAGGCAGCGGGCCTGATTTAATTGTGCTCGAGCCCACTTGGTCAAAACAATGCAGGGACAGTTTGGGTAAGTTCCTGACTCTCTTTTCCCAGGGCCCAGTTCTTTGGTGGAAAGTCACCCCTCCATTTGTATGTAACAGAGTCAAGGGTATGCTTTTCACACTCAAGTTTCTTGAGCTCATATCTGGACACATAAGCAATGGCACTAACTTGAACTTTAAAAAGTGGTCAGATTTGGTTTGGTAGTTGTGTTAAAATGTGGAAAATCGGAATCTCAACCTTCACTTACCTCCATTTCACCAGTTCAAGTTTTAACTGAGGGAGGCGAGTGTGTGGGCAGCCAACTTACTGCTGGAGTTTAGGCAATATAAATAACATAAAGCTGCTGTAAGCTCATATTTAATCACCATTTAAAGGTGTTATGAAAATGTTGGTGTACTGTACCTTTCAAAGTGTTAAAAGCTAGCAGTGTGGTGTTTGAATAAGATGCAATGTAACATGTGATGCAGCTACTGAGGTGGGTAGCTGGTTGTCTGGAGACAAAGACAGATTTGAATTAGGCCAATCAGTTTAAATATTTCCCAAAAAATACCAAACTCCAGTCCAGTTTGAATTTAGTATATTGGCAATCTTAAAAGCCAATGACACAATCCTAGGCTTTGGGGATATAAGACCGGGAAAATTGAATAGATGGGGGGAGGACTGCCAAGTCAACGACATCTGCAAACTGCCCAGAGAATAAAGGTACCATTATCAATCAGTAACCTGTGAAGCAGAATCCCCAAGAAAAAGAAAAGAAGTCAGGAATGCAGAGAAGAACCAAAAGATGCCTGGTTTTGAGATAAGAAGTTTTGTTTTGTAAATCTTAATCGGGTTTTTATGAGACTAGATTGTGGAAGGGGAAAGTAAAAGGTTAGAGGAAGGAGTTATAAATAGTTATTAGTTAATTATTCTCTGTTAAACCTTCAGAAAGAAAGTTGTTGATTTTTACTTTAACTAGTTCTTGGCCTATCGAATTTTGACAGATTACTGCACGGGATAAATCTTTTCTGTGTTGCTGGGTTACAATAAGCAGGAGGGTTTACCGTGTGTCATAACAAAGGTTATCCCGAGCCAGCTGCATTCTCCAGTCCTCACCGGAAAGCCATCAACTAAAAACAAAAGTTTCTGCTGTTAACTTTAGCAGGATCCTAGAGAAACCCATTCTTCCAGGTTTCCTGCTCATATCCAGTTGACTGTAACTATAGAGCATTCTCCATAGCCTTAACCTTTTCAATTGCAACAAACTGGAATTTGCAACCAACCAATTCCTCTATGAAGACCTGAAATACAGTCATAAATCAGTCATTTGATCTTTAAAAGTTAAAATACCCACATTTACCGTCAGATAGTCTCCAGCATAGGTCATAAGATCCCTTTATTCAACCTATAGTTAATTTCCAAACTATAATAATCTTGTAAACTGAAAAATATAGTACTGAAACATAATAATCTTATAAACCTTACATTGTCTTAATTGCCACAGTTCATTATTTCTTGTCTTGAACAAGTAGGTGGTATAAGAAAACAATAATTCTTACTCATCTCATGTTGCCTGAGGGGAATAAAAATCAACAGATTGTAGGATTGGCATCACATGTAAACCAACTGAGCAGGGATAGAAGGTTTACTTTCCTGAAAGACATTGATGAATCAGTTGGATTTTAATGATAAAATGGCAGCTGTCGATTTTCTGGTGCTTTTCACAAGTTGCTAGAATGAAATTTAACCCTGAAAATTCTAAACCACTTGCTTAGTGGATTTCTGCAACTGGATAAAGCTCATGTATTTTTTTTTGCTTTCTTGGTGGCTTAATGTGGCTAGCCCATGACTCTGTTTTTATCTCTCTTGCATTATTCCATGGCTCAATATTGTGATGAATTGAAACAAGGCTGGAAAGTTGCCTTGCTGAAGCGAGATGAAAAATCTTAAGGAAGACTCTCACTGTGTTAGATAGTATTGGGAAAGGATTAGAAATAAATCCTTAGAGATTGTGAATAACTGGATTGGTTCCAGGAAAACTGGATGTTTAAACAAAAGTCGAGATGTGGTATTGGAAAAGCAAAGCAGGTCAGGTGGCATCGAGGAACAGGAGAGTCAACGTTCCGGGCAAAAGCCCTTCATCAGGAATAGCTATCTGATGAAGGGCTTTTGCTCGAAACGTTGACTCTCCTGCTTCTCGGAAGCTGCCTGATGTGCTGTGCTTTTCCAGCACCACACTCTCGACTCTAACCTCCAGCATCTGCAGTCCTCACTTTTGCCTGTTTAATCAGAAGACCAAGTTACACAATAAATTTGACCTTTATGCTAATAAGGAAAAGAACTCAAAAGAAGACCCATGAGCTGCTGTGTCAAAGTCTCAGTTGCAGCCTGCACATAGTCACTTCAGCTGCTGCAAGTTCTACTCCTGCTCCTTACTGCATATTGCTGGGAGCTAAAAATACACAGCAGGTCCATCAGCATATTCAGACAGTGTTGACAGGAGAGCATTTGGGGTGAAGACCTTTATCAACCCTTTGTCACCTTGCCTTTCCATCTTCTTCTGTTCACCTGAAACATGAACCTTTCTGTTCTCAGATGTTGTTGTCCCTATTATGCATTTCCATAACTTGTTTTTGTCCTGTTACCTGGTGACAGGTGGCAAGTGAGGGATGCTGGGACATTGCCCTAATTGGATGGCAGCAGGAGCCCTTCTGGGATGATGCGGATGTCCTAATTCTGCTAATAGCACCTGAGCCAGTCGCTAGAACAAATAGTCAACTGATCCAGGGATCAGTGAATTCATCTCTGTCAGAATCCAAAAATAAACTCCACTCCAACTGAATTATTACAGTAAGAATGTATTCTTTGAGAAGAGAAAGCTGCTGTGTGGAACAGCTAGCATGAGAGCTGATCATTACTCATCAATGTTCGTTCCCATCTACTGTTAATCAAGTCAGCAGCTCTGACAGCTTTTGCTTTAAGATTGACATTGCTGTCTGATGCCACAGGTGCTTCCAGACCTACTTTGTACCTCCTTTAGGGTTGCATCAGTGTGTTTACACAGAGGCATTGACAGAAAAAAAAGTGCTTCCTTAGTCTCTTGGTGTGTTGTTCCTTATCTTCACACCAGAATCCTAAAAAGAAAAGCTTTGTATACTGAAGAGGACTGCTCACTTATATATCTCTTCATCCTTCACGTCAGCTACTTACTGTCTGCCTTGCTCAATGATAGTGCTGACTGATGCAGGGTGTAATTGCACAGACACTGACCACTTTGATCACCTTTCATTATCTCATTCTTGGTCATTGTTTAGTTGTAAGTCCTGAAGAAGGGCTTATGCCCAAAACATCGATTCTCCTGCTCTTCGGATGCTACCTGGCCTGCTGTGTTTTTCCAGCACCACATTTTTCAACTCTGGTACTCCAGCATCTGCAGTCCTCACTTTCTCCTAGTTGTAAGTCTAGACAGTGTGTTACCCAACTAATTGATCATTTGGAAATTCACAATGAAACCTGATTATGTGCTATATTCAGATGAAGTTGATTCATATGCTATCTAATAGGAAAAACTGGATAATGATCATGACGAAGAGCCTAATTTCATTGTCTCTCTCTGCCCTGCTTGAACTCCTTTTTCCTGAATGCACTTATCTCGCTACCCAGAAATGCTTTTATGCTATTCACCCCAACTAATCCTTGTGTTAAGAAATCAAAAAAATCTTATGTTAACAAATTTGGAATGGAACTACTCACTGGATATTGAAGCTTTTCCTGAATTTTCAAAAAGCTTTATGAATCCCGGTCATTACAATGGTCAATTAGCCTTACATTTTATGGCCCCTGGTTTTGAACTCCCTAAATGTGGAACATCTTCTGTAGGTCTACCCTATCAAACCTCTATGTAATTTTAAAGATTATCTCTTTGCTAATGAAATGAAACCAACCATGTTCAGTATGTCTGGTGCAAGACCAACCAAGATGGCAGCAGAGTATGGGTCCTGAACTGGGGTTGTCTGCTGCATCAGCTGTTTTGTTATTCTTTTCTCTGCTCAGTTTTTTTAAATTTTACTTACCTCTTGTGAAGAACTCAGTCATAGTGACAGCATGGGCAGCAGCAAAGTGAGCTAAGCGTAAACTTGTGGCAGAGGCATTGGAGGCAAGTTTGAGCCCAGTCTGAGACCTGGCGGCATTGGCGAGGCAGGCCCAAATTGGACTCTTGGGAGCAGCAGTGGAGTTGAGTTTGGGCCGGTCTGGGACCTAGTGGCACTGCTGGTGGCTGCATCGGTGAGGCCCAGTGAGATCTCATGGTGGTGGCAGCGTCAGTGGAGGTGAGATGACACCAGAGAGTGGCGACTCTTGTTCCAGCAGCACAGTGAGTGGACTGAAGTCTGGCCACTCCAGGCCAACAGCTGAGCACTTAACAAGAAGGACTGTAAAGTAGAACTTTGCTTCTTTATTTTTCTGCCTCTATATTCTGTGTTTTGATTTATATTTGAGTTTTAAGATCATGCTGGAGAGTGGCGACATTATACAACACTTCTCAAATACTGACTGCACCCAAGCAGGGGAATTGCATTCAAATATCAGTCAGAATACTTGGGTTGGGAGGCAATGTCAGAACTTTCACAAGTTAGGACTTTGACTCTTTTTTTTTGTACCCTGTTCTGGGAGGTATAATCAAAGTTTGTGGATTCCTCATTGGATTTACAACTATCATATTCATTTTAACATGCCTGTCTGCCCCACACAAATATCAGAACACAAAGAATACTTGGATTGTACATAAATATGGGGACTTCAACTTCAGAGCAATTAACTAATTCCCAACCCCACTAGAAAGTAATTTGCCAGATCAAGTACCAATTGGGTATTTAAATTAATAACTGCGCAACTTCAATCAGGAGCCTCTCCATTGCAATCCCACTCTGCCACAACCAGCCAATCAATCTGAGTCAATAGATATGAAACTGGAAGACCACAGCATGTTAGACAGCATCTGAGAAACAGAGAAGTCAACGTCTCAAGCCAATACTCCTCATCAGGACTGGGAAAGGGCACCCATAAGTAAATGAGGGGGGTGGAACTGGGGTGAGGGCAAGGATAGGTGGATACAGGTGGGGGTTATTGCGATTGGTCATTGGGAAGGGTGGCATGGAAAGGTGAGTAGGAAGATAGACGGGTTAGAACAGGCCAGGGAGGCAAAAAGGAGGGGTGGAGCTAGACATGGGACAAAGCTGGGGTAGGAAGGACTTTGAAACTGGTGAAGTCCATGTGGAGGCCATTGGGCTGTGAACTTCCCAGGTAAAATATAAGGTGTTGTTCCTCGAGTTTCCAATTGGCCTCACTTTGACTGTGAAGGAGACCAAGGATGGACATAGTGCCGGGTAGGGAGAATTAAAGTGGACAGAAATCGGAAGGTCAGGTTGGAGTTAGTGCATGCAGAGTGTAGATACTCCACTAACTGGTCCCCGAGTCTGTGTGGTTTCACCAATATAGAGGAGACCACATCGGGAGCAAAGGATGCAATAGGTGAGGTTAGATGATGTGTCGGTGAATCTTTGTAAGATCTGGAAGGTTGGTTTAGGGCATTGATTGGAGGTGCCGGGGTGGGGGTGGGGGGCGGGGGGGGGGGGGGGGGGGGGGGGCAGGTGTTGCACTTCTTGCGGTTGCAGGGAAAGGTACTAGGTGTGATGAGATGGCGGGGAGGGTAGAGTTGACGAGAGACTTGTGGAGCAGGCTCTGCGGAAAGCAGGTGAAGTGGGCAAGGAAATATCTTTTAATCTGATTGTAGGTGGTGGAAATGTCAGAGGATGATGCGTTAGATTTGGATGTTGTTGGAGTGGTATGTGATGACTAAGGGGATTCTAGTTGTTTAGGGGAGGGGATTTGAGGACATATGTGTAGGAGATGCAGTTGAGGGCATCCTTAGTTACTGAGGAGGGGAAGCTACGGTCCCTAAAGTGGGAGGATATTCTGGGATGTCCTGGAGTGGAACACCGCATCCTGGGAGTAGATGAGGCCTGGAGCTTCTAGGTCCTAGAGATGGTGACCACAATCCCAGATTGTGCAGCCATGAGGGGCAGAAATGGTGATTTTTTTGGGGGTGGGGGAGGCTGTCACAGGACAGGGATTTCAAAGAGGTCAAAGGCAAAAGCAGGGGTGTCGTTTATACTAACTGCCCACTTACCCCCATATGGAAGCCTGCCTAACCTGACAGGCATGTCGCCTTGGTCAGGAAAGCAGTCCACTTTTCTTGCCTGTTGAATTGAGGCTTTTAAGTGGCAATTAGGTGACCACATTAGAGGTTTGATTGGTGGCAAATTGAGAAAGTCATCCATGGACTTTCTCATCCAGTACTTAATAGCTGAGGTGGCAAGGATGGGGCAGATATCTCTCCAAGCTAACTTGCCCAATTATTTTCCTCTCTCTTCACCTCCAGGGTGAGGGTATCTTCTAGAAAAGAACTCCAAGATAAAAATTCTAGAGTCATTGAATATTACAGCATGAAAAGAGGTCCTTTGGTCCATGTGACCCCCACGCCCCTCACCCCAGTTCATCAAACACTCTATCCAACCATTTCCCAGTGCATGGCCTGAAGCCTGGTATGTTATTACATTTCAAGTATTTGTCCACATATGTGTTCTGATGCTTCTCATCTCTACTACCTTTTCAGGCAATGAGTTTCAGGTGCCCACTGACCTCTGACTGAAAAATAGTTATCCTCAAAGCCCGTTTAAACCTCCTGCTCCTTACCTTAAATCTTTGCCCACTTGTTATTGACCCTTGAGTTTTGGTGAAGAATCTCCAGACACGAACCATTAACTCTGCTTTCTTTCCACACATGCTGCTAGCAGTTTGCTGAGTTCTGCCAGCAAGTTGTTTTTGTTTCCAATTTCCAGCATCCACAGTTCTTTGTTTTATTTAGATTATTGACATTTCTTTCAGAGTCACCTCTGTTGCACATTACAGTGTTTTGAAGAGCTAAAGGGGGAAGAAATTAATCTATATTTTGCCATTGTTCCCTTTATCCCAGTTTACAATTCAACCTATGCACTATGGGAAATAAGGGTCTCTGTACTTGTCAGTTATCTCCATTGAGTTCCATATTTAATATTCATGAGCAAGGATGAGAAGTATCAAGTCCTCAGAGAGCCAAGCTGCTTGCTGGCTGGTTGTATGCCCTTCACTCAAGGACAAAACTGAGCCATCAAAGTTCTGGGACACAATCACTTTGACTGAAGTAGGTCAAAGGCACAGAACAAGGGAGATTTTGTAGAACACAGTCTTAGTATATCAGAGCCATACCCTGATCACCACATTCCAATATCAGAAACTACCAGTTTCAATAGTCATGCTGTGGAGGAGCCCGTGTTGGACTGGGCTGGACAAAGTTAAAAATCACACAACACCAGGTTATAGTCCAATAGGTTTATTTCAAAGCACTAGCTTTCAGAGCACTGCTCCTTCATCAAGTAGTTGTGGAGCAGGACCATAAGGCACAGAATTTATAGAAGAAGATTACAGTGTCATGCAACTGAAATACAGGGTAGACAATTTAGGACAGAGATGAGGAGAAACTTCTTCACCCAGAGAGTGGTGGCTGTGTGGAATGCTCTGCCCCAGAGGGCAGTGGAGGCCCAGTCTCTGGATTCATTTAAGAAAGAGTTAGACAGAGCTCTCAAGGATAGTGGAATCAAGGGTTATGGAGATAAGGCAGGAATAGGATACTGATTAAGGATGATCAGCCTTGATCATATTGAATGGTGGTGCAGGCTCGAAGGGCGGAATGGCCTACTTCTGCACCTGTTGTCTATTGTCTATTGAAATGATATATTGAACAAACCTAGATTGTTGTTAAGTCTTTCATCTTTTTGAATGGGTTGCAGGCTTCGGCTCATTAACATGTAAATCCCAAAACCTCTTTAAAGTCACATTCAATAGTTGCACCATTATGTCAAAGATCTTTGTCAGTCTCTGCTCATGATGTCAGCATGTATCTGTACTCTGTTGTATGTCTGTGTGCCTGTCACTCAGTATGTGTCCTGAAGTATTGCTGAGTCTATCATTCTGCAAATGTCTTTGTGTGTATCTCTCAGCATGTGTCAATGCTTGTGTCCTGATGTGTGTCCGAGTGTGTTTCTGTGGGAACTGAGTGTCTCAGTGCTGTTATGTGTCCAGGTCTGTAACTGCGATTTAGTGCATGCCAAACTCCCATCCTCTTTAATAAATGCAAGGAACTCAACAGATCCAGCAACATCTGTGGAGAGAGAAACACAGAATTAACGCGTTGAGTCCAGTATGACTCTTCTTTACTCTGCTTTTCTGTTTGCAGATGCTGCCAGAGCTGCTGAGTTTCTCCAGCATTTATTGCATTAGTTTCAGATTTCCAGCATTGACAATATTTTACATTTGTCTCTTCCTCCTTAACGATGTTTGATGAATGAGTGTTAACGTATTGGAGAGGAGCTCAGGAAGGCCGATCATTGCTGACAGCTGCTGTACTCTGCACTATCTCCCTTGTCAGCTGCTTTTTTTACGATTCCCCCTCAGATATTGCTGCTTGATAGTCTCCATTTAACAACAATTACAATGCAGCAATTCAAAACTCAGCTTTTATATGAGGCACAGAAACAGGAAATTGAATAAGCAAAATGAATCAATAACGTTTGGCAAAATCTGGAAATAATGTGCAAGTAAAAGCTCACCATTTTGTCTTTCTTTCCTCAGTTCATTAAAATATATTTTGAAAGCCTGTGTTTTTAGTATTCAACTCAGTTTGTCACCAACTACTCTAGTGCTCATAGCTGCAAGAATTATGCATAGAGTCAGAAAGATGTACAGCACAGAAACAGACCCTTCGGTCCAACATGTCCATGACGACCAGACATCCCAACCTAATGTAGTCCCACCTGCCAGCACCCCACCCATATCCCTCCAAACCCTTCCTATTCACCTACCCATCCAGATGCCTTTTAAGTGTTGCAATTGTACCAGCTTCCACCACTTTCTCTGGCAGCTCATTCCATACACGTACCACCCTCTGCATGAAAAAGCTTTTATATCTTTTCTTTCATATCTTTTATATCTTTCTTTTATATTAGTTTCTTTTATATCTTTCCCCTCTCACCCTAAACCTATGCCCTCTAGTTCTGGGCTCCCCCACCCCAGGGAAAAGACTTTGTCTATTTGTACTATCCATGTCCCTCATGATTTTATAAACCTCTATAAAGTCACCCCTCAGCCTCCAACACTCCAGGGACAACAGCCCTAACCTATTCAACCTCTCCCCATAGCTAAAATCCTCCAACCCTGGCAATATCCTTGTAAATCTTTTCTGAACCATTTCAAGTTTCACAACATCCTTCCAATAGGAAGGAGACCAGAATTTCACGCAATATTCCAAAAGTGACCAATAAAGGAAAGCATACCAAACATCTTCTTCACTATCCTATCTACCTGCAACTCTAATTTCAAGGAACTATGAAGCTGCACTCCAAGGTCTCTTTGTTCAGCAACATTCCCTAGGACCTTACCATTAAATGTATATGTTCTGCTAAGATTTGCTTTCCCAAAATGCAGCACCTTGCATTTATCTAAAATAAACTCCATTTATCACTCCTCAGCCCATTGGCCCGTTTGATCAAGATCCCATTGTAATCTGAGGTAACCTTCTTTGCTGTCCACTACGCCTCCAATTTTGGTGTCATCTGCAAACTTACTAACTATACCTCTTATGCTCACATCCAAATCATTTATATAAATGCCAAAAAGTAGTGGACCCAGCACCAACCCTTGTGGTACTCCACTGGTCACAGGCCTCCAGTCTGAAAAACAACCCACCACCACCCTCTGTCTTCTACCTTTGAGCCAGTTCTGTATCCAAATGGCTAGTTCCCCCTGTATTCCATGAAATCTAACCTTGCTAAACAGTCTCCCATGGGGAAACTTGTTGAACACCTTACTGAAGTCCTCTTGCCCGAAACGTCGATTTCGCTGCTCGTTGGATGCTGCCTGAACTGCTGTGCTCTTCCAGCACCACTAATCCAGAATTTGGTTTCAAGCATCTGCAGTTATTGTTTTTACCTCCATATAGATCATGTCTACCGCTCTGCCTGCATCAATCCTCTTTGTTTTCTTCAAAAATCTCAATCAAGTTTGTGAGACATGATTTCCTACATGCAAAGCCATGTTGACTATCCCTAATCAGTCCTTGCCTTTCAAAATGCATGTACATCCTCTCCCTCAGGATTCCCTCCAACAATTTGCCCATCACCGATGTCAGGTTCAGTGGCCTATAGTTCCCTGGCTTGTCCTTACCACCCTTCTTAAGCAGTGGCACCACGTTAGCCAACCTCCAGCCTTCTGGCACCTCGCCTGTGACTATCGATGATACAAATATCTCAGCAATCACTTACCTAGCTTCCCACAGAATTCTAGGATACACCTGATTAGGTCCTGGGGATTTATCCACTTTTATGTGTTTCAAGACATCCAGCACTTCCTCCTTTGTAATATGGACATTATTTGAAGATGTTGCCATCTATTTCCCTACATGCTATATCTTCCATGTCCTTTTCCACAGTAAACACTGATGCAAAGTACTCATTTAGTATCTCCCCCGTCTCCTGCAGCTCCACACATCTTTTGAGGGCCCTATTCTCTCCCTAGTTACCCTTTTGTCCTTAATGTATTTGTATAAACCCTTTGGATTCTCTTGATTTTATTGACATAATGATTTTGATCTTTTATTGACATAATTATTTTTAGGATCAACAGTCAAATTGAAACTGATCATCGAGCCTCATTTTCTAGACCTAAAAATCTGTTTTTCTACCTGTCAGTTCTATTTTAGATATTTCATCCTGTTCATGAAAATTGTGTCTCCGTTCACAGCTTTTGCAAATTTTATGTGAGTCACACCACCAATTATTTCAATTTCCTCACCAACTAACTTCGTGCTTCAGTACCCCATACAAGATCTCCAGAGTTAAGGTTGCATTAGTTGCAACTACTGTCCACATAAAGTGAAAAGAAAATAGCATAATTAGTCTTTCCATTGAAGAGTCATAACTGTTCCCATTTTAATGATAAGCTCCTGAGAGGACAAGTGTCTTTTTGTTGGGGTCAGAATTGGCTTGGGTCAACCCCAGGAAGGAATTTTGTAACTCAAGCAGAACGTTACAGCAGAATGTTCTCATATCCATTTAAAATATTTACCATAAATAATATTAACCCATGTTCAAAAACGCTGTATTTTGGAAGGCTGAACAAAAGACAGAATTAAGCAACCAGCATGTGGCTCAATTGCTTTAAGTATAATCAGCCATTGGAGCAATAGCATTGAATTATTGAAACATATTTGTCATCCACATATATCAAAATATAAGTTGAAATGAATAAGCTTCTTTTCAGCGTATTACAGCAGGTGCAAGCAGATTCAATTGAGACTTTCACAAAGTTATAAACGGGAAGAGACCATGGGGAAAAGGCTGGGAGGTAATTCTTACCAAGAGCAAGCACAGACAATATGGATTGAATGGCCTCCATCTGTGCTGTAACCATTCTACAATTCAATTCAATTCTCAACGTCAATATCTAAATTAACTACATGAGTGCAGTGGAGATTGAAAATAAGCAGCTTGTGATTACATGCAAACAGATTGCAAAAGCTTTTATAGGTATTTGAAGAAGAAAAAAAAGTGAAGACAAATGTAGATCCCTTATAATCAGAAACAGGGGTAATTATAAAGGGGGAAGAAATGATGGCAGATCAATTAAATAATACATTGCAAACAAAACCAAAGAACTGTAGGTGCTGGGAATCGGAAACAAAATCAGAAATAGCTGGGAAAGCTCAACAGGTCTGACAGCATCTGTGGAGAGAAATTAGAGTTAACATTTCGGGTCGAGTGACCCTTCTCAGAACTGATGGCAGCCAGGAAAAGTTTGGTATACAGATAATATGCTATAGAGGGGATGGAGGAGAGGGAGAAGGAGTCAACAACAAGTGGAGATGGAGAGAGGTAAAAACAAGGACTGCAGATGAGAGAGGGCAGACAAAGGAAGAGATAAAGGTCAGCCTGGGAGAATGAATAGCTGTAATGGAGACTGTTCGTGGTTAATAATGGGTTGTTGTTTGCGGTAGCAGCCTGTGTGATGACAAAGCCTGGAATGTGGGGGTTGAGTAAGGACATGGGAGAAGGTGTTCAAGCCCTAAAATTATTGAACTTGATATTGAGTCCAGGATGTTGCAAGGTTCCCAAGTTGGAAATGAGTTGTTGTTCTTACAGTTTACACTAAGCTTTGCTGGAACACTGTAGCAAGCCCAAGTCAGAGATGTTAGCCAGTAGACATTGTGGGAGGGAGAGGGGTAGGGATACATGGGCTGGGGTGTCTTGTTGCAATTGTACAAGGCTTTGGTGAGACCACACCTGAAATACTGTGTGCAGTTTTGGTCTCCTTATCTGAGGAAGAATATTGTGGGTATAGAAGAAGTGCAGTGAAGGCTTACCAGACAGATTACTGGGATGGCAGCACTGATATGTAAAGAAAGATTGAATTGGTTAGGGGACTACATTCACTGGGGTTTAGAAGAATGAGGGGGGAATATCATAGAAACCTATAAAACCAATAACAGGACTAGACAGGGAATATGCAGGATGTTCCCAGTGACAGGCACTGGTGGGGTGGGGGTCCAGAACCATGGGTCTCAGCGTAAGGATATAGGATAGGCCATCTAGGCCTGAGATGAGGAGAAATTTCTTTAGTGGTGAGCCTGTGGAATTTCTGCCACAGAAAGCAGTTGAAGTTAAAACATTGAATCCTTTTAAGAGAGATATAGCTCTTAGGACTAAACGGCCTGCTTCTATTTTCTCTGTTTCTGTTATTTAATCAGTGTCCCTATAAAATTGTTTATTTATAATACCTCTTCTCACTCTTCCTGCAAAAAATATATTACTTATCCCTGAGTTAGACTGGGAAAATCTGGAAAGGAGCCTGCATGTATTCCAGTGACCGTCACGAGAATAATGAAGACTGAATGAGGACAGAATTAGCACAGATGAACAGCATGCTGACAATTGTGGAATGGCAATACAGAAGAGGAGTTGAGAATGTGATGCTGGAAAAGCACAGCTGGTCAGGCAGCGTCCAAGGAGCAGGAGAATTGATGTTCAAGCATAAGTTCTTCATCAGGAATGAGACTTGAGAACCAAGGAGGCTGAGAGATAAATGGGAGGAGTGTGGGGCTTTGGGGAAAGGTAGCTCAGAATGCGACAGCTAGATGAAGGTGGAGCTGAAGATGATAGGTCAGAGAGGAAAGTGGAGTGGATAGGTGGGAAGGAAGATGGACAGGTCAAGAGGGCGGTGCTGAGTTGGAAGATTGGATCTGGGATAAGGTGGGGGGATGGGAAATGAGGAAACTGGTGAAAACAACCACACTGTCCTGTGGCTGAACACTTTATCTTCCCCTCCCACTCCCCCAAGGACATGCAGGTCCTGGGCCTCCTCCATCGCCAAACCCTTACCACCCAATGCCTGGAGGAAGAACATCTCATTTTTCACCTTGGGACCAATGTGGTTTTCATTGGTTTCCTCATTTCCCACACACCCCCTCCCCCCGCACCACACCCCCCACCCCCACCTTATCCTAGATCCAAACTTCCAACTTGGTACCACACTCTTGACCTGTCCTACCTGTCCATCTTCCTTCCCACCTATCAACTCCACCCTTCTCTCTGACTTATCATCTTCACCTCCACCTTCATCGAACTATCACATTCTCAGTTACCTCTTAACCCCCTTGGCCCACAAGCCTCATTCCTGATGAAGAGCTTATGCTTGAAATGTCAATTCTCCTGGTCCTCGGAGGCTGCCTGACCGGCTGTGCTTTTCCAACACTACACACTCGACTCTGATCTCCAGCATCTGCAGCCCTTACTTTCTCCCAATACAAAACAGGAGTTGAGAAAATTTCAGAGAAAATGAAATTATAATTTAGCTAGTTACTTGTGAATAGTGCTATTGATGAGTGAAATGTGCTCCAGCACAAAGCTGTATAATCTGCTCTTACATCAGGTTACGTGGACCTGTTAGACAATAATCACAAAGGGTTGTGTTAGGTGACTCTCTAGTCCGAGGCACAGACAGACTTTTCTGTGGCTTGCAGCAAAAAATCAGAATGGTGTGTTGCCTCCCTGGTGCCAGGATCAAGGATGTCTCAGAGAGGGTGCAGAAGGGGAGAGGGGTCAGCAGGTCATTGTACACATTGGAACCAATGTCATAGGAAGGGAAAAGGATGAGATCCTGAAGAGAGAATACAAAGAGTTCGGCAAGAGATACCTGAGAGTAGTAATATCTGGAATACTCCCGGTGCTGCAAGCTAGTGAGGATAGGAGTATGAGGATAGAGCAGATGAATGCATGGCTGAGAAGCTAGTTTATAAGAGAAGGATTCATATTTTTGGATCATTGGAATCTCTTCTGGGGTAGAAGTGACCTTTTCAAAAAGGATGGAGTGCACCTGAATTGGAAGGGGATGAATATACTGTCAGGGAGACTTACTAGAGCTGCAGTGAGCTAGTAAGGTGGGCGGGGTGGGTGGGGGGGAGGGTGGAGAACCCAGGGAGATAGTGAGGAAAGACATCAATCTGAGACTGGTACAGTTGGGAAAAGAACCAGCAGAAAGTGAGGACTGCAGATGCTGGAGATCAGAGCTGAAAAATGTGTTGCTGGAAAAGCGCAGCAGGTCAGGCAGCATCAAAGGAGCAGGAGAATCGATGTTTCGAGCATAAGCCCTTCTTCAGGAATGAGGAGGGTGTGCCAAGCAGGCTAAGATAAAAGGTAGGGAGGAGGGACTTGGGGGAGGGGCGTTGGGAATGCGATAGGTGGAAGGAGTTTAAGGTGAGGGTGATAGGCTAGAGAGGGGATGGGGGCGGAGAGGTCGGGAAGAAGATTGCAGGTCAAGAAGGCAGTGCTGAGTCCGAGGGTTGGGACTGAGATAAGGTGGGGGGAGGGGAAATGAGAAAGCTGGAGAAATCTGCATTCACCCCTTGTGGTTGGAGGGTTCCTAGGCGGAAGATGAGGCGCTCTTCCTCCAGGCGTCATGTTGCCATGGTCTGGCGATGGAGGAGGCCAAGGACCTGCATGCATGTCCTTGGCAGAGTGGGAGGGGGAGTTAAAGTGTTCAGCCACGGGTCGGTTGGGTTGGTTTGTGCGGGTGTCCCAGAGATGTTCTCAGAAACGTTCCGCAAGTAGGCAGCCTGTCTCCCCAATGTATAGGAGGCCACATCGGGTGCAGTGGATGCAGTAAATGATGTGTGTCACGACGCCTGGAGGAAGAGTGCCTCATCTTCCGCCTAGGAACCCTCCAACCACAAGGGATGAATGCAGATTTCTCCAGTTTTCTCATTTCCCCGCCCCCCACCTTATCTCAGTCCCAACCCTCAGACTCAGCACCGCCTTCTTGCCCTGCAATCTTCTTCCCGACCTCTCCGCCCCCACCCCCTCTCCAGTCTATAACCCTCACCTTAACCTCCTTCCACCAATTGCAATCCCAACCCCCCTCCCCCAAGTCCCTCCTCCCTGCCTTTTATCTTAGCCTGCTTGGCACACCCTCCTCATTACTGAAGAAGGGCTTATGCCCGAAACGTCGATTCTCCTGTTCCTTTGATGCTGCCTGACCTGCTGCGCTTTTCCAGCAACACATTTTTCAGTTGGGAAAAGAAGCCAGTCAAGCAGCCAGGGCAAGCAGGGACAAAGCAGAGAACAAGGTACGTCTGGTAAATTAAACTGCATTTATTTCAATGCAACAGGGAAGGCAGATGAACTCAAGGCATGGTTAGGAATATGGGACTGGGATATCATAGCAATTACAGAAACATGGCTCAGGGATGGGCAGGAATGGCAGTTTAATGTTCCAGAATACAAATACTACAGGAAGGATAGAAAGGGAGGCAAGAGAGGAGGGGGAGTGGCATTTTTCATAAGGGATAGCATTACAGCTGTACTGAGGGAGGATATTCCTGGAAGTACATCCAGGGAAGTTATTTGGGTGGAGCTGAGAAATAAGAAAGGGATGATCACCTTATTGGGACTGTATTATAGACCCCTTAATAGCTAGCAGGAAATTGAGTAACAACTTTGAAAGGAGATCTCAGTTGTCTGTAAGAATAATAGGGTGGTAATGGTAGGGGATTTTAACTTTCCAAACGTAGACTGGGACTGCCATAGTGTTAAGGGTTTAGGTGGAGAGTAATTTGTTAAGTGTGTCCAAGAAAATTTTCTGATTCAATATGTGGATGTACCTACCAGAGAAGGTGCAAAATTTGACCTATTCTTGGGAAATAAGGCAGGGCAGGTGACTGAGGTGTCAGTGGGGGAGAAGTTTGGGTCCAGCGACCATAATTCTATTAGATTTAAAATAGTGATGGAAAAGGGTAGACCAGATCTAAAAGTTGAAGTTCTAAGTTGGAGGAAGGCTAATTTTGACTGTGTTAGGCAAAAATTTCAAAAGCTGATTGGTGGCAGATGTTCGTAGGTAATGGGACAGCTGGAAAATTGGAAGCCTTCAGAAATGCGATAACAGGAGTCCAGAGACAGTGTATTCCTGTTAGGGTGAAAGAAAAGGCTGGTATGTGTAGAGAATGCTGGATGACTAAAGTAATTGAGGGTTTGGTGAAGAAAAAAAGGAAGCGTATGTAAGGTATAGACAGGATAGATCGAATAAATCCTTACAACAGTATAAAAGCAGGAGTATACTTAAGAGGAAAATCAGGAGGGCAAAAAGGGGACATGAGATAGCTTTGGCAAATACAGTTAAGGAGAATCCAAAGGGTTTTGACAAATATATTAAGGACAAAAGGGTAACTAGGGAGAGAACAGGGGCACTCAAAGATCAGCAAGGCAGCCTTTGTGTGGAGCTACTGGATGTGGGGGAGATACTACATGAGTATTTAGCATCAATGTTTAATTTAAGAAGGGTAGTAAGGATAAGCCAGGGAACTATTGACCTGTGAGCCTGACACAGTGGTGATCAAGTTCTTGGAGGGAATCCTGGGGGACAGAATGTACATATATTTGGGGAGATACTAAACGAGTATTTTACAACTTTTTTTAAAGGCATCTGGACGGGTATATGAATAGGAAGGGTTTGGAGGGATATGAGCCAAATGGGACTAGATTAAGTTAGGATATCCGGTCGGCATGGACAACTTGGATAAAAGGGTCTGTTTCTGTGCTGTTTGATTCTATGACATTTTCAGATAGTACACTTCAAATCCTAACCATTTATTGCATAAAAATGTTTTTCCTCATATATCTCTAATGATTTTGCCAGTCACCATAAATTGTCAATCTTTACGCCAATGATCACAATTCTTCCCATCTGCTTTGTCAAAATCCCTCATGATTTAGAGCCACTCTATCAAATCTCCTCTCAGTCTTGTTTCTGTAAAGAGAATGGCATGTGAATTTAGAAAGACATCCTAGGTAGCGTTGGATAGCATGCCACGTGAAGGAAACTTCCATTTCTGTGACAAATTAATATTACACTAAGAATCATTCCAAAGTATTCATTATTCACTCATGCATGTGGATATTGCTGGCAAGGCCAACATTTCTTGCCCATCCCTGACTGCCTGTGAAAAGGTAGTGGTGCGCTACCTTCTTAAACTGCTGCAGTCTATGAGGATTTCTTCTACCCAGAGAGTTGTTTAGAAATGAGTTCCATGATGGAATAGCAATATGGTTCCAAGTTAGGATGGTGTGTAACTTGGAGGGGCGGATGCTGTCATGCATTGCTGTCCTTGTAATTTTAGGTGATAGAGATCTTAGATTTGGAAGATGCTGTCAAGTGAGCCTTGGTGAGTAGCTTTCGGACATTTTGTAGATTGTACCCACTTTTATTACTGAGCACTGGCGGTGGAGGGAGTGAGTATTGAATGTGATGAATGGGGTGCCAATCAAGCAGGCTGCTTTGTCCTGGATGATGACAAGCTTCTTGAATATTGTTGAAGCTGCAGTCATCCAGGCAAGTGAAGAATATAACATCACACTACTTATTCATGCCTTGCAAATGGTAGACAGGTTTTGAGGATTAGAAAGTGAATTACTCACCTCAGAAGCCACCTACCTACTGTAGACAAAGCATTTATAATGCTGACCCAATTGAGTTTGTAGTCAATGGTAACCCCAGGCTGTTGATGGTGGTGGTGTTGGTGGGGAGTTCTCCACCGGTATACCATTGAACATGGTGAAATTCTCTCTTGTTGGTGATCCTCATTGCCTGGAACTTATATTGCTTGCCATACACCAACCCAAGTTTGGATATTGTAAAATTCCTGCTGAATAAAATGTGTCCTGTTTTAGTATCTGAGGAACTACAAATAGTGCTGAACATTATGGAATCATCAGTGAAAATCCCTACTTCTTAACTTATGATGGAGGGAAGCAATTGATGAAGTAGCTGAAAATGTTTGGGCCTAGGAGACTACATTATTCCAACAGCCACAGTTCTTCATGTTAAGCCTGACTCTAACTAGTGGAGAGGCTTCCCCAATTTTCAATGAGTCCAGTTCTGCTCGGGCCTTTTGCTGCCACACTCAGTCAAATGTGGTCTTGATGTCAAGGGCAGCCACTCTCATCTCATTTCTAGAATTCAGCTCTTTTGTCCATATTTAAACCAAGGCTGTAATGAGGTCAGCACTAAGAAGCTCCAACTAAACACAAACTGAGTGTCAGAGAGCAGATTACTACTGAGCAAGTAATAACGCTCTTGCGACCCCTTCCATAATTTTACTGATGATCAAAGCTACAATGGTTGGATGGTAATTAGCCAGATTGGATTTGTCCTGCACTTTGTGGAGAGGACATACTGGGCAAATTTCCACATTGCTGGGTAGATGCTAGTGTTGGAGCCATACAAGAAGAGCTTGGCTAGTCTCATGGCAAACTTTGAAGCATGAGGCATCAGTATTATTGCCACTTCTGTCAGTGCCGATAATCTTTGAAATAGTCAATGCCTTCAGCTGTTCACTTGGTGTGAATTGAATTTGCTGAAGATTGGCGTCAGTGATACTGGGAACCTCAGAAGGAGGCTAAAATGGATCATCATGTGAACCCATTAATTAGGAACAAAAAGTAGGCCTTTCAGCTCCTTGAGATTTAGATTAGTTACAGTGTGGAAACAGGCCCTTCGGCCCAACAAGTCCACACTGACCCACCAACCACCCAGACCCATTCCCCTACATTTACCCCTTCACCTAACACTACAGGCAATTTAGCATGGCCAATTCACCTAACCTGCACATTTTTGGACTATGGGAGGAAACCAACAGACACGGGGAGAATGTGCAAACTCCACACAGTCAGTCGCCTGAGGCAGGAATTGAACCCAGGTCTCTGGCGCTTTGAGGCAGCAGTGCTAACCACTGTGCCACCATGCTGCCCACAAGCTTGCTCTACTATTCAACAAGATCCTGGTTGAATTGAGTACATTCCACATTCCTTTTTTGTTAATGCAGTCTTGGGACAGTGGCATTGCTGGCTGGGCCAGTATTTATTTCCCATCCCTAGTTACCCTTGAGCAGGTGGTAATGAGCTACTTCTTGAACTTCTTCTGTCCTGTACAATATGTCATCCTACAATGCTGTTGAGGAGGCAATTCCAGGATTTTGACCCAGTGACAATGAAGAATCGGCAATATATACTCCACGTCAGGATGGTGAGTGGCTTGGAGAAGTGCTGGCACTCCCATGTATCTACTACCCTTGTCCTTACCGGTTGTAGGTTTGAAAGGTGCTGTATAATGTTCCTTGGTGAATTTCTGTAGTGCATCATGTGGATGATACAAATTGCTGCTACTGAATATCAGTAGTTAAGGAAATGGATGTTTGTGGATGTGGTGCCAATCAAGTGGACTGCTTCGGCCTGGATGATGTCAAGGTTCTTGAATGATGTTACACTTGTCCAGACAAGTGGGGAGTATTCTGTCATATCTGATGTGTGGCTTGGAGATGGTGGGTAGTCATGAAGTGAGTTACTCACTGCAGTATTCTTAGCCTGTGATCTGCTCTTGTAGCCATTGTATTTATTTGGTTAGTCCAGTTAATTTTCTGATAATGATAACCCCCAAAATGTTGGTAGTGGGAGAATTCAGTGATGGTTATGCCATTGAATGCCAAGGGAGGATGGTTAGATCATTTTTTATTGGAGGTGGCTATTGCCTGGTATTTGTGTGGCATGAATGTTACTTGCCACTTTTCAGCCCAAGTCTGGATATTGTCCAGATCTTGCTGCATTTGGACATGGGCTGCTTCAGACCTAAGGAGTTGTAAATGGTGCTGAATATTATACTAATCACAAAGCTTATCAAAGATCTTGCTACTCTGCCTTAATGATATTCAAAGATTCTGTTTCTATCACCATTCAGCATCTTCTGTGAGAATAATCTTTTCTTCTGTCATAAATAGGTGACCCCTTATTTAAGACAGTGATCTGAATTCTAAAATCTCCCACAAGAGGAAACATCATTTCAGCATACACCTGTCAAAATGCCTGAGGATCATAAGTTTCTATCAGGCTGCTTCTTACGTATCTAAACTCCATCAGATACAAGCCTAGCCTTTCATAATCTTTCCTCAAAAGTAAACTCACCCATATCAGCTATTATTTTAGTAATCTTCTGGTCTGCTTCCAGCACATTTACATTGATTCTTATATACTGTACACAATACTCCAGATGTAATCTTAACAATATACCATATAGCTGGAGCATAATTTGCCCATTTTTGTATTCAGTACCCCTTGCAGTAAACAATAATATCTATTAGATTTCCAAATTACTTGATGTCCTGCATGCTAGTTATCTATGATTTATACACTAGGACACTCAGATCTTTCTGAATCTCAAACCTCTCCAATCTTTTACAGTTCAGACAATGATTATTTTTATTCTTCTACCAACTTTGACAGTTTCATATTTCCTCATTTCATATTCCATTTGTGTTATTTCTTCCCAATCACTTAACTTATCTATATCCCCTTGTAAGCTCCTCTTCTCAACTTACTTTCTAACCCATCTTTGTGTCATCACCAAATTTAGCAACCATACCTTTAGTTGAGGTTCTATCACTGATGCTTGCAGCACACTACTTGTTATATCTTGCTAACCAGAAAAGACTCATTTATACTTTGTGTTTCCTGTTAGCTAGCCAATTTTCTGATCATGCAAATATGTTATCTCTAACACTATGAGCTCTTGTTTTCTGCAATTACCTGTCATGTGGCATCCTATCAAATGCTTCTAGAAATCTAAGTACAGTACAACCTCTGGTTCCCTTTATCAACAGCACAAGTATCTTTTTCAAAGAACTCCAGTTAGTTAAACATGATTTCTCTTTTACAATACCCCAACCCTGCCTAATTACATTGAACTGCTCTAAGTGCCTTGTTGTGATGTCTTCATATAAGCTTCTAGTGTCTTCACCTGACAGATATTAAACTAACTGGCCTATACTGTTCTGCTTTCTGACTCCTCCCTTTTTGAATAAAGGAGTTCCATTGACTATTTTCTAATCTAAGAGAACCTTCTCCAAATTACGGGAATTTTAGACAATTCAAACCACCACATCAATATCTCACTAACCACTTCTTTCATTTCATGCAATAAAGTCTACCAGAACCAGGAAACGTATTATCCCGCAGTTCTAACAATTTACTCAGTATCACTACCCAAATGATTGCTATTTTCTTGAGCTCCTCTAATGCCCTAAACTTTCTGATTAACACCTATTTCTAGGACGTTACTTGTACCCTGTACAATGAAAACTGATGCAAAACACCTGTTCATTATATTTCCTTACTTTTCATCATTAATTTCACATACTTACTTTCTATCATGCCAGAATTCACTTTGTCCTTTTTAAATTGAAACTCTAATTATTTGTTGTTTTTATATTTCTAGCTAACTTTCTCTCATATTCCAATTTTTTCCTCCTTATTAATCTTTTAGTTGTTCTTTGCATTTTTAAATATTTTGTCTTGACTTTAGACCTACCTCTCAACTTTACACAATTGTATGATTTTTCCTTAGGTTTAATACTGTTCTTAACGTTTTTAATGATCCACAGTTTATGGATCTTCCCCTTGGAATTTTTATTTCATCCACTCCATTCGTGCACCAGTTGGTTTCATAACAGTTTCTACCCTACTGTTGTTAGAATATTGAATGTACTCACAAACTCTTAACATTTGCTTGTACCTGTGTTTTTGTTTTTGCCACTGCTTACCTATTATTTATTTATCTATGCTACTTAACTATGTGATTGCTTGCAAGACAAAGCTTTTCACTGTACCTCAGCACAGGTGACAATAAATTCAATTCAATTCAATTCATATACAGTGAATTAGTCTGCAGCGCAGTGAACACCTTTATATAATTTACTTTGCATTCGGTTACCCATTGTTCCAGTTTCATGATATATTAATAAGAATTTGCCAGCCTACCCAATTTGCAATGTGCCAATGAAGATTGCTGTTTACCCGATCTAATTAATTTGCCTTTCTCATTAAACCTAGACGAAATTCACAGTACTGATTGAGTCACACTACCTGCCATGACTCAAACTAAGATTAGTTTCATTGCTACCTGGGATTAGTTTTGTATTAAATTTAGTTTGACATGTGTAATTTTTACAATGAAACACTAAAACCCCTTCATCTTGTGATCTCTGACAATTTAATAAATTTCTGTGATGAGCATTCCCAAAAGGTTTTTACTGCTCATTTTGTTTTCTTTCAATCCGATCCTCTGCTGCAAGCTTTCATATCCCAACAAGGCAAGATATCAGATCTTCAGGTCTCAAGCGTAGGATCTGTGCAACCTTACTTCAGCAGTTGAGCCTACTCACAAGGGACAACATGTAAACCTGTCTCACTTAGATAATATAGGATTGGTTTGTTTTCTTCAAGGTGAGAGATGACAGTGCTCTGAAATGAAACCTTTTTGTTATTTTGGATTCATTCCCCAGCAATTATTTTCAGTCCATTTGAACGTCAGTATCTATTTGCAGCTTTTGGAATACCGGTATTCAATTCTTCTGATAAATGTTCCTCCAAGCTATAGTTAAAAGTTCCCAAGAGAGGTCATTTGATTAACTCACTTCCATTGGTGAAAATATTAGTTCTTCATCTTAGCTGTGTCTGATTATTTAACAATGTGAATCTATTCCAACTGCAATTTCAATATTTAGACAAGAGACTTCAGTACCTATCTAGATAAAAAATAGAAAAGCAAAGCTGAAATGGATTCAAATTCAAATGAACAAAACTCATATCATAATTGTAAAACAAAGGGATAAGGCAAAGGCTGGTGATGCACATTCCTCAGTGTGTACCTGAGAGTTTTCTTTATAGTAATCTAACAAAACACAGTAAATGTGGAATAAGAGTAACATCTTACCTGACTTTGAGGAACTGATTTTCCAAGAATGCTTCCAAAAGACATTTGGACAAAGCTCTGAATGAAGGGTTTCTAGCTATACCGAAGCCGGCCATGCAATGTTGGGAAGTGGGCATGGGAGAGTTATATTTAGAGTTTCCACTGGAATTCAGTAATGTATGGGGAATTGATCATACTTCTTATGTCTGAGTCATTTAAATTTTTTTTATCTTTGCAATTGTCTACTGCTTTAGGGCCCCAAAACCTGTAGCGCTTTCTCTCCATTCTCTCGTGAAGGGAAGAATATTTATTGGAGCCCAACCAAAAGTATTCAACTAACCCTGACCCAAGAAGATCTGCTGGGTTTAAGTACTTAAATCATTAAAATTTTATGAACTGATACAGAAAATAAGCAAAAATGTAAATGCAATATGGAGTTTACATCTATCTGGAGGACTAGAATACAATGGAATCAAGCTACACAAGGCTCAGGTTCAGTCACACCCGAAGTACTGTAAGCAGTTATAGGCATCACACTTTAGGTAGGATTTATTAGTTTTGAAGTGACTGCACCACGGACTTAAGTGATACCTGGGCTCCAAGGTTTAATTTATCAGAAAATATTATTTAAATTAGGGTTTAATTTCCTGAAATTTATATGATTAGGTTGAGATAATTAAAAGGTGTTCTAGTCAAAGTTTTCATGATATTCAGGGAACATGTAGGGTAGATGTAGAGAAATTATTTCCACTGGTTTGAAGTCTCGGATTAGGGGGCCATATCTAATAATTAAAACCACACCTTTCAGGAATAAAAATAGGAAACACTTCTACACCCAAAAGGTAGTAGGAGCTTTGATCTATATTCTGCAAACAACAATTGGTGTGAGATCATTTGAATGTGAAATTACTTTTTTTATTGTCAACCAAAGATATTAGGGGATGGGGCAAAGACAAGAATGATCTAGACATGAATGTAGGAGGTATGATCAGTAAGTTTGCAGATGACACGATAATTGGTGGTGCAGTAAATAGCAAGAAGGAAAGTCTTAGACTTCAGGTCAGATAAGCTGAACAGTGGACATTAAATGGGCACCAATCCTGAAAAGTGTGAGGTAATGTATTTTGAGAGGAGTAAGAGGAGTGCACATTGGATGGTAGAATCTCCGGAGGTTCAAAGAACCAGAGGAACTTGGGATGCATGTCCTTAGATCCTTGAAGACAATGAGAGAAGTAGGTAAGGTGGTTAAGAAGGCCTATGAGATACTTATCTTTAGCAGTCAAGAGCAAGGAGGCTATGATGGAACTGTATATAACATTAGTTAGGCAACAGCTGGAGTACTATGTTAAGTTCTGGTCGCCAATCTATAAGAAGGATGTGATGTGCTAGAGAGAATGCAGAAGAAATTCACCAGGATGTGACCTAGATTGGAGAAATTTCGCTATGAAAAGGGACTAGACAGGCTATGGTTGTTTTCCTTAGAACAAAAAAGGATGTGGGTGATCTGACTAATATATATATAAAGTTCAAATGTGCACAGATGGGAGAAACATTTCTCATAAGTAGTGGGTCAATGACCAGGGGGCACAGTTTCACAATAAGGAGCAGAAGGTTTAGAGGGAATGTGAGGACTTATTCTTCCACAGAGAATGGGTATCTGGAAATTTCTGCCCAAAAGGGTGACAAAAATAGGAACCTTCGAGATATTTATAAAGTATTTAGATGTAATGGGAGAGGGGAAAGATATAAAAGAGACCTAAGGGGCAGTTTTTTCACGCAGAGGGGTGACCTTAAGGAGGTTTATAGGGGATCTAAGATGGCGGCGATCTGAGAAGATCACACTGCAGAGCTTCGCATCGCAGCAGGAGCAGGACGGTCCTTTAACCCACCCAAACCAGGTCATCAGGATTTCTTGGGGCATTGGAAAGATTGTGGAGCCCCAAGAAACATTTAAAAATTTACTTACCTATATTTTCAGCTGTCCAGAAATGCCTAAAAAGGGAGGAGGAGCATCTGCCTGCAGCAGCCTCAGAGCCGATTACTCTCCAGGACCTGGTGAACCAGCTCTCGAAATCTCGTGAGATGTTGGGGAAACAGATTGAAGAGAAGCTGGCTCCAGTCTCTCTCATGCTGTAGAAGCATGAGCAGCAGCTGGGAGACCTGGAGAAGAGGATGGATGATGTGGAGCACAGGGTCACAGTGGTGGAAGCTGATGCCAGTTCATTCAAGGAAGAGTTCCAAGTCCTGAAGACGCAGGTTCATAATTTGCATGACCAAGTGGATGATCTTAAAAACAGGGGCAGGAGAAAAAACATTCAGATCATCGGTCTGTCTGAGGGTAAGGAAGGTGAGCGGCCTGCGGAATTTGTTGAAGATTGGCTTCCAAAATTCCTTGACTTGGAGACTGGCATGAGAGGATTGAAGATAGAGAGGGCTCACCGGGTCGCAGCACGGAGGTCGGGTCTGGGTCAACGCCCTCGTCCTTTCCTGGTGCAGTTCCATCATTACCGGGATAAGGAGAGAGTCATGGAGGCTTCTAGACTCCAGGGGAAGGATCCAAAGGCCCTAATTTACGAGAGGTCTAAGATCATGTTTTTTCAGGACTTTTCAGCGGCAGTGATCCAGAAACGAAAATTGTATGATGGTGTCAAGAGAAGGTTGAAGGAGCTTGGGATTTAGTACTCCCTGAGATATCCAGCAGTGCTTTGGATCACCTTAGATGGATCCATGCATCTCTTTGACACATCGGAGAAGGCAAGAGACTTTGTGGACAAACTAACCTAATTTAAACAATTGTAGTATGTATAAATATTGTTGCTTGGGTATGCATTTATCATTCTGTAAAAGAAATGGAGAAAATCCGGTTGGAGCTTTGTTTTTCCCCTTTTTTTTCCTCTAGTGATAATAATTTGGTTCAAACTATGTCTGGCGGTGGTTAAGATGTACATTTTAAATTTCTAAGTTAGGACATACCAAAGGATGGGTGGGGTATTTATTCCCCCTTTGTTTATGAAAGAATTTTTTTTATTCATATTGATATTCTATGGGGTGTTTATTCTTTTTAGCTTGTGCCTGCGATGTGGCTCTAGCTGGGAGAAGTGAAAGTGGTTGAGATGGTTAGATGCCTATTGAGAGGCAGTTCGGGATGGGTAGTTGCCTCCGGGCAGGGGGTGAGTTCCCCTACTCAGTGCTATTGGCGCTTTATATGTTGGTTTGTTTTCTGGTTTTTGTTGTTTTTTATTTTTAATAATTTTGTATGTTTTTAAATGTAGTGGTTTTAGTTTATGTAGTTTTTATATTTGGTGGACCATGCGACACTAAGGCTCAGCAATTTGTGGTTCGGGTTCCTCCTCTCTGGAATTTAAATGTAATTGCAGAAGATTATGGCTAATGATGTGATTAAATGGTGTACCTGGAATATCAAAGGAAGTCACTCACCAATTAAGAGGAAAAAGGTACTCTTGAGTCTTAGAAAGGAGAAGGTGGATATTGCTTTGTTATAGGAGACACATTTGGATGACAAGAAGCATGTGAAATTACAGCAGAATGGCTTTAACCGAGTTTATTTTTCATCATTTAATACCAGAAGTAGGGGAGTGGCTATATTGGTAAGGAAAAATCTCTCATTTAAATTGTTGGAATGTGTTAAAGACACATACGGGACGTTTGTAATTCTTGAAGCCTTGATAAATGGAGAAGAATATGGCATTTTAAATGTTTATTGTCCCTCAGCTCATCCTCTTAAATCCTCTTAGCTCATCCTATTAAATTTTCTAAACTGATAAGTCTAAAGTGTCGGCACATCATTATAGAGGGAGATTTTAACTGCCTCATGGACCCCACAGTAGACAGGTTGCCTAAAGGTCCTCGATACCCTCTGCACAAACTAAACAGTTATTGGGTCTGTGTGGAGAATTAGGGTTGGTGGACTTCTGGAGGCGTCTCCACCCTACAGGTAGGGATTTCATGTTTTTCTCCAATCCGCATAGATGTCACATGAGGATTGATTTTTTTTCTGACCCCTGCGGTAACCCTGGATCTGGTGGCATCCTGTACGATTGGTAATCTTGCCATCTCTGATCATGCTCCAGTATACCTCATGGTTAAAATTAAGGATGTTACAATGGATTCAAGGTACTGGCGAACGGACCCTTTTATTCTCATGGACTGCAAGTTTGTGGAGTATTTCTCTAGGGAATTTCAGGCATTCCTAGACATCAACATAGGCTCAGTTGATAGCTCATCTGTTCTCTGGGAAACTATCAAAGCTTATGCCAGAGGGTTAGTTATTTCATATTCCACCAGTAGGAAGCGGCAGAAGGGTGAGCAGCAACGTCTTTTTGAAGCACGGTTGGAGGCAGCCAAGAAGGCCTATTTTGACAGATCCTTGTTGGTCAAACTACAGAAGATTACGGCACTGCAGTCTACACTAAATTCCGTGCTCACGCAGACGGCAAAAAAGGAGCTGGCTTTTGCAAAGCAAAGGTTATACGAGCATGGTGACAAGCCAGTCAAATACTTAGCATACCTTGCCAGAAAGAGAGGTGCCCAAACCATTACAGCGATTACAGAAGGGTCTGGGAACCTAACATGTGATTCTAAAAAGATTAATGTGGCGTTCCAGAGATTCTACTCTAAGTTATATCAGTCTGAGAATTGTGAGGAGGGGCAGGCCAAAATGGAATCCTTTTTTAGAGATCTGAAGCTCCCGGGTGTGACTCCCAAACAACAGTCCTTTCTCAATGCCCCATTATCAGAGCAAGAAGCGCAGGAAGCTGTGAGGCAGCTTCAGAGTGGAAAGGCGCCCAGTCATGATGGACTTCCCAGTGAATTCTATAAGGAATTTATAAGTATACTGTCAGGCCCGATGCTGAATATATTTAATGATCCATCTCTGAGAGAGGCCAATATTTCACTTATCCTTAAAAAAGGGAAGGATCCGGAAGACTGTGCGTCATACAGGCCCATCTCACTCTTAAATGTGGACTTTAAGATCCTCTCTAAGGCTCTTGCATTAAGGCTGGAGACTGTGTTACCATCTATTATTAAAGAGGATCAGACGGGCTTCATAAAGGGTCACAGATCCTCCAATAACGTTAGGAGGCTGCTTAACGTAATTCAAGCATGCCAACAGCAGTCAATACAGGGATTGGTGATTTCTTTAGATACAGAGAAGGTATTTGACCGAGTTGAGTGGCCGTAGCTTTTCTATACTCTAGACAGGTTTGGTCTGGGCGAAGTTTTCATAAGATGGATAAAGGTTCTCTATAGTGTACCTCTCGCTGCGGTCATTACCAACGGGGTACGATCAAGCAATTTTAATATTTCTAGGGGCAGCCGGCAGGGTTGTCCCCTTTCACCATTACCTTTTACGTTGGGTGATTGAACTGTTGGCAGAGGCTATTCGTGGGATCTCAATATATCAGCTCCAGAAGTGGGGTCAAAATTACATAAGATCTCGCTGTATGCAGATAATTTTCTTGACAAATCCAGCAGTCTCAGTGCCTTGCCTGATACAATACATTCACGCGTTTGGCACTTTTTCAGGGTATAAGATTAATTTTGCTAAATCAGAGGCTATGCCTATGGGTGGTCTTACGAAAGAGTTGGCTTTTGAGAGTGACTATAGATTCCCATTTAGGTGGTCACAGGGGGGTTTTGTGTATTTGGGTATATTCATTACTCCAGTTCTGGATTGGCTGTTCAAAGCCAATTTTACTCAATTATTTGAAAAAAATTAGACAAGATCTCCAAAGATGGGAGGCACTTCCAGTCTCATGGCTGGGTCGGATAGCGCTTATTAAGATGAATATGCTCCCTCGTTTGCTATACGCTATACAGATGCTCCCCCTATTCAGTCACCTGATAAACAAACACTCAGGCGACTGAACAGTTGGTTCAGCTCCTTTATCTGGAACCGTAAACGGCCCCTCTTTAAATTACCCAACCAGTCCATCCAGACGCATTTCCCGCTGACTAATGGACCTAACACTATGGGCAATTTCACATGGCCAATTCACCTGACCTGCACATCTTTGGACTGTGGGAGGAAACCAGAGTGCCTGGAGGAAACCCACGCTGACACGGGGAGAATGTGCAAACTCCACACAGACAATTGCCCAAGGCTAGACTCAAACCTGGGACCCTGGTGCTATGAGGCAGCAGTGCTAACCACTGAGCCACCGTGCTGTCCGTAAAATTAAACCGTTAGCAGCCACGATGCAAGTGGGATGTTTGATGACTGGCGCAGACACAATGGGCCAAAGGGCCTCTTTCCGTACTGTATGGCTCTGAGTGTGTTGTGATAGATAACAGATAAACCATGATCCCATATAATGATGTAAGAGGTGAAGTGGTTAAATGTCCTATTCCTGTCCCAATGTCAGGAGTGCTGGGCATTGAATGAGGGAAGGTCTCTTTCTGTTAAATTTATAATTGTGTAGGGATCAAGATGTAAATCAAGCACATTTTAAAAGTGATTTGATTGATGCACTATATAACTGCAGAATCACTTCTTCAGTTTTAAATTCTGTAGCTCTTGTTATGAAATTCAGTGTTCCCTGAATATTTTTTTTATCATTTTTGAATCTGTATCCTTTTAGACATATGCATCAAAGGCCTTGCCTAAATTGGAAAACATGAAATTTGGTGTTGACAGATAATGAAATTATTTATATCCCAAGTCCAAGAGCATACATTCTTTATCAACAGAAACTCTGGAACTCTTAAATATATACACATTAAACAACCAACTGAGCAAAACTTGTACCCTGTTATGTTCTTTCTAGAAGCTGCAACTGAACCAATAATTCCTCTCTAATTTCAAAACTCCAAAAAAAACAGAAAATCAGGTCCATCAAATCAAAGTAGGACCTTGCTGAAAATAAATTTTGAATCACTACTGAAATACAGGTGAATTGATAGCTGGTCAATACCAGAAGCAATGGAATCCTTCTAATTTGTCACTGAGTCATGGAGTCATAGAGCTGTCCAGCATGGAAACAGACCCTTTGGATTAAATTGTCCATGCCAACCAGATATCCTAAATAAATCTAGTAGCATTTGCCAACATTTGGCCCATATCCCTGTAAATCCTTACTATCCAATCAGATGCCTTAGACTTCAGTCAATGTGTGATCATATTAAAATTGTTCTACAGTTCATTGTTTTGTCAACTAAATAACACAGAGATATCAATAACTGAATACAATATCAGGACTGTCTGTAACAAAAATTAGATTCTATTATGAAGCTCATTGATCTATATACATTTAAATATTAACTATTGTGGGATTGTACCACTTTAATTGTAATAGTTCTTTTTTATTCATTCACAGGATGATGACATAGCTGGTTAGACCAGCAGTTGATAGTCAGGTCTTGGGTAGTGTTGTTGAAAAAAAGTTACCTCGGGTTCAGGTACATAGTTCTTTGAAATTTGCATCACAATAACAGGTTGGTTAAGAAGGAGTTTAGCCCATATGCCTTCCTTACTCAGACCGTTGAGTATAGGAGTTGGGACATCACTATGAAGTTGAACAGTTCGTGGTGAGGTCACTTTTCGAGTGCTGTGTACAGTTCTAGTCACCTTGTTATAGGAAGGATAGTATTAAATTGGAGAGGATTCAGAAAGGATTAACCAGGATATTGCTGGGACTGGAGGATTTGAATTACAAGAAGAGGCTGGATAGGCTGGGACTTCTTTCACTGGAGCCTAGGAGATTGAGGGGTCATCTTATAGACGTTTATAAAATTGGGAGGGAACAAAGATAAATGCAAAGGTCCTTACCCTAAGCTGAGGAAGTTCTAAATTAGGGGACAAATTTTTATGGTGAAAGGAGAAAGATTTAAAAGGGACCTGAGGAGCAACTTTTTTTACATAGAGGATAGTTCGCATATGGAATGAATTGCCAGAGGAAGTCGTAGATTTAACATTTAAAAGACTTTTGGATTGGTACATGACTGGGTAAGGTTTAGAGGGATATGGGCCAAATGCAGGCAAATGGGACTGCTTTAATTTGGAAAACTTAGTCAACATGGACAAGTTGGACCAAAGAGTCTATTCCTGAAAAAGGGCTTATGCCCGAAACGTCGATTCTCCTGCTACTCGGATGCTGCCTGGCCTGCTGTGTTTTTTCAGCACCACATTTTTCAACTCTGGTACTCCAGCATCTGCAGTCCTCACTTTCTCCCAAAGAGTCTATTTCCATGCTGTATTACTCTTTGACTCTAGTGAGTCAGATGGGCTTTCCCCAACAATGGATTTGTAGTTATCATTCGACTCTTTAATTCCAGATTTTTATTAAATTCAAATTCTACCACCTGCCTTGATGGGATTCAAACCTGGGTGCCCTGAACATTACCTGGGTCTCTGGATTAACAGTCCACCAATAATACCTTAGGCCATCACCTCCTGACATTCATTTTTTTTAACTTTAATTGAAATGTGTTTGTAGTCGGCAAGGCCACATTTATTGTCAATTCCTAAATGTCCTTGAAGTTTTTGTTGAGTTACCTACTTGAAACACTGTAGTCTGTGTCTTGTGGACACGTACACAGTTTTTACAATTCCACAATTTTGACCCAGTAATGGTTAAGGAACAGCAATAAAGTTCCAAGTCAGGTTGGTATGCAACATAGAGGGAACTTCGCAGGCAGAGATGTTCCCATACATTGGCTGCCTCTGTCCTTCTAGGGTTGTGAATTGCATTATTTTATCTTCCTTGTTATGAAAAAAAATGTTTGGAGATGATTAATGCTATTGTACTGCTTTTAATCTAAAGTGAGTTCACAGAATGTTTAAACCTACTCCACAACCATCTCTTTCTGAAACGTAACTTTTCACACACAATTTGAAATCAGCTTGTGTTTTCTGCTTGGTTCTATTGTATTTGTAAAGCTTGTCTTCTTTTATCCAAAGTAGTCATAAATCCTGTGATCCATGAAGAATATAAACAGCAGATGAATATTTTCTGACTGGCTGAGCAGCAAATGGGATGTCCTTGTAAGAAGCACCCACTACACCTGTGGATTTCATGGTTTACGTTTTGCAAAGCCTTTGTGATGTTAGCTTAATAGTTTCATGGGAAGCTCCATTTGGTTCCCAGTATGTATTGTGGTATCTGCTTTCAGTTGGAATGACAGAAGAGCTGGGTGAACATTATGCATTTTGGAATTGATTGGTGCCTTTGCTGAAAATGTTACTTTAAGGTTAATTATATCTCGCTGATTTTGGAATTGATTAAAGATTTACAGTCAGATTCAGAAAATTAAACTGGTTTGGAATTTGAGTGAGATGTATTCAATACTTAATGTTCAGAACTTCCTCATGATCACCTCAGTCTTAAGAAGAAATCCCTTTTGTCCTGTTTATAGCACTTCACCTGTTAGTCTGTCAGTATAGTTGAAACATTGTTTATAATTTGGTTTTCAGTGCAAATTGAAACAATTAAATAAACAAATAATTTTAGCTTGTCTTACAATTGTTGTTACACAGTACTTCTATTACTGACTATCCACTGATTTGAGGGTGGTAGCTACTCAGGACCATGAGTTACTGTCATGTGTCTTAATCTGACTGAACAGCTCAGTTTTCAATCCATAGATTATTGTGCAAATGAGGTAGTGGAATGTTTTCCTTCTCTACTGATTCTGCCTTGTAGAGTCATAGAGATGTATAGCACAGAAACAGACCCTTCTGTCCAACCTATCCATGCAGACCAGTTTTCCTAATCTAATCTAGTCCCATTTGCCAGCATCTGGCCCATATCCTTCTAAACCCTTCCTATTCATAGAACATGGAACATTACAACACGGCACAGCACAGGCCTTTCAGCCCTCAATATTGCGCCGACCTGTGGAACCAATCTGAAGCTTATCTAACCTACACTATTCCATTCTCGTCCATATGCCTACCCAATGACCATTTAAATGACCTTAAAGTTGGCGAGTCTGCTACTGTTGCAGGCAATGCATTCCACACCCTGACTACTGTCTGAGTAAAGAAACTACCTCTGACATCTGTCCTATATCTATCACCCCTCAGTTTAAAGCTATGTCCCCTCATGCTAGCCATCACCATCACCATCTGTCCACCCTATCTGATTATTTTATATGTCTCAATTAAGTCACCTCTCAACCTTCTTCTCTCTAACGAAAACAGCTGCAATTCCTCAGTCTTTCCTCATAAGACCTTCCCACCATACCAGGCAATATACTAGTAAATCTCCTCTGAACCCTTTCCAAATCCACATCCTTCCTATAATGCGGTGACCAGAATTATATGCAATACTCCAAATGTGGCCGCACCAGAGTTTTGTACAGCTGCAGCATGATCTCATGGTTCTGAAACTCAATCCTTCTACCAATAAAAGCTAACACGCCGTATGCCTTCTTAACAACCCTATCAACCTGGGTAGCAACTTTCAAGGATCTATGTACCTGGTCACCGAGATCTCTCTTGCTCATCTACACTACCAAGCATCTTACCATTAATCCAGTACTCTGTATTCCTGTTACTCCTTCCAAAGTGAATCACTTCACACTTTTTCACATTGAACTACATTTGCCACTTCTCAGCCCAGCTCTGCAGCTTATCTATGTCTCTCTGTCAACTACAACATCATTGTCACTTTCCACAACACTACCGACCTTAGTGTCATCCACAAATTTACTGACCCATCCATCTATGCCCTCATCCAGGTCATTTATAAAAATGGCAAACAACAGTGGACCCAAAACAGATCCTTGCCGTACTCCACTAGTAACTGAACTCCAGGATGAATATTTTCCATCAACCACCACTTTCTGTCTACTTTCAGCTAGCCAATTTCTGGTCCAAACTGCTAAATCACCCTCAATCCCATGCATCCGTATTTTGTGCAATAGCCTACCATGGGGCACCTTATCAAATGCCTTACTGAAATCCATATACACCGCATCAACTGCTTTACCCTCATCCACCTGTTTGGTCACCTTCTCAAAGAACTCCATAAGGTTTGTGAGGCACAACCTATCCTTCCCAAACCAGTGTTGACTCTCCCTAATCAATGTATTCTTTTCTAGATGATTATAAATCCTATCTCTTGTAACGCTTTCCAACACTTTACACACAACTGAAGTAAGGCTCACAGGTCTATATTTCCAGGGTTCTTAAACAAGGAAACAACATTTACTATCCTCCAGTCTTCTGACACTATTCCTGTAAACAATGATGATATAAAGATTGAATCCAAAGGCTTGGCAACTCCTCCCTGGCTTCCCAGAGAATCCTAGGATAAATCCCAACCAGGATAATTTCTGAAGGGTTTTTGCCCGAAACATCGATTTTCCTGCTCCTCGGATGCTGCCTGACCTGCTGTGCTTTTCCAGCACTACACTCTAATCTTGACTCTGATCTCCAGCATTTGCAGTCCTCACTTTCGTCTACATCCCCATCGGCCCAGGGGACTTATCTATTTTTACACTTTCCAGAATTGCTAACACCTCCTCCTTATGCACTTCAATCCCATCTAGTCTAGTAGCCTGTATCTCAGTATTTTTCTCAACCACGTTGTCTTTTTCTAGTGTGAATACTGACGAAAAGTATTCATGTAACACTTCCCCTATTTCCTCTGACTCCACGCACAACTTCCCACTACTATGCTTCATTGGCCCTAAGCTTACTGTAGTCATTCTTTTATTCCTGATATACCTATAGAAACCTTAGGGTTTTCCTTGATCCTATTTGCCAATGACTTCTCATGTCCCTTCCTGGCTCTTCTTAGCTATCTCTTTAAGTCTTTCCTGGCTAACTTGTAACTCTCAAGCACCCTAACTGAGCCATCACATCTCATCTGAACATAAGCCTTCTTCTTCCTCTTGACAAGAGATTCAACTTCCTTAGCAAGCCATGGCTCCCATGTTTGACAACTTCCTCCCTGCCTGACTGGTCCTTGAATGAGCTCCACATTTCAACTGTGCCCATCCCCTGCAGTTTCCCTCCCCATCCTATGCATCTAAAATCTTGCCTAATTGCATCATAATTGCCTTTCCCCCAGCCATAACTTTTGCCCTGCGGTGTCTACTTATCGCTTTTCATCACTGAAGTAAACATAACTGAATTGAAGTCACTATCATCAAAGTGCTCTCATACCTCCAAATCTAACACCTGGCCAGGTTCATTACCCAGTACCAGATCTAATGTGGCCTCACCCCCTTGTTGGCCTGTCTACATACTGTGTCAGGAAACCCTCCTGCACACATTGGACAAAAACTGACCCATATAAAGTACTTGAACTATAGTATTCCCTGTCAATATGTGGAAAGTGAAAGTCCCCCATAAAAACTACCCTGTCACTCTCGCTTCTGTCATCGTTGCTATCCTATCCTCTACATCTCTGGAACTATTTGGAGGCTTATAGAAAACTCCCAATAGGGTAACCTCTCCTTTCCTGTTTCTAATCTCAGCCCATACTGTCTCAGTAGATGAGTCCTCAAACGTCCATTCTGCCACCGTAATAATGTCCTTAACTAAAATGCCACACCATCCCCTCTTTTACCATTTTCTTTGTTTTTTTTAAGATTCCCTACAGTGTGGAAACAGGCCCTTCGGCCCAACCAGTCCACACCGACCCTTCGAAGAGTAACCCACTCAGACCCATTTCCCGCTGACTAATGCACCTAACACTATGGGCAATTTAGCATGGCCAATTCACCTGACCTGCATATCTTTGGACTGTGGGAGGAAACCCACGCAGACACAGGGAGAATGTGCAAACTCCACATAGACAGTCACCCAAGGCTGGAATTGAACCTGGGACCCTGGTGCTGTGAGGCAACAGTGCTAGCCACTGTGCCACCCAATATCTTCTTACTGAAACATCTAAATCCCCAAACCTACAATAACCATTCCTGTCCCTGCTCTACCCATGTCTCTGAAATGGCCACAACGTTGAAATCCCAGGTACCAACCCATGCTGCAAGTTCACCCACTTTATTCCGGATACTCCTGGCATTGAAGAAGGCACACTTCAAACCAAATTCTTGCTCGCCGGTGCCTTCTTGCGATTTTGAAATCTTAGTTCTGACTTCACTACTCTCAACCTCCTATATATTCAAACTACAATTTCGGTTCCCATCCCCCTGCTGAATTATTTTAAACCTACTCAAAGAGCATGAGCAGATTTTGTCCCCAGGATATTGGTACCCCTCTGGTTCAGGTGAAGACCACTCTCTTTGTAGAGGTCCGACCTACCCCAGAAAGCGACCCATTTATCCAAGAATCCAAAACCCTCCTTCCTGCACCATCCCTGTAGCCACATGTTCAACTCCTCTCTCTCCCTATTCCTCGGCTCGCTAGCACATGACACGGGCAACAAACGAGATACAACTCTGTTTTGTTCTAGCTCTAAGCTTCCACCTTAGCTCCCTGAATTTCTGCCCTAAATCCCCATCTCTCTTCCTACCTATGTTGTTGGTACCTATGTAGACCACGACTTGGGGATGCTCCCCCTCCCCCTCAAGGATCCCAAAAACATGATCAGAGACATCATGAACCCTGGCACCTGGGAGGCAACTCACCAACTGTAAATCTCTCTCGTTCCCACTGAACCTCCTATCTGTCCCCCTAACTATGGAGTCTCCAATGACAAACGGTCTGCTCATCTCCACCCTTCCCTGTTGAACACAAGGGCAGACAGTATGCCAGAGTTCTGTGCCCCATTGCTTACCCCTGGTAAGTCATTCCCCCCCAACAATATTCAAAATAGTACATTTATTGTTGAGGGAACGGCCACAGGGGATCCCTGCACTGCCTGCCAGTTCCCTTTCCGTCCCCTAACGGTAACCCATCTGCCTTCTTCTTTTACCTGAGGTGTAACTACTTGCCTGTAACTCATCTCAATAACCTCTCCATCTCCTGAATGATCCGAAGTTCATCCAGCTCCGGCTCCAATTCCCTAATGCGGTTTTCGAGGAACTGGAGTTGGGTGCACTTCCCACAGATGCAGTCAGCAGTGACCCTTATCTCCCACATTCTGCAGGAGGAACATTCAACTGCCCTAACCTCAATTTCCACTATTCTAAATTCCCAACGAGACTACAGAAAAAAACTAATAAAAAGAAACTAGTTAGCTTACCAACCCGGCGCACAGAATCTTTTTTTTGGTTAGAGGAGGAGGATGGGTGGGAATCACGACCCAAGTAATGTTTCAGGTAAACCAACCACCCAAATATAAAGTCTCACTTACCCAGCAGTTTCGTGTCTGCTCCTGCTCAGTGTGTGCACCGCCTGTATACGAGGTAAGCTTTTATATCTTTTAAAATGTGCCTTCCCATTTGGCCTCTGGTCCTCACTGTCACTCCTCCCACTCCAAACTGCCGCCGAAAGAATGAAGATGGAGTGGGAGGAATGACAGCGAGGACCAGGGGCCATATACCCATTTAGTTGCCTTTTAAATGCTATAATTGTACCAGCCTCCACCACTCCCTCTGGAAGCTCATTCCTTACATGCAAAGCCCTCTGTGTGAAAAACTTGCCCCTTAGGTCCCTTTTACATCTTTCCTCTCTTACCCTAAACCTATGCCCTCTAGTTCTGGACTCCCCATCCCAGGGAAAAGACCTTGTCTATTTATCCTATCCAAGCCCCTCATGATGATATAAACCTCTGTGAGGTCACCCCTCAGCCTCCGACGCTCCAGGGAAAATTACCACAGCCTATTCAGCCTCTCCCTATAGCTCAAATCGTCCAACCCTGGCAACATTCTTGTAAATTTTTTCTGAACCGTTTCAAATTTCACAACATCCTTCCGATAGGAAGGATACCAGAATTGCACGCAATACTCCAAAAATGACCTAACCAATTTCCTGCACAGCCGCAACGTGACCTCCCAACTCCTATACTCAGTACTCTGACCAGTAAAGGAAAGCATACCAAATGCCTTCTTCACTATCCTATCTACCTGCGACTACTTTCAAGGAACTATGAACCTGCACTCCAAGGCCTCTTTGGTCAGCAACACTGCCTTGGACCTTACCATTAAGTGTATAGGTCCTGCTCTGATTTGCTTTCCCAAAACGCAGCACTTCACATATACCTAAACTCCATCTGCCACTCCTCGGCCCATTGGCTCCTCTGATCAAGATCCCGTTGTACTTTGAGGTAGCCTTCTTTGCTGTCCACTACACCTCCAATTTTGGTGTCATCTGCAAACTTATTAACTATACCTCCTATGTGCCTAAATCTTTATGTAAATGATGAAAAGCAGTGGACCCAGCATTGATCCTTGTGGCACACCACTGGTCAAGGCCCCCTAGTCTGAAAAGTAACCCTCCACTACCACTCTCTTTCTTCTACCTTCAAGCCAGTTCTGTATACACATGGCTGGTTCTCCTAGTATTCCATGAGATCTAACCTTGCTAACCAGTCTCCGATGAGGAACCTTGTCTAATGTCTTACTGAAGTCCATATGGATCACATCAACTGCTCTGCCCTTATTAATCCTCTTTGTTACTTGTTCAAAAAATGCAATCAAGTTTGTGAGACATGATTTTCCATGCACAAAGCCATGCTGACTATCTCTAATCAGTCCTTGCCTTTCCACATGCATGAAAATTCTGTCCCTCAGGATACCCTCCAACATCTTGCCCACCACTAATGTCATGCTCACTGACCTGTAGTTCCCTGGCTTTTCCTTACCACCTTTCTTCAATTGTGGCACAACGTAAGCCCATCTCCAGTCTTCTCACACCTCACCTGTGACTATCCCCACATTCAAGAACTTCCATGTCTTTCTCCACGGTAAACAGTGCTGCAAAATATTTGTTTATTATCTCCCCCATCTCCTGTGGCACCACGCATAGGCTGCCTTATTGATCTTTGAGGAGCCTTATTCTCTCTCTAGTTGCCCTTTTGTCCTTAATGTATTTTTTATTCCGATTAGATTCCCTACAGTGTGGAAACAGGTCCTTCGGCCCAACCAGTCCACACGGACCCTCCGAAGAGTAACCCACCTAGACCCATTTCCCTCTGACTAATGCACCTAACACTATAGACAATTTAGCATGACTAATTCACTAACCTGCACATCTTTGGACTGTGGGAGGAAACCGGAGCAAACCCATGCAGACACAGGGAGAATATGCAAACTCCACACAGACAGCCACCTGAGGCTGGAATCAAACCTGGGACCCTGGTGCTGTGAGCCACCATGCCGCCCATAAAAGCCCTTTGGATTATCCTTAACGCTATTTGCCAAAGCTACCTCATGTCCCCTTTTTGCCCTTATGATTCCCCTCTTAATAATACTCCTACTGCTTTTATACTCTTCTAAAGATTCTCTCGATCTCTCCTGTCTGTACCCAACATATGCTTCCTTCTTTCTCTTAACCAAACCCTCAATTTATCTTGTCATCCAGCTTTCCCTACACCTGCCAGCCTTTCCTTTCATCCTAACAGGAATGTACTGTCCCTGGACTCTTGTTTTTTCATTTCTGAAGGCTTCTTATTTTCCAGCCGTCCTTTTACCTGCTAACATTTGCCCCCAATCAGCTTTTGAAATTTTTGCCTAAGACCATTAAAATTTGCCTTTCTCCAATTTAGAACTTCAATGTTTAAATCCGGTCAATTCTTTTAGATTTTAGACAATAGATGCAGGAGTAGGCCATTCTGCCCTTCGAGCCTGTACCGCCATTCAATATGATCATGGCTGATCATTCCTAATCAGTATCCTGTTCCAGCCTTATCTCCATACCCCTTGACTCCACTATCTTTAAGAGCTCTATCCAATTCTTTCTTAAATGAATCCAGAGACTGGGCCTCCACTGCCCTCTGGGGCAGAGCATTCCACACAGCCACCACTCTCTGGGTGAAGTAGTTTCTCCTCATCTCTGTCCTAAATGGTCTACCCCGTATTTTTAAGTTGTGTCCTCTGGTTCGGCATTCCCCCATCAACGGAAATATGTTCCCTCCTGCCAGAGTGTCCAGTCCTTTCATAATCCTATATGTTTCAATCAGATCCCCTCTCAGTCTTCTAAACTCAAGGGTATACAAGCCCAGTCGCTTCAGTCTTTCCGTGTAAGGCAATCCTGCCATTCCAGGAATTGACCTCGTGAACCTACGCTGCACTCCCTCAATAGCCAGAATGTCTTTCCTCAAATTTGGAGACCAGAACTGTACACAGTACTCCAGGTGTGGTCTCACCAGGGCCCTGTACAGCTGCAGAAGCACCTCTTTGCTTCTATACTCAATCCCTCTTGTTATGAAGGCCAGCATGCTATTAGCCTTCTTCACGACCTGCTGTACCTGCATGCTTGCCTTCATTGACTGGTGGACAAGAACACCCAGATCTCTCTGAACAGCCCCTTTACCTAATTTGATACCATTGAGGTAGTAATCTGCCTTCCTGTTCTTGCCACCAAAGTGGATAACCAGACATTTATCCACATTAAACTGCATCTGCCATGCATCTGCCCACTCACCTAACTTGTCCAGGTCACCCTGTAATCCCCTAACATCCTCATCACATTTCACCCTACCACCTAGCTTTGTGTCATCAGCAAATTTGCTAATGTTATTGCTGATACCATCTTCTATATCATTTACATATATTGTAAGAAGCTGCGTCCCAGCACGGATCCCTGCGGTACCCCACTGGTCACTGCCTGCCATTCCGAAATGGAGCCGTTAATCACTACCCTTTGTTTCCTATTAGCCAACCAATTCTCTATCCAATCTAGTACTTTGCCCCCAATCCCGTGCGCCCTAATTTTACTCACTAACCTCTTGTGTGGGACTTTATCAAAAGCTTTCTGAAAGTCCAGGTACACTACATCCACTGGATCTCCCTCGTCCATCTTCCGAGTTACATCCTCAAAAAATTCAAGAAGATTAGTCAAGCATGATTTCCCCTTCATAAATCCATGCTGACTCTGTCCTATCCTGTTACTATTATCCAGATGTGCCGTAATTTCATCCTTTATAATAGACTCCAGCATCTTTCCCACCACTGAGGTCAGACTAACTGGTCTATAATTTCCTGCTTTCTCCCACCCACCCTTCTTAAAAAGTGGCACAACATTAGCCGCCCTCCAATCCTCAGGAACCGACCCCGATTCTATTGAACTCTGGAAAATAATCACCAGCGCATCCACGATTTCCCGAGCCACCTCCTTCAGTACCCTGGGATGCAGGCCATCAGGTCCCGGAGACTTATCAACCTTCAGACCTAACAGTCTCTCCAACACCAAATCCTGGCAAATAGAAATTCCCTTAAGTTCAGGTCCTTCAGCCACTGTTACCTCAGGGAGATTGCTTGTGTCTTCCCCAGTGAACACAGATCTGAAGTACCCATTTAATTCCTCTGCCATTTCTTCGTTCCCAGTAATATATTCCCCTGCTTCTGTCTTCAAGGGCCCAATTTTTGTCCTAACCATTTTTTTGCCTTGGACATACCTAAAAAAGCTTTTACTATCCTCCTTTATATTCTTGGCCAGTTTACCTTCGTACCTCATTTTTTCTCTGCGTATTTCCTTCTTACTAATCCTCTGTTGTTCTTTAAAAGCTTCCCAGTCCTCCGTTTTCCCGCTTATCTTCGCTAAGTTATACTTTTTCTCTTTTAACCTTATATGTTTCTTTACTTCCCTCGTCAGCCACGGCCGCCCATGTCTCCTCCTGGGATCTTTCTTCCTTTTAGGAATGAACTGATCCTGCATCTTCTGCATCATACACTTTTCCATCACTATTTTAAAGTTCTTAAATTCCTGGTCTCTGGCCCCAAAGTGCTACCCCACTGTCACCTCAGTCACCTGCCCTGCCTTACTTCCCATGAGTAGGTCAGGTTTTGCACCTTCTCTATGCAGTAAAACCACCGACTGAATCAGAAAATTTTCTTGTACACACTTAACAGATTCCTCTCCATCTAAATCCTTAACACTATGGCAGTCCCAGTCTATGTTCGGAAATTTAAAATCCCCTATCATAACCACCCTAGTATTCTTACAGATAGCTGAGATCTCCTTACAAATTTGTTTCTCAATTTCCTGCTGACTGTTAGGGGATCTATAATACAACCCCAATAAGGTGATCATCCTTTTCTTATTTTCCAGTTCCACCCAAATAACTTCCCTGAATGTATTCCCAGGAATATCCTCCCTAAGCACAGCAGTAATGCCAGCCCTTATCAAAAATGCCACTCTCCCTCCTCTCTTGCCCCCATCCCTATCCTTCTTATAGCATTTGTATCCTGGAACATTAAGCTGCCAGTCCTGTCCATCCCTGAGCCATGTTTCTGTAATTGCTATGATATCCTGTCCTGTGTTCTTTACCTGTCCTGTTAGGCCTCTTGCATTGAAATAAATAAAGTTTAATTTATCAGTCCTATCTTGTTCTCTGCTTTGTTCCTGACTGCCCTGATTGTTTGACTGGCTGCTTTCCCCAACTGTACCAGTCTCACATTGATCTAATTCCTCACTATTTCCCTGTGTGTCCCACCCCCTACTTTACTAGTTTAAATCCTTCCGCAAAACTCCCTTACAGTATATTAGTCATCATTGAAGTATTGTGAGTTGAAGCATGATGCAACATGATAGGTCAGTTGTCATTTTGAGTGATTAGTCGCAAGTTCCTCTCACTTACTCACGTAACACCATGCTGCACTGTTGAAATCTTCCTATATTGCATTGAATCTCCACAGTGCGGAAAGAGGCATTTTGGCCTATCAAGTCTGCACCGATTCTCTAAAGAGCATCCTACCCAGATCCAGCCCCCATCCTTCCCCATAATGCAACATTAACCATGATTAATCTTGCTCATGCTAGCCTCCTCATATACATAAAAAATATAGTGATAAGTGTTTTGTCACATGTTTATGCGCAAGGTGTTGCCATACTCTGGTGCCATGTTATATAATGCTATATAACATAATGCCATACTCTGGTGCCATGATATGTAGTGAATATAATGCAAGATTTTACTGCAATAGAGTTCATCTTGCAGTCTTCTTCTTGTTCCTCCTCCACTGCACCTCCAGTCACTGCTTCATATTGGCTGGAGTCTGTGTAGTGGGTTAAAACAGGGTAAAAACAATGACTGCAGATGCTGGAAACCAGATTCTGGATTAGTGGTGCTGGAAGAGCACAGCAGTTCAGGCAGCATCCAAGTAGCTTCGAAATCAACATTTCGGGCAAAAGCCCTGCTTCCAGGATCTCTGTCATGGCCACGGGTGCCAGTTACGGCTTCCACCGCTGCGACAAATAAAACTGTCACACCCGAGTTGGGGGCAGGGGCCAGGGAATGTGTGGGTTTCATCCCTCCTGTCCCCATCTGATGCTCCTCCAGACGCTGCTGCCAGTCATCAGTTGTCGGGGTCCTCCGCTGTCCCTTTCACCAATGCTACCTCTCCTTCAAGTGCCAGAGCCTAACCACAGACCGGGAGCCTTGATTGAGCCTGTGAGTCTAGGCTGAGGAGTCAGCCTGGGACTTGCTCTTGGTCACCCGGAGACCCCAGGCTGGGGTAAAGCCGTATCCAGGTCATCCTGGCATTGTTGCTGCTTCCACTGGAGGCGTCTACCCACCACTCTCCAGGCCTTAGAGTAAACAAAAAGAGCAAAAAACAAAAAGAACGTTAAAAGAAAGAAAGCAGAGGAAAGGGGACGAGCCTCAGTTTCAGCCTGCAACTCCACAGCCATCTTGAACATCTACAAGTTCTTGCCATTTTATGTATATGAACTAGTTCCATCCTAATTACATTGCATTGGAGAATTTGGTGTTTGTTGTTCTAGATTGGACAATTCTATCCATCTTGCACTGTACCATCTTATTTCAGTCAATTGGAGTAATCAGTGTTTGAATGTACCATTCATATTCCTGCACATCCACCCACCATATCTACTGTTTCTGTTACTCTCGATTTGGTCTCCTGTACATCAGGGAGACAGGACACCAACTTTGCAGAGCATTTCGGGCAGCATCTCTGGGATACACGCAGCAAACAACCCCACTGCTCCATAACCAAACATTTTGATATCTCCTCCCACTCCACCAAAGACATGCAAGTCCTGGGCCTCCTGCACCGCCAAATCCAAGCCACTTGACAACTGGAGGAAGAACGCCTCATCTTCCACCTTTGGACCCTTCAACCAGACAGCATCAACATCAACTTCACTAGTATCCAAATCTCGCCTCTCCCCACCTCATCCCAGATACAACCCTCCAACTCGACACTGCTGTCTTCACCTGCCCTACCTGTCCATCTTCCTTCCTACTGACCTATCACAATCACCCCCTACCTGCATCTACCTCTTGCCTTCTTAACTACCTTCCCTCCAGCCACACCCCCACCCTTTTATTTATCTCTCAGCCATCCCCCACATTCCTGATGCAGGGCTTATATCCGAAAAGTTGACTCTCCTGCTCCTTGGATGCTGCCTGACCTGTTGTGCTTTTCCAGTGCCACACTTTTCGACTCTGACTGTCACGCATCTGCAGTCCTCACTTTCTCCATCCATATTACTGAACTTTATTGTTGAACTCCATTCTTACTAGTTCTTCTATCCTTAATACATTCACTTATGAATTCTATCCTTATTGCAGTCTTTTGATGGATTCCACCCTTGTTCCAGTATCATATGACCATAAGACATAGGAGTAGAAATTAGGCCATGTAACCCATCGAGTCTGCTCCAGCATTCAGTCATGGCTGATAAGTTTCTCAATCTCATTCTCCCACTTTCTCCCCATAACCCTTGATCCCCTTGATACTCAAGAACCCAGTCTTAAATATACTCAATGACCTGGCCTCCACAGCCTTCTGTGGCAATGAATTCCACAGATTCACCACTCTCTGGGTGAAAAAGTTTCTCCTTATCTTCATTCTAAAAGGCTGTGCCCTCATGTCCTCATTTCTCTTGTCAATGGAAATATCTTCTCAACATCCACTCTGTTCAGGCCATTCAGTATTCTGTAAGTTTAAATTAGATCCCCCCTCATCCTTCTCAACTCCATCAAGTTAGACTCAGAGTCCTCAAACATTCCCCATATGTTCAGGTTTTCATTCCTGTCTTGTGAACTTCCTCTGAAGATGCTCCAGGGCCAGTCCATTCTTTCTGAGAAATGGGACCAAAAGTGCACACAGTGCTCAAGATGTGGTCTGACTAGAGCCCTATAGAGCCTCAGAGGTATATCCATGTTTTTATTTTCAAGTACTCTCAAAATAAATGTCAACATTACATTTGCCTCCTTTGACGAGTACATTGATGAGTTTCATCCTATTACAGTCCATTTTGAGTTCTATGCTGATTACGGCCTATTGGTGAGTTCTATGCTTATTCGAGTCCATTTATGAGATGTCATTATTTAGAGATCCATTCTTTTTCCAGTTTATTGGAAACCTCCATCCTTATTAAAGTGTTTTGGAAAGTTCCAGCTTTATTACCATCTGTTGTTAAGTCTTTTGTACAACCTTTAAAATATGATGTGTCTATGTACTGAAGAGTAAATCCCCTTGGAGAATGCACTGGAAAAGTCTCACTCCATGGCAGTCAATTGTAGAGTTCCTTCCACTGCAGTGCATTGGAATGCTTAACTCCTAATTTGGTTATGGACATTGTGCAATTCAGTGAGAAAAAATGTTGATTCTCTACATGACAATTAAACTTGCATTTGTACACTGAAATAATTTACCCACGTTACATTTTCTGATTTAGTCTATGACTTTATGGCATGCCTCAGTATTGAAATGCCATTATGAAATATTGATAATAATTCATTTCTTTCCTGTAGTATGAGATGATGCATTTCTTCTGTCGTATTTGAGAATATGGGATTCTGATATGACACTTTGGGTATTTCATTTCTATTTCACAATATTGAAATTATACATTAACACTCTGCTTTTCCATAACATGATTATTGATTTGCTTCATACGCATGTTGTAATTTTTGTCCAGTGAATCCCTATTATTGTATTTCCATTTGTGGTGGTTGAAGGTATAATGGAATAATGATTCTCTATCATGATGTACTGAAGTAATGCATCATTATTGTAATCTTCACTAAATGGAACACTCATAACTTCACCATTGCTAAAACTGTCAAACAGAAACATTTTTTTTAAATGTGAAATAGACCTTCTTTTCACTTAAGGCTGTAAAATGACACACCTTCCATTCCCAGTAGTTCTTTAATTTCTGTCTGCAACTTGTGAGAACCCCAGATGAACAAAAGAACTGCCACCAATCCTCTATTTATAATACAAAATCTACACATTAGAGGGGAAAAGTGGAGCCACAGCACAACTTATAAACAGCAATTACTACGCTGGTTGTCAATAGCAGAATAGCATGGTTATGTACAGCTGAGACCTGTGTATTGCAGTAGGCAACAGATTCAATCTAGAGTTTTATTGCAATCCTAGATTGTCGGGTGACTGAATCAGATTACATGTTTATAACAAGCTGTTTTGTTTAAAGTATTATGTTAATTATCCACTAACCTAGCACAATCTGTACAGTTTTAACTATTACATCTTCTATAAAATGGCTAAGTTTGCATTATTCTTCAGTAATGAATAGGAATGAATGTAATGTATCTATAACAAACACAGAGAATGCTGGAGAAACTCAGCAAGTTTGGCAACATCTGTGGAAAGAGAAACAGAGTTAACGTTTCAAATCTGGTATAACTCTTCCAAGTTCACAGCTGCTACCAGACCTGAGTTTCTCCAGCATTCTTTACATTTGTTTTGGATTTCCAGAATTTACAGTATTTTGCCTTTATTTATAATGTAACTATATGTTTTTTGCAGCTAAAACAAATGAACTGGATAAAGTCATGAACATTTTTAAAACCTAGGAATTTTAATTCTTTCTGTACCTTTTTAACACACTGGTTAATTACAGTCGTATTCATTAACCCACTTAAGGTAATGAATAATAAATTAGAAGCTAATTGGGATCTATGAACTAATTTATTTAAAAGAGAACCAGGGGATTAAGTCCAGCATACATCCAGAGTTCCAGTCATTCACAGGTTCCCTAAACCTTATTTCCTGACTTAACTAATCTCACTACCTTAGAGGTACTGTGCACTGTAAGTACAACGTACCAGGATAGTCAATAAAGGCAAAAATAATTTTTTAGGAGAATCAAATTTCATTATGTTCTCTGAGGACATAATACATTTTTATGTGCCTGAATAGTACTGCAGGATTACTTCATTTTAGCATCAGAGATATTGTCTTTCCTAAGGACCCAGCAAATTAGGTGGATATGCAAGACTCCATGGTGGTATATGAAGATGATCAGAGTTAACTTGCTAAATCCCAGACAATATTTCCCCTCAAGTATGAAAGGTTTTCTCTATAAACTCTGCATCATTTTGTCAAATCATCACTACTAACAGTGAAAAGTAAGAACACAGAAAGTCAAAGTGCAAGCTTTATTTCAAATCACATCTTTTATTCTATTTGGTTAGAAACATGGAGAAATTCTACAGAGCAGAAGAATCATTGCCAACACTACTGAGAGCAGGTCATTGACCATATTACACTCCAGGACCTTCAGGATAACATATCAATGATTCACATTCTACATATACATTAAACTATGAGGTCTGATTGTATATGCTTAACATTGCATTAACAGTCATCAGAATAGCACCTACTCACGACTCAGTGTTCAGCCATAGGGCTGGCAATTTCTTCAACATCAATAACGTGTGCTAATATGCAAAGGCAACAGCCTCAGTTAGGTTAGATATCAATATGTGCACATTGTCTACAAAGCACATACATATCTAGAGGTATTAATGGGAGTCGGGGCCTTTATTTATATTTTTGGAGATTTAATTTATTCCCCGAATTAATAATACCAATATGATTCTTAACTTTTCAAATGGCAGTGCATTGCATGTAGAACAAACCTGATACTAATCAATGGCTTGCTCAAGATCCCATATCCATTGCTATTCTTAACAACAAATGGTCTTTGAAAGCAAAATGTAACTCTGTTTAGCGATTCCAAATTATTGGTATGAATATTATATTAGTAGATATAAGCCCTCATCACCACCCACCCTGGCAGATGGTTATAACACATGATGTTCCAATCAGAAAGGGGCTGACAAGAGGTCATTCCTGAGTGGAATTGTGATTTGATTAAGGGAACATTCTTTCAGCAACTCCCACAGAAATGTTTACAAGGTCTCCAGCCTTAGCCTGGGATGAGGAGACAGAAAGAGAAAAGGAATGGGATTCTGAAATCTAGATTCATATTGGTTTTGCCATCAAAGACAGAATTGACTTTACACACACTTCGCCAAATTTAAAATTCCTTCAACTAATTTGAACCCTGCAGATCGGCACAAGATGATTGAATAAATAAAATGTGCACTCCAATCAAATGCAGAATCAAAATCCGGGTTATTTTATGCTGAAGATGAGGGAGGTAAGTTTTGAAGAATCAAATATTTACCCATTTCAGACAACCATTGTCAACACTGTAAACCTCCAGGTACAGCATGGTTTAAATACAAATAGGGGTAACATTCTCTCTATAATGTCCCATCACAATCTTTCAGGACAAGTGAAGAACAGTTGAATTGCTTTGTAGTAGAACTGATGAAATCAGGTGGATAATAAATGCTTTAAAGCCCGACTATACTAGACTAAGGTTACAATGGATATATTCAGTGGGTCTGGCAGCCTAGCAATCTGGTAGGAGAGAGTAAAACAGACTTAACAGGTAAAGTCTGTGACCTATCTTCAGAACCAAAAAATTAACTTTCTATCTCCACAGATGTTGCCACTACTTCATATTTTTATTTCCAATTTCCAGCATCCATAGTAATTTGTTTTAGGAAGGTTACAATAGGATCAGTGAACAAAGAGAGGATGGACCTTCACTGGTAAAATCAAATAACCCACAACAGAATGATGAGAGAACCTGGCATTACACCATAACAAAGGAGGTTACTTCTATCTTATGTTTTCTTGTAACCCATGGAAGAGTCACTGTTGGGAAAGCTAAACTATTTCAAAGCAGTATTTGAAATCAAGCATCAAATTATTTACCACAAAATCTATAGTTCACTTTTTATGTAGTTATTTTATCTGCCTACTACAATGAGACTGAGGTATGTACATATCACAAACTGAGGTAAAAGAGCATTGTTTTATATATAGATCTACAACAGCTCTACTCCTAAAATTATTGCATAACATACACAAGTAACTTTTAAAGGACTACTGTCCTTAGCAGCAGCACTAACAGTTATAGGCCTTTCTACAAACAGTGCTCTATTTAAAATTATTCTCTGTTTACTCTTTTCCAGTGTTGCAGACCAAACAAAGCACAATGCTGTGCTTACAAAAGTCTGTCATAATGTGTTCTGCCTGGGTTGCTGTGACCAGATTGCTTAGGGTGAATCAAACCAATGGGTCATTTAACCTCCAACTCTACAACATGTAACTAGGCAACCAAACCACAGTAATCTTTGCAAAACCTCCCCCTCCTTTAAAGTATGCTTCAAATATCATACTTGTAGTTATAAGAATTATTATTATACTCAAACTTTACAATTTCTACAACACCTTTAGAAGACATACTAATCTTGTTAAAACCATGTTTTAATACTTCCACATTAAATGAAGTTCATTAAGCACTAGTAAGAGACCAGCTTAAACAGAGGCTATCTCCCTAAACATAATCAGCTGGGCAGTTTGGGTGGACCCTTTACCCGATTTCCTCAACTGATTATTGTGGGGTCAAGCATTAAGTAAGCAGGGAGCTTCCAGGGAGTAACAACAGAGAAATTGCAAGTTGTGCAGCCCATAGCAGTGACGCTTTCTCTGCAAGGATCCTTAAAGCTCCCACTTTATCAGAATTCACAGTAAGCACAGAAATAAAACCAGTTTTCGGACTTCAGTCACTGTCTGTATTTTCTTTAAGTGTCCAATGCTTTGCTATGCTTGAAAGTGTAAATTTTCAATATCCCCCTCTGTTCCTTATCCAATGGTTATTCCTAATGCATGAACTTTGGAATATTTATTGGTAAACTATTCAAAAATAGAAGACCTTCACCATCACTGCTATCTACACAGTGCTGGAACAGTTGGGAGCAAGGACCCTTGCTAATCTTTCTGTTTTGGGGCACTGAGGCTGAACAGTAGTGTACCACCTGTTTCAGCACAGATCAGAAATTTAATTTGAAACATGCCTTTAATTTGATTCTGCTGCTTTATTGGATAATTTCCAAGGTATCAGGAAAGAACTTGGTGGTCGTACTTTTTTATACCAGCCATTGTTAATAATGAGCCCTTCTGGCTAACATGTTCCAAGCTTAAGATCTAACGCTCCCAATTGATGCTGATACTTTGCATGTCATGATTTATTGAGAGCAATTTTTACTATTATTAATCAGTTGTCACTTAAACTCGTTGACATATCAGTGTTGCTACAAATATTTTACAAATTCTTCATAATCTAATGATTTAGTGGTGAGGGAGCACATACTAGGAAGTAAGATGGTTCACATTTTCTGTACATTTCTTTAATAGACAGAAAATCCTGTAGGAATCATTGGCCTCCAGATCCAAATTTCTGTTATATCCTAAATGTACAAAAAACAAAGAACAACTTATTTAAAATTACCCTTTTGTGGAAAATAAGCAACCAACTTACTTGAATCTTTAATATGCTTCTCACATGTTTTTTCAATTTACCACTTCAGATTGGGGTCACTGCCAGTAACAGACCTGTACTGCAGCCCAATGTTTTTTTTCAGAATTAGAATTCCTACAGTGTGGAAACAGGCCCTTCAGCCCAGCATGTCCACACCAACCCTCCGAAGAGTAACCCACCTAGACCCATTCTCCCCTAACTAATTCACCTAACCTGCACATCTTTGGACTGTGGGAAGAAACTAGAGTACTAGGAGGAAACCCACGCAGACACAGGGAGAAAGTGCAAACTCCACACAGACAGTCGCCCAAAGCTGAAATGGAACCCAGATCCCTAGCACTGTGAGGCAGCAGTGCTAACCACTGAGCCACTGTGCCACCCCATTAAGTAGCTCAAAACATTTTCAACAAACTATAGTATTTATGTGAAGGTAAATGCCTACTTGGATTGATTCCACATTGTAACTTCTATTTACTGCTGGAATTTTCACAGACCAAATGGCCACATTAGGAAAGTTTCACACATGAACTGTTACACATTATGGAAATTGCAGTGATGATTATTAATAAGACTTGTAATTAATTGAAAATATTAATATCAACCACAAGTAATGAGTTATTAACAAAGTTATTTATGAGCTGTGTTACTAACATCGAAACTTAACTTGCAGACTAGAATTAAATATTGTGATCCACTTAGCCAATTTCACTATTAAAAAGTTTTACCTTTCTCTTGGACAACAGGACTGGCCCTGAGATTAAGGTTCTGCCTATCATTTCTTGGCATTTTTCCCATTTCCAGTACCCTGTCTGCTCAGTCTTCTATCTTTATGCTAATTCCATTCTCCCAATACATGACAATATGGCCCTGATGTTCAATAGCAATCCCATTCCTCTGGGTACTGTCTTAGCGTTAGCAATGCTGGTGAATAAGAAGTGGGTGGTGAGGGAAAATGAAAAGTTAGTTCCTCAATTCCCCAGTTAAATAGTAGCAACACGTTATTACTGGGGTGGGGAGGGGGCAATCTTAGTTTGTGTTGAGTTTGAGCATGTGAGTGATGCTTCCATGGTGAGGGCTTTTTATTTGATTCACTTTCTAAATGTGTTTTCTTTGGGAATGTGAAGATGGCATGTTTACAAATAGCCACTATCTGGTTAACATCCATTAATAGTCTATTCTATCAATTCTTTGACTCTGGCAGTGACTGGCAGGAACATTACCAGTAATTCTCAGGTTGGGGGTGGCAATGGTGGGGATACTGCTCAAAAGCTTGCTTATTCTAGAGATATGGTTTTTTTCCCAACAATTAATTTTTCATTGTTTCATACTGGAGTCAAGAGACAAAATTGCAAACCAAAACAGAAATTGTTGGTGAAATTCAATATGTCTGGCAGCATCTATGGAAAGAAAGCAGAGTTAACATTTCAAGCGTGGTGACTAGATTCTAATGAAGAGTCACCAAGTTCTGCTGAAGAATCACTGGACTTGATAAGTCAATTCTGTTTTCATCCCACAGAAGTTTCCCAACCAGACACATTTTGCCAGCAATTTCTGTTTCGGTTTCAGACCTTTAGTAATAGTAGTTCTTCATTTTATTTTAGACAAAATGGCAAACTTGAAAAGCAAAAATGTAATTGGGAATTAATAAAGGAACCATTAAACCAACTACCAACAGATACAGCTCTTTAGGCCGCATTCCCTAAGTGACAGATTCTAGAGTCAAATCCTGCTCCAGCCTAAATCACAAAATTCAAGGCTGACAGTCCAATCCAGCACTGAGGGAGTGCTGCACTGTTGGAGGTGTCATATTTTGGTTTAGCCATTGAACTAAAGCCCAATCTACCTCCTTGAATGAACATAAAATATCCTATGGCATTATTTTGAAGAAAAGTAGGGCAGTTCTCCCTTGTTTCTGACCAAAGTTTATGCCTCAATCAATATAATGGATAAAACAGATTTTCTGGTCTTAATCACATTGCTGTGTGAGAGTTTGCTGTGCAAAATTTGCTATTGCATTTCTTATAGTACAAAAGCACTTCAGAAGTGCTTCAGTCTACAAAGCATTTGAGATGCCTGGTGGTTTTGAAAGATCCTATATAAACGCAAGTATTTCTTTCACACACAAACATTTCAGGATTGTATACTATTTTTCAGAAGAGGAATTATACATAACACCATTTGGTGGAGATGTGGTTAGAGGGAAGATAAGAAAAAAACGACCATGCCTACATTAACTGTAAAGTTAGTACAGGAAAAGAATATTACTCTAAAACATTCAAAGGAAGATATTTGTCTCGCAAATGAGACCAGATCTAGGGATTATGGGCTCTCTTAAATAGGGTCAAAAGATATTAATAATATCTGCAGTCATCTTCCAAGTTCTCACCAACCACAGTGAATGGAGTCTCCCTTCATCTGCTCATAATAGCAATTGTTTGTTTGTTAAAATGACTTTCCAATGATACAGTTTGGGTTGTGATCTGCATAGATCACTGCCCCCACAAGGTGGGGCAACTTTTGTTCAAGCAAAATGCTTGGATAGTTCTATTATGTCAATCACACTGCTTGAAGCGCATCTCAGACAATAATATCCTGCTAAGTGCACTAGACATAGCAAGCAGTTAACTGCATGAAAAACAAGTTGCTAGATCCAGCCTGCTAGACTAGCAATCTCCTCTTCCACCGGACAAGTGAAGAAGATATGAAATCAGTAAAATTATACAAACTATCCCAAAGGTATCTGATCCAGTTGTCAGATCCATAGTCATTGGAGAGACAGTAGGTGGCATAGCAAATGAGAGTGAGGTGGAGGATGCAAGCTTGAAAACCTGAATGAAGTCATAAGATCTGAAATGGTGACACACAATACCACAATGGACTCAACCAAAACTACCTATTATGCAGGTAACAAAACAGATTCCAAGTGCAACTAAACCATGCAGTTGATATTAGAGTTCACAACCCAAAGTACTAAAGTATTGGTATGTTCTCACTGCACCTTGAAAAAAGGCATCAAATTAAAACATTTAAAATGGTACCAAATGTAATAGAAACAGTGATTACCATTCAAATGCAAAGGCAGAGGGCTGTCCTGTGAAAACATGAACAAAAATTTCCTTTGGGGATTCAGACAGCATGCAAGAGATCAACATGTTGCACTGCAGAACAAGAAACGGATTGCCTTAGAAACAAAAAAATCTAGTAATAATTCAATTGTTGAAAGAGGAAATAGATGTCCTGATTTAATTAGAATAGCAGTTCCAAGGGAGCTGTGCCATAAATAAGAAAAATTCTACACATGGAAATCTAAAACTAGTAAGTAGATTTTGGATGAATGCCTTCTTCCACTGGTTGAGCCATTAGATGCAGATACAGCTGACACTGATTGCACTCAAATTACACATTATATTCAAGTAATAATCAGACTAAGAGGGATCTTGATGACCAACTGACATAAGTTGATGAATTGGTCAGTAAAAGGAGGAGTCTGCAGCCCATATGATAGGCTTAATCAAAAGCATTACAGTGATGGTGCTAGGGACTAACAATCCCTTGCAAAAACAAGAGGTGAAGACTGGTTGTAACAAAAAGTTTCATAATTGGTAGAGCAATCAAATCCAGTGCAAGAAAGAGATGGGTAGCAAAAAAGGCCACTTAGAAAATAATAATGACATCATTCCAAAATGTCACAGGAAGATTAGCCCATCAAAAACATAGGATTCTAACTACATCAAAATTCCCTATTATCAAGCAATTTTTCAATTCTCTTTATCAACAAAGCTAAGTACACTAGATAACAGGACTATAATCAAGATATCTGTTGTTTACATAGCTCATACATCAAACTGTTGGGTACAAGTAGAAAGGAACTGAAACAGTACTGAAAGGCATAAAGAGTGAGTGGTGCCACTATTTAAGAAAGGTGGTAATGACAAGCCAGGGAACTATCAACTGGTGAGCCTGACATCAATGGTGGACAAGTTATTGGAGGGAATCCTGAGGGACAGGATGTACATGTATTTGGAAAGGCAAGGACTGATTAGGGATAGTCAGCATGACTTTGGGCATGGGATATCATGTCTCACAAACTTGATTGAGTTTTTTGAAGAAGCAACAAAGAGGATTGATGAGGGCAGAGCAGTAGATCTCATGAAATACAGGGAGAAATATACATTTGGATACAGAACTGACTCAAAGGTAGAAGACAGGGGGTGGTGGTGGAGGATTGCTTTTCCGACTGGAGGCCTATGACTAGTGGAATGCCACAAGAATTGGTGCTGGGTCCACTACTTTTCATCATTTATATAAATTATTTCGATGTGAGCATAAGAGGTATTGTTAGTAAATTTTCAGATGACACCAAAATTGGAGGTGTAGTGGACAGTGAAGAAGATTACCTTAGATTACAATGGGATTTTGATCAGATGGGCCAATGTGCTGAGGGATGGCAGATGGAGTTTAATATAGATAAATGCCAGGTGCTGCATTTTGGGAAAGCAAATCTTAGCAGCACTGATACACTTAATGGTAAGGTCCTAGGGAATGTTGCTGAACAAGAGACTTTGGAGTGCAGGTTCATAGCTCCTTGAAAGTAAAGTCGCAGGTAGATAGGATAGTGAAGAAGGCATTTGGTATGCTTTCCTTTATTGGTCAGAGTATTGAGTACAGGAGTTGGGAGGTCATGTTGCAACTGTACAGGACATTGATTAGGCCACTTTTGGAGTATTGTGTGCAATTCTGGTCTCCTTCCTATCAGAAGGATGTTGTGAAATTTGAAAGGTTTCAGAAAAGATTTACAAGGATGTTGGCAAGGTTTGAGGATTTAAGCTATAGGGAGAGGTTGAATAGGCTGGGGCTGTTTTTCCTGGAGCGTTGGAGGTGAGGGTATAGAGTATTATAAAATCATGAGGGGCATGGATAGGGTAAATAGACAAGGTATTTTCCCTGGAGTGGGGGAGTCCAGAACTAGAGGGCATAGGTTTAGGGTGAGAGGGGAAAGATATAAAAGAGACCTAAGGGGCAACATTTTCATGCAGAGGGTGGTGAGTGTGTGGAATGGGCTGCCATAGGAAGTGGTGGAGGCTAGTGCAATTGCAACATTTAAAAGGCATCTGGATGGGTATATGAATAGGAAGGACTTGGAAGGATATGAACCAGGTGCTGGCAGGTGGGACTAGATTGGGTTGATATATCTGGTTGGCATGGAGGAGTTGGACTGAAGGGTCTGTTTCCATGCTGTACATCTCTATGCCTCTATAAGTGCTGTTTGCCCAGGTGGCATATAAAGGTTAGTTAGCTGAAAACTTAAACTATACAGTCCAAATCAAGCACCACAATTTTAAATGAAACAGTTATGATTTCAAGAGGGCAAAAAGGATTAATTTAACTGGTTGAAAACTGGACAATCTATAGCTATAGAGAGGAACAAAATCAAAACTGACTCCATTCACAAAGAAGAATGTCAAGCAACACAACCCACTAATGCCATTGTTAATCCAATGTTGTTGGAATCCTTGACATGCTCACTCGACAGAAAAATATAAGAGTGAAAATGAAACTGAACAATATATTTGTTAACTACTCATCATTAGTATTTTTATGGATGGTACAGTGATCTTCAACAAATTGTATGCAAAAATGATTGAAATTCTTAAATGCTTACCAATATTCTAATAAAGACATGGGACTTCAGATCATTGACAACAGAATATAATATTCTATTTTATAAGTGAAAAGAAGTCTTTACAATCAAAGGGAGAACCCGAGAATAAAGTCAGCCTCATTAACTGTGTACTCCAGGGGCACAAGAGAAGTATTTGGATGCATGAAAAGGCCAATGAGCAGAAGTTGCTGAAGACAAATGAACCAGCAAAGCTCTGTTTGTGGATATTGGCTCTTAAGGAGGCAGGAGCTGGAACCATCTAAAGTAATCACACGCATAATCCCAAGGCACTGCTCCCATTTAATCCTGTCCAAAATTTCCTCAAGCACACACACAGCATTAGAAAATCAAATAAAAAGTTTGTTGAGGAGGTGTGACTTCTCACTGTCAACCTGCTGGTGAAATCCGATAAGCAAGTAACAAAGGTGAAGACTCGGCCTTGCCCAAATTGGAGATAAAAGTCTGATCTGCAATCATCCACAAAGCAATGTTTCTTGGAAATTCTAGAGATGTTATAATCAGACCATCTCCATAAACTTTACACATCTTCAACAATTTGTAATATCCAGAAAAATAAATTAATCCTTAATATGGGAGCTAATTGTTTTGTTGTATAACAGCTGTAACAGTTGCCTATTACAACAAAAAATAGAATTATTGTCAACTTTCTTTTTAAGTACATGAGGGTGAAAGTAATAGATGCTGTCCTCACTTTCTCCTGAAAGTAATAGAAGACATGTTTATTGGATGAGATGAAAGGACGAGTGAGGATACTTGTGAGAAGCATTAACACTAGTGTTGAACTCTTTTTGTGCAGTTGTGGCATCCCTGCTTCTGAGCAGAAGGAGTGGGTTCAAGTTCCACCTCTGCTGGAGGTACATCATAACATGCCCGAATGGTTTAATTAAAATAGTTAGGCTTCTTGTGCCAAATGGTCTGCTAAGTCATTAAAACCAATATGCAGATAATTACTAATGTGCTGTGTTTTAAGCACAAGAAGCTCCCTCTGAAGGCCTAGTAGGCAAGCCCAGTGTGGCATTGAGAGACACAAGTCTACACTGAGTGACAGATCAGAGAGGGCAATGGGCTGAGGAGTGGCAGATGGATTTTAACTTAGATAAATGTGAGGTGCTGCATTTTGGAAAGGCAAATCAGAGCAGGACTTACACTGTTAATGGTAAGTTTCTGGAGAGTGTTGCTGAACAAAGAATAGTCAGTGGCACAGTGGTTAGCACTGCTGCCTCACAGCGCCAGAGACCCGGGTTCAATTCCTGCCTCAGGCAACTGAATGTGTGGAGTTTGCACATTCTCCACGTGTCTGCGTGGGTTTCCTCTCACAGTCCAAAAATGTGCAGGTTAGGTGAATTGGCCATGCTAAATTGCCCGTAGTGTTAGGTGTAGGGAAATGGGTCTGGGTGGGTGTGCTTTGGTGGGTTGGTGTGGACTTGTTGGGCCAAAGGGCCTGTTTCCACACTGTAAGTAATCTAATACCTCAACTGTATTGAGCATCATTACGCTCAATCAACAAGGGCACACATCAGGAACAAACAGAATCAGGCTTGAGCATGAAAATCCTTCATAATCAATTTACTGCACAATTCAGTTGAACAATAGCCTCAGATGTTGGAACCAGGTAATCTGTTTAATGAGTTGAAACTGTGGTGCTGGAAAAGCACAGCAGGTCAGGCAGCATCCGAGGAGCAAGAGAATCGACATTTCAGATATAAGCCCTTCATCATTCATAAGCCATTTCTGATGAAGGGCTTATGCCTGAAATGTCGATTCTCCCGCTCCTTGGATGCTGCCTGACCTGCTGTGCTTTTCCAGTACCATATTCTTAACTCTGATCTTCAGCATCTGCAATCCTCACTTTCTCCCAATCTGTTTAATGACAAATAGTGCTAAATTATGGACAATTTTCTCCATAACAACTTGGAATTGAATTGAGTCTTAATGAATTTATTTCATTTAGGACCTTCACAGGGCAGCACGGTGGCTCAGTGGTTAGCACTGCTGCCTCACAGCGCCAGGGACCCAGGTTCAATTCCAGCCTTGGGCAAATGTCTGTGAGAAGTTTGCACATTCTCCCGTGTCTGCATGATTTTCCTCTGGGTGCTCTGGTTTCCTCCCACAGTCCAAAGATGTGCAGGTCAGGTGAATTGGCCATGTTAGTGTTAGGTGTATTAGTCGGAGGGAATTGGGTCTGGGTGGGTTACTCTTTGGAGGGTTGGTGTGGACTTATTGGGCCAAAGGGCCTGTTTCCACACTGTAGGGAATTTAAAAAAAAGATAAGACATTTTTATACCAACACTCTGGGCTGAACACAAACATTGTTTCCAAAGATCAAGGACCTATACCTAACTGGGTTCTCCCATCTCCTAAGAGTAGTTTGCACCTTTGAAACAGTTTATAAACTTTATAACTGGTCATGGGAGGAGGGACTTCCTGCACAACGAACCCACCCACAGGGTGTGTTTTTATTGCCAGAGCTAAAGGATCAAAAGATTTGAAAATTATAGCATACTATTCTTCTCTCCCCTCGTCTCACCTTAACAGTGTACACCTACTAGAGGATTGGAAAGTTAAACACATATTTCAATTGCCGTAGCAACAATCATTCGACCTTTGCCCTTGTCCTGTCTTCCCTCTATCCTGCTTCCAGATGGGTGTGAACTTGACTCTGTTGTTGGGGATGTGAATCTGGAACCTGCTGTTTCTGACAGAAGGCTTCTTCTCAGCGGAGTAGGCATGTTGGGGGTTGTTCCCTCGTGTTTGTGTGCCGGTTTATCAGATGAATGGGTTCTACATCGATAAGAAGACCTCCTCCTCAATTCTACCATCAAGTCACATTTCAGAAAATAAAACACTTCCTTGACAGAACATCTTTTCTCTGGATCAACAGCCAGCAGCCTCTGAAACATTCGGAGGGCTCCATCTGTGAACCTTTTCCACTGTGAGGGAAACCCATTCAGCCGGCCCCTCTGCCACCGCACAAACTCCTCATAGAATGTGTCAGATGGCATGGCAGCCTCCCATGGAAAGTTCCCAGTCAGCATGCAGAAGATCAGAACACCAAAAGCCCAGACATCAATGCTGCAGTCAACTAAAAAGCCTTCAGTCCTGTTGGCCTGACAGATCTCTGGAGCTGTGTATGGGATGGTCCCACTGATGCGCTTCACTCTGCAGCCAACTTTGCGTGTCATACCAAAATCAGACAGCTTCACTCGTCTGCATTCCTTGTCAAAAAGAAGGACATTCTCTGGCTTTATATCCCGGTGAACCAGGCTCTTATTGTGCATGTAGTCGATAGCCAAACCCAACTGCTGCACACAGCGCTTCACATTGTCCTCAGGTAGACCCACCTGCACAGAGACAAGAGTTAATTAAGTGTGGCCAGTCCCAGCTTTCACCTTCCCCAATCTTTAACCCTTTCAAGTAATGTTCATGCAGCCAAGGTTACAGATCCTACAAACATGTGAATTAGGAGCAGGAGTAGACCATTTGGCCCCTTTGAACGTTTTCTGCTATTTAATAAGACCTGGCTAATCTGAGTAGAGAACTAGGGGTTTGGGTACATAATTCTTTGAAATTTTCATCACACTTAGAAAGGGTGGTTAAGAAGGCATTTAGCATGCTTGCCTTAATTGCTCGGACCTTCGAGTTGAGTCATTATGTTGAGGTTGTATAGGATGTTGTTGATGCCTTTTCTGAGGTACTGTGTCCAGTTCTGGTCTCCCTGTTATAAGAAGGATATTCTTAAGCTGGAGACGGTTAAGAAGAGATTTACCAGGATGTTGCCAGGAATGTTGAGTGAAAGGAGAGGCTGGACAGGCTGGGACGTTTTTCGCTGGAGGATAGGAGGTTGAGGGCTATCCTTATAGAGATTTATAGAATCTTGAGGGGTATAAATAAGGTGACTGGCAGGTGTCTTTTCCCTAGGATGAGAGATTTCAAGAATGGGGGCATATATTTAAGGTGAGAGGAGAAAGATTTTTTTTTTAAATGAGGGCAATTTTCTTACATAGAGAGTGGCTCATGTGTGGAATGAAATTCCAGAGGAACTGATGGATGCGGATAGAGTTACAATGTTTAGAAGACATTTAGATAGGTTTTTGAAGGAGTATGACTGGCAGGTGGCATTAGCCTAGGTTGTAAGTTTGCTTGCTGAGCTCAAAGATTTGTTTTCAGACTTTTCATCACCATGCAAGGTAACATGATCAGTGAGCCTCCATTGAAGCGTTGATGTACTATCCCGCTTTCTATTTATGTGTCCTGGTCTGTTGTGGTAGATGGTATCATTTCTGGTTCATTTTCTGAGAGGTTGGTAAATGGGGTCCAAATTGATGCGTTTGTTGATAGAGTTCAGGTTTGAGTGCCAGATCTCTAGGAATTCCCGTGCGTGTCTTTGTTTAGCTTGCCCCAGGATGGATGTAAAGTCCCAGTTGAACTGGTGTCCCTCGTTGTCTATGTGTAACGATACTAGTGACAGTTGGTCGTGTTTTATGTTGGCTAGTTGGTGCTCATGTATCCTGGCGGCTAGTTTTCTGCCAGTCTGCCCTATGTAATGTTTGTTGCAGGCATAGAGTCATAGAGATGTACAGCATGGAAACAGACCCTTCGGTCCAACCCGTGCATGCCGAGCAGATATCCCAACCCAATCTAGTCCCACCTACCAGCACCCGACCCATATCCCTCCAAACCCTTCCTATTCCTTGCAGAGTATTTTGTATTTGACATTCATTCTGCTGGTTGTTGGTAAAGGATGCTTTATTTTAATCAAGAACTGTGTTCGTAGGTTTGTGAGCTACCATGATACCAAGGAGGTGGGGTAGTCTCTCTGAGATGTCTGTAATGTCTTTAACTCCTGCTATCTTTAAATAGCAGAAAATGTTCAAAGGGGCCAAATGGCCTACTCCTGCTCCAAATTCAAATGTTGATGGAACTTGGCTAGTGACAATTAATAATTTAACTGTACTCAACTAGCCTATGGACATTCCATGCCATAACTGACAGTTATTATTGAGAGAATTTTCTATTCTCTACAGAATTTCCACGTAGACAGAAATTGAATGTTTATTGTTCACAGACCAATTTTCATTTGTTCATCTGCATTTTCTTTCACTTCTCAGAGTACAATGGGACCTTGATCAGATGGGCCAAGGTTTTGATAAATGTGAGATGTTGCATTTTGATCAGACAAATCGTGGTGAAACTTAAACACTGAATGGGGAATGTTGCCCTTGGGTTGCAGGTTCATAGTTCTTTGAAAGTGGAATCACAGGATAATGAAGAAGGCACTTGGTATGCTTGCCTTTATTGGTTAGTGCATTGAGTATGGGAGTTGGGATGTCATGTTATGGCTGTACGGGACATTGGTTCGGCGACTTCTGGAATATGCGTTCAATTCTAGTCTCCCTGCTACAGGAAAGATGTTAACATTCCTATTGGAACGGACAAGTCAGAGGCTATAAAAAGGACAGAACAATCAACATTGATAGGGAAAAGGCAGACAAGTCCCCCAAGCCTGATGGTCTACATCCTAGGGTATTAAAGGATTTGGTGGCAGAGATAATGGAGCCATTGGTTACAATATTCCAAAATTCCCTGGACTTAGGAAAGGTTCCAGTGGATTAGAAAAAATGCTACTGTAATGCCCTTACTCAAAAAGGGAGGGAGACAACGTGTAAGAAATTACAGACCAGTTAGTTTAACATGTGTTGTTGAGAAAGTGTTACAATCAGTTATCAAGGAAGCAATATCAGGACATTTGGAAAGTCAAATCATGATCCATTAGAGTCAGCATGGTTTTACGATAAATTTGCTAGAATTCTTCAAGGATATAACAAGCAAAGTAGATAATGGGAATTCTGTAGGTGTAACATATATGGACTTCTGGAAGGCGTTTGATAAAGTGCCGTACAAAAGGTTAATTCACAAAATTGGATCACATCAGATTGGGATCATTTATTAGCTTGGATAGATGACTAGTTGATGGACAGAAGACAGAGAGGTGGCATAATATTTTTTCTGGATGGCAAGATGTAACTAGTGGGATGCCACAAGGTTCAGTCCTTGGACCCCAGCAATTTATAATCTATATTAACAACTTGGATACAGGGATAGAAGACTCTAGAGCCAAATTTGTGAATGACATAAAAATAGGCAGGATGGTAAATTGCAGTGAGAAATAACCTTTCAAATGGTTACAAATAGGTTAAGAGAGTGGGCTAAAGTGCGGCAGATGACGTGTATAAGTGTGCGGTCGAAAAAATTGGGAGAGACTTCAGGGTGCTCCGGTGCAGAAGGATCTGGGTATCCTTGTTCATGAGTCACTCTCATGAAAACTATGCAGGTACAGTAGGTAATAAAGAAAGCGAATGGAATGTTGGCTTTTTTAGCTAAAGGATTTGAACATAAAGGTAAAGAAGTATTGTTGCAACTATACAAAGCATTGGTGAGATACTTGATTATTGTGCACAGTTTTAGAACAGTACAGCACAGTACAGGCCCTTCAGCCTACAATGTTGTGCCAAGCATTTATCTTAATTCTAAGATCAACCTAACCTACACACTCTCAAGTTACTGCTGTCCATGTGCTTGTCCAGCAGCCACTTAGATGTCCCTAATGTCTCTGATTCTACGACCACTGCTGGCAGTGCATTCCACGCACCCGCCACTCTCTGCGTAAGTAACCTACCTCTGACATCTCCCCTATACGTTCCTCCAATCACCCTAAATTTATGATCCCTCGTGACAGCCATTTCTGTCCTGGGTAAAAGTCTCTGGTTATCCACTCTACTATGCCTCTCATTACCTTGTACACCTCTATCAAGTCACCTCTCTTCCTTCTCTCCAGTATGGAAAGCTGTAGCTCCCTCAACCTTCCTTCATAAGACATGCCCTCCAATCCAGGCAGCATCCTGGTAAATCTCCTCTGCACCCTCTCTCAAGCATCTATATCCTTCTTGTATTGAGGTGACCAGAACTGGACACAATATTCCGAGTATGGTCTAACCAGGATATTATAGAGCTGCAGCAAAACCTCATGGCTCTTAAACTCAATCCCCCGATAATGAAAGCCAAAACACCATACGCCTTCTTAACAACCCTATCAACTTAGGTGGCAGCTTTGAGGGGTCTACATACATTAGATTACTTACAGTGTGGAAACAGGCCCTTCGGCTCAACAAGTCCACACCGACCCTCTGAAGAGCAACCCACCCAGACCCCTACATTTACCCCTTCACCTAACACTATGGGCAATTTAGCATGGCCAATTCACCTGACCTGCACATCTTTGGACTGTGGGAGGAAACCGGAGCACCCGGAGGAAACCCACGCAGACAAAGGGAGAATGTGCAAACTGCACACAGACAGTTGCCCGAGGCAGGAATTGAATCCAGGTCCATTGAACATGGACCCCAAGATCCCACTGTTCCTCCACACTGGCAAGAATCATGTCTTCAACCCTATATTCAGCATTCAAATTTGACCTTCTGAAATGAATCACTTCACTTATCCAGGTTGAACTCCATCTGCCACTTATCAGCCCAGCTCTGCATCCTGTCAGTGTCTTGTAGCCTACAACAGCCCTCGACACTATCTATAACACCACCTACCTTTGTGTCATTGGCAAACTTACTAACCCAACCTTCCACTTCTTTATCCAAGTCATTTATAAAAACTACAAAGAGCAGAGCCCCAAGAACAGATCACTGCGGAACACCACTGGTCACTGACCTCCAGGTGGAATACTTTCCATCCACTACCACTGTTCTTCCGGCCAGCCAGTTCTGTTTCCAGACAGCCAAATTTCCCTGTCTCCCATACCTCCTAACTTTCTGAATGAGCCTATCATGGGGAACCTTATCAAATGCCTTGCTGAAATCCATATACACTACATCCACTGCTTGACCATCATCAGCTTGTCTCGTCACATGCTCAAAGAACTCAATAAGGCTTGTGAGGCATAACCTGCCCCTCACAAAGCCATGCTGACTATATTTAATCAAACTATGTTTTTTCCAAATAGTCATAAATCCTATCTCTCAGAATCCTTTCCAGTACCTTCCTTACCACAGATGTAAGACTGATTGTAACTCCCTTTCTTGAACAGAGGAACAACATTTGCCTCCCTCCAATCATCCAGTACTACTCCTGTGGAGAGTGAGGAAAGATCAATGCCAAAGTTGCAGCAATCTCATTCCTCACTTCCCATAAGAACCTTGGATATATCTGGTCCGGCCCTGGGACTTATCTATCTTGATGCTTCCCAGAATTTCCAGCACATCCAATTTCTTAATATCAATCTGTTCAAGCCTATTAACCTGGTCCACAGTGTTCTCACTATCAACAAGGTCCCTCTCTCTAGTGAATACTGGAGCAAAAAACTCATTTAGGGCCTCCCCTACCTCTTCAAACTCCAGGTACAAGTTTCCTCCACTGTCCCTCATTTGCCCTCATACTCTCTTTCTGATCATTCTCTTGTTCCTCACGTAAGTGTAAAACGCCTTTGGGTTTTCCCTAATTCTTACCATGAAGACTTTTCCATGCCCCCTCCTAGCTCTCCTCAAACCATTTTTGAGTTCTTTCCTATCTACACTGTGCCAGATCCTTGCTTCCTCTTATAATCCAAGGCTCCTTCACCTTACCATTCCTTGCCTGGCTCAGTGGAACAAAGTTATCCAACACTCGCAACAAGGTGCTCCTTAAACAGCCTCCACATTTTTGTTGTGCATTTCCTGTAGAACAATTGTTCCCAATTTATACTCCGTAGCTCCTGTATAATAATAGTATAATTTCCCCTCCCCCACTTAAGTACTCTCCCATATTTTCTGTTCCTATCCCCTCTGCATGGCTATAGTAAAGTTGAGGCAGTTGTGGTCACTATTACCAAAATGCTCTCCCATCGAGAGATCTGACACCTAGCCCGGCTCGTTGCCTGGTACCAAATCCAATATGGCTTCCCCCAGCTGGCCTATCTACATGTTGAGTCAGGAATCCTTCCTGGATACTCTTGACAAAATTGGCTCCATCCAGACCATCTGCACTTAGGAGGTTCCAATCAATTTTGGGGAAGTTGAAGTCACCCATAACAACAACTGTGTTACATCTGCACCCTTCCAAGATCTGCTGTCCAACCTGTTCTTCCATCTTTCTGCTGCTATTGGGGGGTCTATAGAAAACACCCAATAAAGTGACTGCTCCTTTCCTGTTACTGACTTGCACGCATACTGACTCAGTAGACAAACCGTCCTCAACAACCTCCTTTTCTGCAGCTGTGATCACTCTCTAATTAACAATGCTACTTCCCCTCCTCTTTTACCCCCACCCGTTCTTTGTGAAATATCTAAACCCTGGAACATCCTGAAACCATTCCTGTCCCTCTGAAATCCATATCTCCATTATGGCCACAACTTCGTAGTTCCAAGTACTAATCCATTCTCTAAGTTCATCACTCTTATTCCCGACACTCCTTTTGGTCGCCTTATTTGAGGAAAGATGTCGTGGCATTGGAAATAGTTCAGAGGAGATTCACTAGATTGATCCCAGAGATGAGGGTATTGTCGTATGGAGAGAGATTGAACAGTTTAGGTCTATACTTTCTAGAATTTAAAAGAATGAGGGGAGATCAAATTGAGGTATTTAAGATAATAAAGTTATGGATAGAATAAATGTGGTGTGGATGCTTCCTCTTGTGGTGCATTCTAGGATGAGAAGGTATAGTTTTAGGATAAGGGATAGCAAATTTAAAACAGAGTTGAGAAGAAACTACTTCTCCCAAAGGGTTGTGAATCTGTGGAATTCACTCCCCCAAAGTGCAGCGGATGCTGAGACAATGAGTAAATTTAAGGAGGAGTTTGACAAATTTTTACTTGGTAAACGGTTGAAGGGTTATGTGGAGAAGGCAGGAAAATTAGGGTGGGGAGCATATCAGCCATGATCGAATGGCAGAGCAGACGTGATGGGCCAAATGGCTTAATCCTGCTCCTATGTCTTATGAACATATGAAACTTGAAAGGGTGCAGAAGGAATTTACAAGAATGTTGCCAGGGTTGGAGGGTTTGAGCTATAGGAAGAGGCTGAATAGACTGGGGCTATTTTCCCTGGAGCATCAGAGACTGATGGGTGACTTTATAGAGGTTTATAAAATCATGAGGGCATGAATAGAGTGAATAGCCAAGGCCCTTTTCCCATGCTAGGGGAGTCCAAAGGGGACTAGAGGGCATGGGTTTAAGGTGAGAGGAGAAAGATTTAAAATGGACCTAAGGGGCAACTTTTTCACACAGGGTGGTGCATGTATGGAATGAGCTGCCAAAGAAAGTACTGGAGGCTGGTACAATTGTAACATTTAAAAGGCATCTATATGGGTACATGAATAGGAAAGCCTTGGATGAATACGGGCCAAATGCTGGCAAATGGCCTCAGTTTATTTAGGATATCTGGTTGGCATGGATGAGTTGAACCAAAGGCTCTGTTTCCGTGCTGTACAACTCTATGACTCTACATGTTCATTCAGCTGGATTCATGTCCCCTCTGTGAACCATACACACCAGGATGGCTGAAGTGCAAATTATGCTTTGCCTTTATTTACTTAGCTTTACATGAACTACCAAAGGCTACATGTTTCATTGGGAGAATGGTCTGCTGGCTGGTCTGACACTTCACAAAGCACTATTCATATAAACATCATGGGTCATGCTTGAGAGAGAGTCAAGGCCAAGGTTCAGATTCATATGCGATGAATTGGAAATATGGAAACTAGGACTGAAGTTCCACCTGGGCTTCTCAATGAAGTACTAGAGTTAACAGAGCAGCGTAAATGACAGCTAGCTGTACTGCAATAACAGCCCCAACACACCATACTCCAAAACCAAGCTGCCATTTTCCCACTATATGAGTCTATTACTCATCTTGACAATGACTGTTTCCAGTAATTTATTCATAATGAAATAGAAACTGCTGTTCACAACTCTTATCTTTGCCCAAATGGTAATGAACCTGTACCTGACCTGAAACAACTTCTATGGCTACAAAACTGGACCAATATTTTATTTCTTTCTAAAAACAATTCTGGGAATTTCTAGTTGCTCACCTGGGGAGGGATGATGTCAAACAAATCTCCACCTGGAGCATACTCCTGACCAAACACATAGCAATCTTCAGTCTCAAAGACAATGTCAAAGACCTTGATAATGAAGGGGTTGGAGGAGAGATTGTTAGTGACGCTGTACTCTTTCAAAAAATTCTTCAGCTTTGTTTTGTTTTTATTCAAAAACTTTAAAGCCATTTTGGTTCCTGCAGAGAGAAAAAAAAAGAAAGAATTGGGTATGTGAGACTGATCCAGGCAGCAATGAGGTGTGATGGTGAAGGAAATCAGTGCCTTCTAGGAATAGGAAACTTATGGAATATAACACCAAGGTATAATAAAACCCAAAGTCTCGGTGAAGAGGCATTCATCGAGTAGTTCCCAATATTTTCTACAATAGTGAAGACAAAATAAATGTAGTGAGAGTAGTGACTTGAACAGTAGATACTGACTGCACACAGCATTACATGGGGGTTGCCACTGTCCGGAATTTTACTGTACCCCAGTTATATTTAACAAAATACCAGACTTGAAATGAGGGTCAAAAATACAGTATTTATACTGGAGTCACAGCGAAGTGATATTATCAACATTTTACAAAACCATTTGATTTGAAGCTGCAATAACTGTTTTATGGGGAGAAATGTGGCAGCTAATCCACACCAAGAACATCCTACAAACAGCAGGTAACCAGCTTTGACAAAGGGTCAGTTAGACTCGAAACATCAGCTCTTTTCTGTCCTTACAGATGCTGCCAAACTTGCTGAGATATTCCAGCATTTTCTCTTTTGGTTTCAGATTCCAGTATCTGCAGTAATTTGCTTTTAACCAGTTAATATGCTTTTTGGTAACATTTATTGAAGGACGACACCAGGCAAACTCCTTACTTTTTTTTAAATAGTACGAAAAAATCCAGTTTAAATTCCAGCATAAAGTCTGATGCTTCAGACTCCCTCAATAACTTGCAAAAATGTCAGACTATAATATGTCTTCAAGTACCAAGAGTGGGGCTTGAACCTACAAATAACAAACCACATTCTGTATGAGGAATATTAAAATATTCAAAGTGAACACTGCAAGGAGAGCATAAGTTTCCACATGTGGGACTGAGAGGCAGCTTTGGACAATTGGTGGTCTAAGTAAGTAAGACCAGATGAGTATTTCTACTGTCTAGTCTTTGGTCTTTGGTTTGGAGTCAGAGTATTTAAAGTATAAGAGCTAAGGTAAGGTTTCTGGTACACAGTTAATATTCTTTAAACTAGAGGAAGTAAATGGAAAGGAAGAAATTTAAGGCATGGGAAGGCAGCTCAGCCATTATTATACTCACTGGTGTTTAGAGGAATGACCAGGGATCTCATTAAAACTTAAAAAATTCTGACAGGGCTGATCAGACAGGATGCAGGGATGATGATTCCCTGGTTAGGTAGTCCAGAACAAGGGGGTCACAGTTTCAGAATATGTGGTTGACCACTTAGGACTGAGATGAGGAGACTTTCCTTAACTTAGAGCATGGTGACCCTATGGAAATCTCTACCACAGAAGGCTATGGGGATCAAGTAACTGAAATACTTTAGAAAGAATTAAGTAGGTTTGTAGAGGCTAAAGATATCAAGGGGTATGGGGAGAGAGTATGAGTATTTTGCTGTGGTGGAGTATCAGCCAAGATCATGTCGAATAGCCGAGAAAGCTTGATGGACCTAATGGTCTACTCCTGTTCCAATTTTCTGTTTCTATGACAAATGTAGCCAATGACACTGGGATCCAAAATATATTCTTTTTACTTGCTGTTTGTGAATGAAGTGGAGTTCTTTCCAACAAGTAATGTGTAAGGACTTGATCACAAGCAGCGAATTCTGATACAAAACCATTTCAAAACTGCTGCTTGGAATTAAGTGAGGATTAGTGTTTCTCTGCAGCTTCCATTTAAAAAGTCTCACCTTCTTCATGCTTTCCCTTCATTTTTCTATCCATGCAGTTTATAATTTTCGACTCTTTTGCTTCCAATTAATCACATTCTGCAAATTGTGGGCATCAGTGATTACCTTGTGCAGGGCCATTTTCCACCCCCGACACCTGATATACTGCAGATGAAAGCATTGCTCTCATGGGATTAATACTGTATTAAAAAATCGAGAGGGTTTATAGTTAACGTGAGGTGGCTGACGATATGGAGTTAAAGAAACGACAGTGAGCAATTTGTATTCACAGGGTTAATCTCTGACACTCCTCAGCCTCAGTTACAGCTGCAGACTCGCTGCCAGGAAGCTCAAACTGACCTAATTATAGAGTCCATCTTACATCAGTGAAAAAATAGGCTAATTAAAATTAGCGGTCGAATCAACCAATTTATAACAGAGTCGACAGCAGAGAGTTTTGATTGCACATTCCTAATCTCTGACGCTGTGTTTTGTTAAACACTCAGTGTACTCCTGCCAGTTTCCTTTGTTAGTATTGTTGAGCATTCAGCTCCATGTTAAAGAAAGACAGTGAACAATAGAGGTGAAGATGAGTGTTCACAATGCTAGTGAATGGACAGTGAAAGAACTGAAGGCAGCACTCATTGCACTAAACACAAGCTCTTTGTCAGCGAGACACTGAATGCAGGACAAGCACAGACTGCTTTACGTTCTTTGGCTTTCTCCCTGGTCTTTCTATGAAATGTGCCATGTTGCCTTAGCAACAATTGAGCAGAGACAGGAGATTAAAAATGGTTTCAGTTCTGACTGCTTTTTGAAGACACAATGTCTGGAGTGCTAAACTCAATCCACCCCAGTGAGGTTTCCTCTATACGCAAATTCAGTCCACAGAGACTCAGTAATCTCAAGACAGAACAGTCCACTCTTTCATGTGGCCCCAACCCTCACTGTCTCACCATATCCCTCAACCCACTGTATCACCGTATCGTTCAACCCCGACTGTCTGACCATATCCCTCAACCCACTGTCTCACCGTATCTCTCAATCCACTGCCTCACCAAATCCCTCAACGCACCGTTTCACCGTATCTCTCAACTTACTGTCTCACCTTATCCCTGAAACCATGGTGTTCCTCAATCCCCACTGTCTCACCATATCTCTCCACCACCCCATTCATCCAATCATCTTTTCTTTTCATTGTAAACTTATTGGCGTGATGGGGAAGGAAGGGAGCCTTTGCTAGTCCTGTGGAACATACATAATAAAAACAAATTACTGCGGATGCTGGAATCTGAAACCAATAGAAAATGCTGGAAAAGCTCAGTTAGACTCGAAACGTCAGCTCTTTTCCCGCCCTACAGATGCTGCCAGACCTGCTGAGATTTTCCAGCGTTTTCTCTTTTGGCTGTGGAACATACACTTTTGCTTTGAAAAACCACAGTTCCCAGCACATCCAACAAAAAAAAACACTATTGTGTAATACATATCAAAACAGCGGATAAAAGAGTAACGTCAACAAGAAGTCTGTTAGAATGAGAATCAAAGACACAGAGAAAGAGACGAACAGAGAGATACCGAGAATGCATGGAAATCAGTTCCTGTTGGGAGTTACCGCTGCTTCCTGAACAGGAAAGCGTCAATGTAAGCAGAGACTACCACAGTGATGTCCAAACCGTGTTTTGTTTATCGGAAGACAACCAAGGCTACCATCCCCCAGGAATTTCTGACTCCATTTTAAACTCATTTGCTAACTTAAGTACTATATATGCGGGTTTTTAATAGCGAATAATTGTGAATCTTTCTAGTTTGTTAGCTGGAATGTTCTGAACTACACACAGTAATAGTCCAATCGATGTTCTTTTGTCCCGTACTAAGTCCCAAACCATCCACTTTCTTCCTATTACTTCGGCCCCTTCTATTCACTTTCCAAGCCGTCGCCTTATTTCCACCTTCCAATTCTTTGAGTGACCTCTTCCGTTCTGACTCACTCCCCAGTTGAGGGAGAGTGAAGTTTTGGCCATAGAGTAGAGCTCTGCCTCAGCTTTGTTCTTCTCCTCAAGGCTATCCCCAGAAGACAGCCAAACTTCTGGCTGCTGGTCAGCCTAGTGGTCAATGACCAGGGTCTATCCTGACCATTCCGCACACTGGCTGAAGGCACCAAGCGCTGGGAACTGCTCGTGTTTGCCTGAAGTTTACCTGCGTTTTTGTGAATGACGAGCTCCACCCTGCCGTACGTCCCCTTGCCCAGCTCTCGGATGAAATCATAATGTTTGTGAATATCTGACGCCGACAGACTGCGCACGGTCATTGCCTGCAGATCCTCCGTGTCGCCCACCGTGCCAAGTGAGCTTCGGGTCAGGTCCTGTTCAGTCCCGCAGACATTCATCCTTGCACTGAAGACAAGTCAACAAAAGAAACAGCAGATTACCAAATCGTTCGCCCGGAGGAGCAGGCAGTTCAGAAATGGCCCACGAAGACCCTGCAACGTCGGCACAAATCTCAACCCTCCACCCCATTCATTCAATTTAAACCCCCCCCCCCCCCCCCAAACCACAAGGACAATGCCATGGAGGGACCCACGATCTTGTGCTTGGAGCACAGTTGTCAAAGAAATCAAGCCTGACCTACAGCTCAATGTCACCCATTATCACCCACTGTTGCGGTGAACCCCATGTCTCGGATGGCAGTGGAATGAGATTGTAAGTTATCCATCCAACTTCACAATTTCCTCATATTCTGTAACCCAATCCCTGCAAACCAACACTCGCTCGTCTGTCAGAAGAGCTTACTTGTATAGCTCATTTCGCACCAGGAGGCGCTGCAGTACCTGCCCTTTCATTGGGCGGGGGAGGGGGGAGAGATGTCAGTGTCCAGTTAAACGAAGTCAAGGTCTTCCTGTAAGCTCATGCCACCCCATAACCACAGTGTCCCCGACGCGAACTGCCTGCGGAGTGCGATCACAGCCTGCATAACCCGGGGAATGCGGACGATCTCTGGCCATGAGCTCTGGACGATAGTAAACAGAGAGAAGGACAGCTCGGTGAGGGAGAAGGTTTCAGCAGAGAGGGTCTGCACAAGCGGAAACAGACTTCATCTCGGTCAAACCGAGATACAGCAACTCCATCTGAGTCACTTACTGCAAACATAAAACGGAGCCAGTCAGCTGAAGTGCCGTGGCGTGAGCTGGAGCCCCCCACCTCCCCAATCTGTCTCTCTTGCTCCACTTCACTTCCAATCTCTCAGGACATGACATATTTCTGTTCTCTGCGTCAGCTCAGTTCACCGAGGCTTTTGGAAATTCAGCACAGAAATTCATCAACCAGCAACCGATTTCATCAACTAATTAACACGTTAAGCATTTTGGAAGCTATTTTTAACAGTCCTTTACCTGATTCCAGTTTTCCGCCGACCCTCTAGAAGACACTAACTCACCTCCATGGGTACGTTCCAAGAGTTGCTCAATGGCTTTCGTCAGGAGTGAACCTCGACTCGATAATGTAGGTCAGTGGGAAATCAGAGCCGAGCCCAAGGCTGTCCTTGCCCACTGGACACACACAAACGCACACACACGGGGGTGGCGAGCACAGACGAACGGAATGTTTTCCCATTACTTCACAAACCCAGAAAGGCCGAGGCCATCAATCCAGCTCAAGCCACTGCCCCAGCTAAGTGAGAACACATCTACATGGCTCACTGTTAACGCTGGTTGCTATTACCTACCAGAAAAAGCTCTTTCAGCCTTTGCTACATGATATTTCACAATGCTGTGTTACACAGGTTGATCCATGGACTTCTATCCCTGTTGAAATGCAGAGCCACACGCTCCAACACCTGTTTTTAGTTTACATCACCGCACTCCTGCTGGTTTGTTCGCACACCGTCTTAGCCTATGTAATGGTGTTCTGCTGTAAAGTTCACTCATGTTCATATTAGGCTACAGGCTCTGAGCACTGTTGGAGGACCCACAACTTCATTGAAATAAATGCAAATTTGATAGATTTCGTTCAGGAAACAATAATCTGGATTACAGCGCATGAGACGTTTGAAACCTGACATCTGCTCATTGAGGCTTGAAGTGCTTGAGAACAGCAGGTGTCTCTGGGTCCATGCTTCACAATGTTCGCCACTACTGGCAGTTTCCTCACCTTGTGTGTTAAACTAACTGATGGAGATTGATGGCTGTGCTATCCGGAAACAGAAGGTAAACTCGATGGACCGTGGGATAATCTTGAATCTAATTTGCTGCTGTTTGAGTGCTGCAGAGGCTGGAAAGGAGGACAACCCAATGGTCTACAGATGATCAACTGGCTGGTCGCCCAAACCAAAGCCATCCAAAGCAGCGTCCATGCAAGAGCGTCCTTTGCACACTCGGTCTAGCAGAGAGAGACATAATAGCAATGGCAACCAGACACAATTAAAGTGGAAAGGAGAAGCTAGTGCAACAAAACCATGCGATAGAAAATAAAACCACCATCTCAGGAACAAAAGCCAATAGGATCTCAATCATATCAAGCCGAGGAATAAACTGACAAATAAATGGCAGAAAAAAATCATGGGAACGACATTGATTCATCACTTTGCTCACCAAGGCTCTCCTTGACTAATCCTTTTTACCCAAAGACCCGATTTCAATAATGTTCCGACCAGCAATGTTCAAGCCACGAGGTAACGTTCTGTAATTTGACATTCTTGATAATTTCACCAGCTGTAACTTTATTTTTCATTTAAATCTGATAGAAACAGGAGGCTATTATCAATCCTAGGCGCTCCTTGAAACATTGCTAGATCCTGAGATGTAGCACGGCCTTGGCAAAGGGGCAATTTCGGTGCCGTCTACAGATCACAATGTGTCGATGTCGAAAATACGGTCGCATTGGCTTCCAAACTCCAACACCCTGATCTATCTTCCTGCTGTGAGGCTCCATCGCCACCTACACGAATCCTCTCATGCTCAAAGCTTCTCTGACAATGTCTTCCTACTGCCAAGGTCACATGCTCAATATGGGTCAGCATTGGAACTTCAGCTCAACATGTGTCAAGGGGACAACAGTCTTGAGGCACTTAAAGGTAAATTTGGGTTGGACACCTTCTTACATGCGAAAACAAAAACAAAACAGCCAGCGATAATCAGGAGAATAGAGGCTGGAAAAACACTTGAAGGATTTAAGGTAAAAACGTGAAGAGCTGGAGAAGCCGAGCAAGTCTGGCAGCCTCAGTGGAAAGAAAAGCATAGGGCCTGAAGAGGGCTCATGGACCCGAAACTTTAACTCTGTTTCTCCCTCCCCAAATACTACCGGACCTGTTGAGTCTGCTTTTGTTTCAGATTTCCAGCATCCCCGGTTCTTTGAGTTAATGTGAAACATCTAAGAAACCGCTGGATGGGGAGCAGGAACGAAGGTCTTCCTTGATAGCTGGTTGAGGGATGTGGGGACTAGGCCAGCTTGTATGTATGAGTCTTACTCATCTCCGGGTGAAGGTGATGAATGGACTAGAATGGACTGAATGCTCTTTCTCTTCCACATTTGCCTAGATCAAAAAAAAATCATGGGCCAAGTCAAAGCAGAGATTTTGACCTACAATTTTCATGGAAACGTGAAAAAAAACTTGTTTAATCTAAATTCTGCATTGATTTTCGGACACTCCCTGAAACTGTTGGGGAGAACCGATAGAAAGAATTACACTTCTGTAGCACCTCTCATGACCTCAGGCCACCCGACCCGCTTATCAGGCAGTGCCATTGGAAGTGCAGTCAATATAATGCAGGAAACACTGCAACATCACACAAAGAGCAATGATAAGTACATAGAACAGTACAGCACCTTCGGCCCACCAGGTCTGAGCCGACTTTATGGCATTCGAACTTAACCCCGTTTGCCTGTTCATGGTCGTATCCCACTATTCCCTAAATAATAACCGAAAGAACTACAAATACTGGAAATCAGGGAAAAAAATGCTGGAAAAGCTCAGCAGGACTGGCAGCATCTGTGGAGAGAAATCAGAGTTAACATTTCGGGTCGAGTGACCCTTCTCAGAACTCTATTCCCCGGCCTTTTATGTGTCAGCCTAAATGCCTCTTAAACATTGCTACCGTATCCGCCTCTCCAACCTCCCCTGGCAGCGTGTTCAGGCATCTATCACCCTCTGCGTAAAAAACAACTTCCCTCGCACATTTTTAAACTTTTACCCTCTCACTTTAAATCTCTGCCGTCACCCGTTTTTGACATTTCCACCCTGGGAAAAAGACTCCGACTATGCACCCTACACATGCCTCTCATAATTACATAGTGTTTTAGTGATTATGGTTTTGGAATTAAATATTTGCTAGGACTTGAGGGGTACCCTCCTTTGAATAGTGCACCAGGATCTTTTACACTCACCTGAAACAGCAAACGGGATCTTGGTTTAAAGTCTCAGCAGAAAGACCGCACCTCGGGCAGTGCAGAACACCCTGAGGCTGTTGAGGTTCAGGACTCGGGACTTCTGTATGAAGTTGAATGAAAAATGCTTTGACTTAGAGATGAGAGTCCTACCACTGATCCACAGATGACTCTTTAAATAAAGCTATGCTCTTCAATAATAAGAAACTACACAAACAAATAAACTGTTCTTTGTTCCCACTTCATACGTCTCGTCCAATAGATGACATGGCACCTATCTTTCGGTCTAGGGCGTTTCAGGGAGCTTCTGACAGCACATTAGTTGCATGTTTCCGAGGATATATTAAAATGAAGGACTAACAGAATCTCCTTTAGAAAACTCCACCTGTAAGAGCTATACTTAATGTTACTGAAGTGATTAGAAACATCATACATTCCGGATCTACATACAGTATTTAGATGTACATTTGAGATGACAAGGCTACGGGCCAAGTGCTGAAAATGGGATTTAAATGGGTTGTTTTTAACCAGAGCAGACTCGATTAGCCGAAGAACTTTCTCTGTGCTGTAGATCTCTATGACAGTGACTGTACTTTATAAAAACGGATTAACAAACCGGTGGCCAGCGAGGTCTGACGTATAATTGTTACTCGCTGTTGACAATATTGTTCAAAGTTGAAGAATCGTGGGTGTGGTCCCATTAGATGTGAGGAACTGTACCCCGGTGCCTCAGTGAGCAATCTGGACGGTCAGAAGAAGCAAGAAACGTGATTTTAAAAATTTAGAAGAAGAAATCAAGGCAGCGAGGAGAAGGAGTGAAAACTCCTTGCTCCCTGACAACACACTCGAGGAGTTGTCCTCCGATATACCATAAATATACCGAAACCAGCCGCGGCTTTAGAAAACCTCGAACATTAAGAGGGAATTCGAACTCTTTAGAATCCAGAGTTGTTGATTGCTCTCGGTCATCTGTACTAACAGAAACAGGCGAGCTGAAATGTCACAACTGTGACAAGTACCCTGGAGCGGTGTCCAACCTGATCCAATGGAGAGGATGGACGTGGGTGTTTGATCATAACCTGCGTCCTCCCTTCTAACAGCTCCCAACAGTTACACTCCGAAATGGCTCTGCTACAACTCTGGTGGCAGAGGCAGGTTTTCCTGGGGCTCTGAGCAGCAACCCCCCCCCCTCCCCCGCCCACACCCCCCCCCCCAACCCACCACGCCTCTCCCCACCCCCGCACCTCACCATCCCTGCGGCTGAGACTCACCTGCAGCTTCTCGACACCTGAGCCGCTTCCACATGCTCCCTAACCCTCTCCCTCGGCTCTTCCAGCCTTTCCTGTTTGTTGCCCAGCTGGAATTTTGGAGTTTCCTTCCCTTGGAGCAAAGAAGGAGCCGGGGGTGCTGGTTGGTGGCGGAAACAGAGGGGGAACTGTTCTGCAGCCCCTCTCCTGATTCACCAGCAGCTGGTCAGTGAGCAGCTTTCCAACATCACATCTCGGCTGCAGCCTTGTCCTCGTTCCTTTGTCCTTTGTTTGTCTAATGGCCCGTCCTTATGATTTCTATGTCGGACTGTTCTGCTCTACTTTCATTCCCGAATATGTTTTTTTTTCCCTCTCTTGCTGATGCAGTAAAGCTCAGCCTCTCCCTGCCCTATTTATTACAGGATTGATGCAGACCCCTTCATGCTTGTCCTACTCCACTCCCTCTGTCCTGGGGCTCACCGCTCATTCACTTAACAACGCGCTCCAGGCTGCTCCGCCCCATACCGCACAGCACTGGGTCCTAGCGTCCTCTCAGCTCAATGTACAAGTTCCACCTCCATCACTCTCGTGTGCCTTAAACATTAAAATAGAAAATGCTGGAAATATTTAGCAGATCTGTCGGCATGCGTGGAGAATTAAATAGCTCAACATTTTATGCCAATGAACTTTCAGGGAAAATAGTAGGAAGTCACATCTTCAGTTGCTTAGGCTCCAAACTCTAACTTTACTCTCTTTTAAAATGCTCCTTAAAATCCACCTTTTTGGCCAACCTTTTAGCTCTTTTGGTCACATATCTAAATATCTTCTCACATTTTTCACGTTTGGGGGCTGAGGGGGTGACATAATAGAGGTTTATAAAATCATGAGGGGCATGGATAGGATAAATAGACAAAGTCTTTTCCCTGGGGTCGGGGGTCCAGAACTAGAGGGCATAGGTTTAGGGTGAGAGGGGAAAGATATAAAAGAGACCTAAGGGGCAACTTTTTCATGCAGAGGGTGGTACGTGTATGGAATGAGCTGCCAGAGGAAATGGTGGAGGCTGGTACAATTGCAACATTTAAAAGGCATCTGGATGGATATATGAATAGGAAGGAATATAGGCAAATGTTGGCAAATGGGACTAGATTACGTTAGGATATCTGGTCGGCATGGACAAGTTGGACCAAAGGGTCTGTTTCTGTGCTGTAACATCTCTATGACTATTATTATGTCTGGTAAGTGCTCCTGTGAAATATCTTGAGAAGTTTAATTACCCTAGAGGCACTGCATAAATACTGGAGAAATTCAAAGGACTAAAATCTGATAAATTGCAGGACCTGCTGGCCTACATTCTAAAGTTATAAAAGGGATAACTGCAAAAGAAATGGGTGTACTGGCCATGATTTTCCAAAATTTCCTACATTGCAGGATAGTTTCAGAAGATTAGCAGTTAGCAAATGAAACACTGCAATCAAAAAGGAGGCAAAGAAAACAAAACAGAACTATAACCCAGTTGGCAAGCTGTTGGTCACTTAGGAAGTGCTGAAATCTACTTATTAAGGAAGCCTTGACAATGCATTCAAGGAATGTGTAGAATAATTATATGTTTTATGAAGAGAAACCCAGTTTGGCAAATGTGTTAGAACTCTTAAGGATGCAATAAGTAAAATAGATAAAGAGAAACCAGTAGATACAGTAAACTTAGATTTCCAAAAGATATTTGATAACATGTTTTATAAAATATTAATAAATTAGATAAAGGCTTATGAAATGATGTCTTTGCATGGATAATGGATTGTCAATAGATAGAAAATAATGAGCAGAAATAAATGAAGCATTTTCAAGTTGGGAAGCTGTGATTAGAAGAGTGCCACAAGGAACATTGCAGGGACCTCAGCGATTCAAAGTTTGTATTTAATGACTTATTTGATGAGACAGAAAGTAACATGTCTAAATTTGCTGATAATACAAAGGTGTGTGGGAAAGAAAACTGTGAGGGGTCAAAAAGAAGTTTGCAAAGAGAATGCACAGGTTAACTGAGTAGGCAACAGGCTGGCTGATGGAATGTAATGTAGGGGTACGCAAAGTTATTCACTTTTTTCTTTAGAATAGTTTTTTTTAAATAACATGAAACTTCTATATGTTGATGTTCATAAAGACTTTAGTGTGCTTGAACAAGGAACACAAAACATTATCATACAAGTTCAGTGATTAAGAAAACAGACAGAATGCTGGTCTTCATTAGAAGGGGTTTGGAGGACACAAATAAAGACGTCTTGCTACAATTGTACTGTACATGCCTAGATTACTGTGTGAAATTTTAGTCTCCATATTTAAGGAATAACATACTTCCAACAGAAGCAATGATGCATTAGATTTTTCCCAATGATGAAAGGGTTTTCTAATAATGAGAGTTTGAGTAAATTAGGTCCATGCTCTTTGGAGTTAAAAAGAATAAGAGGTGATTTTATTGAAAAAGTCAAGTCTATACATGGGCCTTACATGGCAGACACTGTAGGTTATTTCCTCTGGCAGGGGGATCTAGAACATGGGGGCATGATTTCAGGACAAAGGGCCAAAATATAGGACTGAGATAAGGAGAAACTTCACTCAAAGACAAGTGAAACTTTGGAATTCTCTACCAGAGGGTTGTGGTTGGGCATCATTAAACATCTTTAAGGTCAATGTAGGCTGATGTTTTGTTCTTCAAGAAATCAAAGAACACAGTGAGTGAGTGACTAAGTCGAAGCATGATTGTTTTAAATAGTGGACCAGGTCGTATGGTCTTTTCCTGCTCCTACTTCTTGTGTTTTGAAATTCCAATTGTTGATGGTTACATTAAACTCCATCTGCCACAGTTCTGCTCATTCTGTTCCTTAAGGTAGAGAAATCTTTCAATAGGAGATTTAATGAACTTAAACAGTCTCTCATAAGTAGAGCGTTTACCATATGGAAGTAACTGGATTGATAGGCTGAAGAAACATTTTTAAAAATTAATTACATGCTTCCTTGTATTTTTAGAGCATTGCTAACCCCAGAAACTGCCTGATTCGTATCACAGAATCTTGCAGCTCATGTAACAGACATTATTAGCCTGTGAATCCATCTTTTTTATGAACAATAAGTTAACGTTAACTTGCTCTCTCTCCATGGATGCTGTCTGACCTGCTGTGATCACCCACGTTTGTTGTTTTCAGTGTGCAAGGCAGACCGTTGGAGTCAATAGTTAAGGAAAGGAGTTAGAGTTTTCTTAAAAACATGACTTTATCTTCTCAACATTTAGTTGCAAGACATTTCTGTATATTTGAAATTTAATGTTAGAAAAGAAACCTAACAATTTAACTGAATATATACAAAAACATGATTTTTGGGACTGGGAAATTGGGTAATTTTAAATGCTGGATTGATTTATATGCTGTGATCTTTGACAAGGAAGAATGAAAGCAGATGACTACCATCTCACTGAACTGAATGATTATGAAGAAACACTTGAGGGAGACAGCAGTCAACCACATGAAAATTGAAATTAAGTTAAGAAGGTTGAGAAAGGGATGTTTACTTTTGTCATCATCACGTAGGGTGTTCGTTGTTCTTTGATATTAATTGTTTCAGTACTGTAGAGAGATTTAAACATGCAATTCAGGGAAAGATAGGAAGGGATTTGGGAAGCAACAATATTTTTAAAGGTAACATGGATTAGGGAATTTCACACCAGAAAGTAAAACAACAGGAGTGAACACATGATAGTATTTTATGTATTAGATGAATGATAAGCTCATGGGTCATATCTAATATTCATCTTACTAAACAAGTTAATTCTCCATCTTATGGGGTAGGTTCAATCTTTTGGGTAGCAGGTGGTCATTTTTCTCCATAAACTAAAAATCCATAAAATCACAAGGTTATGTAATTATGTAGCTTTCAAACATTCAATTTCTGAGAATCTGACATTTAATTATAGAGAAAAACAAGTAGTCATGCCTTCTTCACAGTCAGAGAATAGTCATTAACCAGACCTGAAATGTCCAGAAGAAAATATTCAGCAGTCAGTGATATCCTAGTAAAGTAATCTAATAAAAATCTATAAATATGCAACAAAATTAGTAGGACTGATGGACACTTAATTAGCTTTGAGAAAGATTCTACTTATTGAAGATTTTAAGAAGCAAACCACACAAAATTAATTATAAGTTAGATTTTTGGATTAAGTATTGTCTTTCGGGGGTGGGGGGAGCAATTAACTCTCTGGCAAAAAATATGCTGATGATATGCCTAGATGTTGAATTGCTGATGCCCACAACATCTCCCTTACTAAATTGAACTTCCCTAACACACATTTCCTAGGCTTAGACCCACAGCACAAAATCATCCCAGGTAAGTTCAGCTCTAACATCCCCTAGGACATTCAACATCATTCAGGACAAAGCAGCCTGCTTGACCAGCACTCTATTTATAAACCTAAACATTCACTTTCTCGACAACTGCACATGGTGCCAGCAGTTTTCTACAGGATGCACTGCAGCAACTCCCCAACATCTCTCTGACAGTACTGTTGCATCACATAACCTTTCTTAGTTAGAAGAAATAGGGCAGCAGACACAAAGAAACACCACCATCTGCACATTTCCCTGTGTTTCACGCACCATTCCGACTTGGATATTTTTCATCATTCATTCCTTCAATATCAAAATCCTGGAATTCCCTACTGATATTCCTTCTAATTTTCCTTTGCTGTGTGCAACCCTAATTGGTCTCATATCTTAAAGGGAATGCTGCTTAAGTGTTGCTTGTCTATCCCTGTGCTGTAAATTCTGAACAGTTATGAATCCAGAGGCTGAGAGGAAACACTTTGGGAATACATATATCATTCAGGCCACATAGGATCAAGAAGGTAGCTCACCATATTTTTCTCAAGGAAATTAAGAATGGGCAATAAATGCTGTCATTGTTGTCAATGCATGAACAAATTTCAAAATAATTAAACATTAATTGGCATCTTCAATCAGGGCTACAGAACTGTTGATGGATTGGCTGGTCTTTCCATTATTCAAATTCATAAATACATGTGCAGCTTCTTTCAAGATCTCAGAATATCTCAATTAAATATTATTTTTAAAATGTTGTCTCTATTACAGTGTAGGGAATGAGGCTGTAAACTTATGTATTTCAAGACCCAGCTAACGGCGATGTCATAATAAGATTGGTTAAGGAACAAATGTTGGCCAAGAGACCAGGAAAACCCCCCCTGTTCTTTTAAATAGTGCCATGGAACCTTTTATATTCACTTGCAGTCAGGATTCTGGCTAATTATGATTAATTCAGTTACCTGCATTTCCTGTCACCCGGGGCACAATGGGATCCAAAAGTACTGTGACAAATCTAGGAAAGAGATCATCTAAATCTAGTTATTTGGATAAATGCCTTTCTTTCACTGATGACTACTGTAGCATTGGGAATCTCTAACTGTGGCAATGACTCTTGTTACCACTTCTTCACCCCCAAACTGGCCTGGGACCTTCAATCCCTCTCCACTTGAAACAACTCAATCAACATCACTAAAAAAATTATCTGATCATTATTACGTTGCCATGTGTGAAGATTGTTGTGTGCGAATTGACAACTGCACTTGCCTTACGCATAGAACTTACACATCATAAGTACTTAATTGGTTGCAAATCACCCACACGGACCCTCCGAAGAGTACCCACCCAGACAGATTACCTACCCCTACCCTATTACTTTACATTTCCTCTGACTAATGCACCTAACCTACACATCCCCAAACACTATGGGCAATGTAGTATGACCAATTCACCTAACCTGCACATCTTTGGACCGTGGGAGGAAACCAAAGCACAAATGGAAGCCCTTGCAGACAGGAGGAAAATGTGCAAACCCCACACAGATGGTCACTCGGGGCTGGAATCAAACCCGGGTTCCTGGCACTGTGAGGCAGCACTGGAAATTCCTGATGAAGGGCTTGTGGCCAAAACGTCGATTTTCCTGCTCCTTGGATGTTGCCTGACCTGCTGTGCCTTTCCACCACCACTCTAATCTTGACTGCAAACCACTGAGCCACCGTGCCACCCATGGAAGATCATGGAAGCTGTTGTGTAAATTCAAGTCTTTATTTCACAACAGACTCTACACTTGATGTAAGGCAACCAGAACTCAACGAACAAAACTCGAGTGTTCAACTCAGTGGTTTGGGCTTTGTGCACCCTCTTGTGTTTCTTTCTTGTATGTACTGATTGACCTCACAGCTTGTTATTCAAATGTTTAGAGTCCAACTCACTATAAACTCTGTGGTCCAAACGGTAGAAAGGATGTAATAAAAAGGATTTTCTGCTAAATGTTTGGTACAAATCAAAGATTAATGCTGTCAGACGTAATCAGGTGTTCTTTGGCACATAACCATCAGATGCTCATAAATTTAATGAGTATAGATAACTGCTCATATGTATAATAAAGCTAAATAGAAACAGCATAAAATGAGCCAAGAGCTGGTTCAGTACAGAGCTGGCTATGATCCTGTTAGGCACTGTGATGTCTGCAGCATCTATGTGCTCACTATACTGCATATTATGTGCCCACTGAATTGAAATTATTTTTATTTAGATCTGTGCTAGCCGGAGATAGATTAAATGAAAAATAAACAGCAAAGCTGAAACTGGAGACACTTTCACTACATAAGAATTAATTTAGTAAGTTCAAATCCTGACAGGTAGGAATTCAAATCCAGTTCATTAAATACACCTGAAATCTCATTAATGTCTCATTAATAGTGACCACAAAATTAAGGATTGTTGTGAAAACCTAACAGATTCATAAATGTCATTCAGGGAAGGAAATCTGCTGTTAACAACCCTTAGAAATGGCCCAACAAGTCACTAAATTGTATTCAAAGAGGTCATAGAGTCATAGAGATACACAGTATGGAAAGAGACCCTTTGGTTCAACTAATCCATGTCTAGCAGGTATTCTAAATAAATCTAGTTCCATTTGCCAGCAATTGGCCCATATCCCTCTAAACCTGGCTCACCATCACCTTCTTTAGGAATGGGTAATAAAATGCAGGCCTTGCTAGCACATCCACATCACATGAACAAATGAAGAAAAGCTGCACAAGTTTGCAGTTGGTACTGAGGACTGTTTTCAGTTTGTATGCCTTTTAACTGATGGTCAACAATGAATTCAAACTGCAATTTATGAGAAACTATGCTATATGTGGAAGAAAGTATTACACTGTATATTGCTTACAAGGTCATAAAGCTCTCAATAAATTCTGCCCTAATACGGTGTAATTCACTTTAAGCAATTATTGCACAAATGACCTTGTGAAAATGAGTGTTCAACATTGTTTAAAATTGTAGTAATCAAAGCTTACAATGGAATCCAAGCCCCTCCTGGGAAGATGCTTTGATCAGGGATATAATGCATGAGGCTGTACAGTCTGTTACTTTGTGGGGGCTAAGCACACAGAGCTTGTACCAGTTCTACCTTGGAGCCACATCGAGCCCTCAAATTTCATATAAGTGAGGTCAACATATCATATTGCAGCTAGTCAGCCCATTTGCAATATTTAGAACAGGTATTATGAGGATGGGTGTCATTAATTTAAAAAATAATTCAAACACTCTTGTTACATACATAAATATATATATACATGCAAATGAGGGGCAGAGGCATCGATGAGCAGAGGGCGGCACTGCTGCCTTGTAGCATCAGTGTCCTCGGTTCATTTTCCTCCTTGGGCAACTATCTGTGTGGAGTTTGTATGTTCTTCCTGTTTCTGCTCCAGTTTTTTCCCACAACCAATGACTAGTGGAGGTCTGCGGGGGTTAGTGTTGGGATCACGACTATTTACATTATACATTAATGATCTGGATGAAGGAATCAAAGACATTGTTGCCAAGTTTGCAGATGACAAAGGTAGTGTTGAGGTAGCAGGGTGACTGCAGAAGGACTTGGACAGGCTTGGAGAATGGGCAAAGATTTGGCAGATGGAATTCAATGTGGGAAAGTATGAGATTATGCATTTTAGTGGGAAGAATACAGGCATAACCTATTTCTAAACAGGTAAATGCTTCAGAAATCTGAAACACAAATAGACTTGGGAGTCAGAGTCCATGATCCTCTCAAGGTTAACTTGCAGATTCAGTTGGCAGTTAGGAAGGCAAATCATGCAGCCTGTCTCATTGGCTATCACCAGTGGCTCTGACCTACATAATTATGAAGTGCTTCGAGAGGTCAATCATGGCTCACATCAACTCCAGCCTACCAAATTGCCTTGAATCTTTGCAATTTGCATACCAGCACAACAGATCCACAACAGAAGCTATCTCTGGCCCTACACTCATTCCTGAAACACTTGGACAAAAGGATACCTATGTCAGGCCATCTGTAAGTGAATTGTTAACTTCCTGACCCATAGACTGTAATCAGTAAGAATAAGCAACAACATCTCCTCTGCCATATGCCTTATCATTGATGTCCCACAAGGCTGCATTCTCAGTCCCCTACTATACTCCTGATGCACTCATGACTGTGTGGCTACATTTCGCCCCAATTATATTTACAAATCTGTTGATGACACCACTGTTGTAGGTCGGATCACAAACAAAGACAAGACAGAATACAAGTAAGAGATTGAGTGCTTAGTAGCATGGTGTAAAGACAATGATCTTTCCACCAATGTCAGCAAAATGAAGGAGCTGGTTATTGACTTCAGAAAGGAAAGTGGATGGCACACCCCTGCCTTCATCAATAGTGCTGAGGTGGAGATGGTTGACAGCATCAAGTGCCTGGGAGTTCCACATTAACGCAACAAGAAAGCACAACAATGTCTGTACTTCCACTGGAAGCTAAGGAAATTTGGCATGTCCACAAGGAGTCATGAACACAAGGAGTCCGGCAGCCCTCTATCCATTAACTCCATCTACTTTCCACTGACTCAGGAAAGCAACCATCATAATCAAAGACCCCTCCCACTCTGGTTATACGTTTTTCCACCCTCTTCCATCAGGCAGAAGGTATAAAAGTTTGAATACACATACAAACAGATTCAAGAACAGCTTCTTCACGCTGTTACCAGACTTTTGAAAGGATCTCTCAAATGTTAATTCTGATCTCTCTTCCTGCAGCTGTAACACTGTATTCTGTACTCTGTTCTGCTAACCTGATGTACGTTATGACTGTGTAGCATTCCAAACAACACTTTCCACTGTATCTTGGTACATGTGACAACAATAAATAAATCAAACTCAAATGTTAACATTCATTTCAAGAGGGCTAGAATACAAGAGCAGAAAAATACTGCTGAGTCTGTATAAGGCTCTGGTCAGACTACATTTGGAATAATGCAATGGCATTGGAGGGAGGTTTACAAGAATGATGGAGGAGCATTACTGCAGCTGCTGGAATCTGTACTGAAAACAACAAATGCTGGAGATCACAGTGGGTCAGGCAGCATCCATGGAGAGATGGCAAGCAAACGTTCGAGTCTAGATGGATAATGCTGGGTATTAAGGACTTATCTTATGAGGAGTGGTTGAGGACTCTGGGTCTGTGCTCAATGGAGTTTAGTCTGAGGAGGTATTTGATTAAAACTGACAGAATACTGACAGGCCTGGATAGAGTAGATGTGAAGAAGTTGTTTCCATATTAGAAGAGACTAGCACTGGAGGGCACAGCCTCAGAGTGAAGGGCAGCACGGTGGCACAGTGGTTAGCACTGTTGCCTCACAGTGCCAGATACCTGCGTTCAATTCCCGCCTCAGGTGACTGACTGTGTGGAGTTTGCACATTCTCCCCGTGTCTGCGTGGGTTTCCTCCAGGTGCTCCAGTTTCCTCCCACAGTCCAAAGATGTGCAGGTCAGGTGAATTGGCCATGCTAAATTGCCCGTAGTGTTAGGTAAGGGGTAAATGTAGGGGTATGGGTGGGTTGTGCTTCGGCGGGTCGGTGTGGACTTGTTGGGCCGAAGGGCCTGTTTCCAAGCTGTAATCTAATCTAACTCTTTAGAACAGAGATGAGGAGGTATTTCTTAGCCAGTGGTTTTGGAGGTTCCATAATTGAGTATATTCAAGACAGAGATGGATAAGTTCCTGATTAGTAAGACTATCAAGGGTTACAGGGAGGAGGCAGAAGAATGGGGTTGAGAAACATATCAGCCATAATTGAATGGTGGAGGAGACTCGATGATAACTCTGCTCCTCGTCTTTTGGGCTTATGGCCTGTAACTCTCCTGAATTGCATGAGCTACAAGCCTGGCCTGTCCAAATTTTCCTCATAAGATAATTCTCTTATTTCAGATGTTAGTGTGGTAAACCTCCTCTGAATTGCATCTGATACATTTTCGTCTTTCCCTAAATGAGAATACTGTGCACTGTATTCCAGATGTGGTCTTGCATAACTAAATCATAAGCCCCTAACTTGTATTCAGTTCCCCTCACAATAAATGATAACCTTCTCTTAGTGTTCCTAATTATTTGTTGTACCTGCAAGCTAACTTTCTGTGATTCATACGCAAGAGTATCCCTTTGATGTCGTCAAATAGAGCATTATGTGGATAAATATGAGGTTATCTACTTTGCAAGCAAAAACAGGAAGGCAGATTATGCTCTAAATGAAAGTAAATTGAGAGACGGGATTCAGCCCATTGAGTCCCTGCTGATTCTCTGAATAGCATTCCACCCAGACCCACCCCACCTAACCTAACATCCTGCATTTTCCATGGCTACTCCACCGAGCCTGCAAACCTTTGGATAGTGGGAGGAAAACGGAGTACCTGGAGGAAACACACAAAGAAATGGGGAGAATGTGAAAAATTCCACTCAGATAGTCACCTAAGGGTAGATTCAAACCTTGGTCCCTAGCGCTGTGAGGCAGCAGTACAAACTACTAAGCCACCATGAAATTATCTAGATACACTGCCTTAACTTCTTTAATCATGAATTCTAACATTTTCACTATACAGATATTAAGCTAATTGCTTTCTCTCTCCCCTTTTGAAAGAAGGAATTACATTATCTATCTTCCAATCTATTGACACCTTCCCTGAATCTAGGGAATTTTGGAAAATTGAAACCAACTATCTTACATGTCACTTTTTTTTAAAGTTAAAAATCACACAACACCAGCCTATAGTCCAACAGGTTTAATTGGAAGCACTAGCTTTCGGAGCACTGATGAAGGAGCAGCACTCCGAAAGCTAGTGCTTCCAATTAAACCTGTTGGACTATAACCTGGTGTTGTGTGATTTTTAACTTTGTACACCCCAGTCCAACACCGGCATCTCTGAATCATGACCTTTTTTTTAAGTTCATAGAGGCCCTACTCCTTTGTTGTGTGATAACATCATTGAACAGGTTGATTAGAGAAATATGATGAAATTGATCACGGCCCAGCCACTTGTCAGCCTGTAACTCTCAACAATTTATTTGGTACCAGTTCTCTGGTGATTGTAATTTTCCTGAGTTCCTCCGTGCCTTACATTTCCTGAAATATTACTGCTTCTGGGTTATCTAATTTTATCTGTTGATGCTCTTTTGTTCATTTTCCATTTTCTCACACCCACTATCTCCTTGCCTTCCGTGTATCTCAATTGGTGCGCAATTCCCCTCTCCCTCATATTGGAGGAGTGTTCTGTGCCAATAGACCTTCACTGGCAGTTACTCCTGTATTAACAAGCGATATGCTCAAATGGCCAGTCAAGTTGGGATGTACATTAACTTTGTGTTATCTGACAAAGTCAGTATATTTTGTGCATAAGACTCAAGTTCCAGGAAGCTTTGGTCCAGAAGTGGCTGTATTTTGGGATATTTGAAGGAGAATGGACATATTACATGCTAACATGAAGCCAATGGTCATTGTTTTACTATCAAAAAAATCTGAAGATGTTGATTGATGCAAAGGAATTAGGAGATTTTTAAACAATAATCCAATGAGTTTGCCAAATTGTTCAGACTTCAATTCAATCTTTTTTTTAACATGGATTGTGGATTAGCAACTGTGGGTTCTGTCATCTTAAACAAAGCAGTGGTCTTAATGATTAATTTCTTGAGATAAATGGTACATAAAAGGTTGTGTTATTTTAATTTGCCAGGATAGAATCTTGCTGAAATTGTTGAAAAAAGACACATTTTGTCAAAGCTTTTTATCTTGCACTGATCAAGACAATTGACAAGCAATACCAATGTAAAAGGGAAAACAACATTTTTTTTTTTATTTTTTATTTTTTTTCTCCTTTTTTTCCCTCCTTACCCCCACACTACCGCCTAACTGCAGTAGTGCTTATTTTTTCCTCAGCACCCATGGTGTGTGTGTGCAGGTGTGAGACACAGTGAGAGACACAAGGTGTACGAATTGTTATTCAATTTCCACCACCAGGAAGATAGGAAAACACCCGAGTGGCCAGTGACAAGCAGTGCCCAAAAGGCAATGCTGTGTGATCAAACAGTGAAGGGGAGGGCAGGGATTAAATCAAAATAGAGTTGGCGGGGGAAATAATGCACTCCACTCCCTGCAGCGCCCACCTCTCCCTGAACAACTCCAGGGTGTTGGTGGAGACCGCGTGCTCCTTCTCCAAGGACACCCAGGCTCTAACGTAGCCGCGGAAAAAAACAACATTTATATTGTATGAGAGGACAGTACCAATTGGTTGGCATGTGAACTCTGATTAGTAGGGGTGTTGCCATGGAGAATGCACGTTAAATTATCTAATTTATCTGTGGAAAAGGAAACAGAGTTAACACTTCAAGTCTAATATGATTCTTCTTCAGAATCCAAGAAGTTTCATATGACTGAATGTTTTTCTAGGTCACTTCAGAGGGCACTCCAAGTTGATACATGATTGAAGGCACGTACTGATCCAAACATGGCAAGGGTCTTGAAAGTATAGTCGCAGGTAGATAGGATAGTGAAGAAGGCGTTTGGTATGCTTTTCACTAATTGGTCAGAGTATTAAATATAGGAGTTGGGAGGACATGTTGCAGCTGTACAGGACATTAGTTAGGCCATTTTTGGAATATTGCATGCAATTCTGGTCTCCTACCTATTGAAAGGATATTGTGAAACTTGAAAGGGTTCAGAAAAGACTTACAAGAATGTTGCCACGGTTGGAGGATTTGAGCTATAGGGAGAGATTGAATAGTCTGGGGCTGTTTTCTCTGGAACGTCGGATGCTGAAGGGTGACCTTATAGAGGTTTTTAAAATCATGAGGGGCATGGATAGGATAAATAGACAAAGTCTTTTCTCTGAGATGGGGTCTCCAGAGCTAGAGGGCATAGGAAAGATAGAAAAGGGACCTCAGGGGCAACTTTTTCATGCAGAGGTTGGTACATGTATGGAATGAGCTGCCAGAGGAAGTGGTGGAGGCTCGTATAATTGCAACATTTAAAAGCCATCTGGATGGGTATATGAACAGGAAGGGTTTGGAGGGATATGGGTTGGGTGCTGGCAGGTGGGACTAGATTGGGTTGGGATATCTGGTCGGCATGGATGGGTTGGACTGAAGGGTCTGTTTCCATGCTGTACATCTCTATGACTCTATGACTACAGGTTTCATTCCCTCGTGGATATAAGTGAACTAATTGGATTTGATATTCCCAAAGTTTAGGCTGGGTGTTGCATTATGCACTCTGCTATGTTTGATCCCTCTTATTCCAGCTGAAGACAACAAGACAAAGCTGCCAGTTTTTTACAGCAGGCACCAGACAGACACTGAAATCATTTACTCCAAACCATAAAAGCAGTAAAGAATTTCAGAATTCAATCACATAGATTCAGGAGTCCATCCAACTCCTCCAAAAAAAGGAAACAAGTAATACAATCAATAAAATACTGCAGAATAATTACAAGATTGAAGTGATAGAAAGGACATTGTTTAATCTGTAGGATAATAAATAACATAATTATAAATTAACAAACAACAATTGGTTAAAAACATATTGTGGTTAACTTATATGAAACCATCAGAGTCAGAGTAAGCTCCATGTAATTGTTCAGCTCAATTATTGTGCAAGTCAATGTCTGCCACAACTGTGACCTTTGAGTTTTAGCATTCAGGATTAAAGAGGAAGGACAATCTGGCAGGCTTACAAAACAAATTGAGTGGAATGTAATGACATAAAATATACATATTTCCCAGAGGCAGATGTCTCCAGTTTGCTTTTAGGCTGGTCTGAAATCAAGGACCCCTATTAATAGTAATTGTATTCAGCTAGTGGAAGGGTGGAAGAAGGAGACCCAAACCAGGAGAAGAGAGGGAGGAGGATTCGAGACCAAAGGGTGGGAGACAGTAGCGCTTGATGCAGATGAGAATAAATCCAGACCTAAGTTGCCAGTTACATTTATTAGCATTCATTAACATAACTTAATATAATAAAGGCCTCATTCTGTCAATGAATGATTCAAATGTATTCTGCTTAATGCATCAAAAGGAATCTTTCTGTATTTAATGAGTTTATTGTCCAGCATTTTATGAAGGTTCTGATTATTGCTGAGTTACAATTCCACAGATACTGATTATTGCCAGGGTACAATTTCACAGACACTGACTGTTGCTGGGGTCTATTTTTTGATTTGAGTGTCTATTTGTACTTTTTTCCCCAAACAGCAAGTGGTGGCAGGAAGCCCAACAATGCATAGGAACAGGAGAAGGTCATTCCGCTTCCTCATCCCCTATGCTATTCCACCTTTCAATTGATTAGGGTTCATCTGCATCTTAACCTTATCTTAGCCTTCTAGGTGCCATGTCTTTTAATATCTTAAATGAACAAACTATCTTGATCTCCATTTTGAGATGTTCAGATTATCCCAATGCTCAATAGTTTATTGGAGAGAGTGTTCCAGATTTTCACTATTCTTTGTGTGAGGTAACACTTACTGACCTCACTTTTAAATGTTGAGACTCTAGTTTCCTGGATTCCTTCAGAAGATTAAATAGATTATTTTTATCTTCTAAATATCTTCATCACTTCCGTTGGATCGTCCCTTAAACATCTATATTCAAGACTAACAAGTATAGTCACTGCAACCTGTCCTTGTAATTTTTCTCGAGACGCAGCATCAGAGGCATTGAATGTTTATTTGAATACAAATACTGTGCAATGGAAAAAGAAGCAGGAGATTGGCATTGAATCCTCATTTAACAAGCAAGTGCAGGCACAATGAGCTGAATAGCCTTCTGCATCATATTACCTCTGTGAATCTGTGATCTCTCTCCGGTATGCACCTGACTAGGCTATTTGTGGAAGTCATGTTTTTTTTATCTATTTTTGGAAATTTGTTGGACAGTTACTGTATCGAAAACTGGGTTAATCATGTCCGCTCTGGAAAAGATTGCTCCATATTCAGTACCGTGTGCCTAGGCCAGCTCACCACTGAGTTGATTTAAACAGACAGGGAGCCTGGGATGTGATTACAATCTTCCCAAGGACAGCTGTGCCTGCAGTAATGGATTCTCTCAGCAGTCACATAGGGCTGATATCAGCTGACCTGACCTTTCTCAGAGATACGGGTCAGGCATTCCAGTTCTCAGTCATGGATGGATGGTAAGCTTCTTGAATGTCCACTAAATGTTGGCAGTGACAGCAATACACTGGAAAGGTCTTCTCAGTTCATAATTAATGAAGTATTAAAACATGCAGATCGCTGACTTGGCCAGCTTGGCCTATCCAATATCATCCCAGCAGCCATAAGAGCATAAGAAATAGCACTGCAGGAGTGGGCCATTCAGCCCTTCAAGCTTACCATACCATTCAACAGGATCATGGCGGATCCGCCCCAGGCTACAACCCCTCTTTCATGCCAGCTCAGTATTGCTGTCAACCCCCTGATATTTCAAAATAAAATCTACCTTCTCTTTAAGTACCTTCATAAACCTGGCCTCCACACACCTTCTGGAGTAAAGAATTCCAGGTATTCACTACCCTCCAGGAGAAGAAATTATTTTGCATTTTAGTTTTAAACAAGCATTCCCCTATTGTGCAACTATATCCCCTAGTTTGAGATTCCTCCACTACTGGGAATATAGATTAGATTAGATTCCTTACAGTATGGAAACAGGCTCTTTGGCCCAACAAGTCCACACCGACCCTCTGAAAAGTAACCCACCCAGCCTGATTCCCCTACACCTATCACTATGGGCAATTTAGCATAGCCAATTCACCTGACCTGCACATCTTTGGATTGTAGGAGGAAACCCACGAAGACACAGGGAGAATGTGCAAACTCCATACAGACAGTCCCCTAAGGTGGGAACTGAACCCAGATCCCTGGTGCTGTGAGGCAGCAATGCTAACCACTGAGCCATCATGCCGCCCATTCTCAACACTCACCTTGTCAAGTGTCTCATCATCTTGTATATTTCAATAAGTTCACCCCTCATTCTTCTAAACTGTACTCAATGAAGGCCTAATCTATTTAGCAAATTTTGATAAGTCAAGCCTCTCATCAAAGGAATCAGGCTAATGAGTCTCTTTTGAACTCCAATGCCATTACATCCTTTTATAAATAGAGAGATTAAAACTGTACACAGTACTCCAGGTTTGGCCTCACCAACACCTTGCGCTGTTGTAACAAGACTTCACTACCAACTCCCAAGAAATAAAGGGCAAAATTGCATTTATCTTCTGTAATGTTAAGGCTTTCAGCTGCCTTGGTGTTCTTTGGAATCTGATTTAGAAATGGTCAAGAACAGAAACCTATCTTGTTATAATTATTAACTTTAATCATTCTAAAACCCTATACGCAAAGCAGCTAGTGAGTCTCATGCCCTTCTGCCTGTTGGAGGCTTGATATCTATGGTCCTCGGCGCCAGTTCGACATAGTCCAGAGGTTACGTTCAGTGAACCTTGAAAAGTCCCCGATATTTATAACAAGCTGAATCCTATGTTATGTGCAACATTGCTTGTACTCTTACTCTTAATTTTCTGAGTACTTTTCCCATTTGTTCCTCTGTACTTGGTTGTTACAAACAAGTCCATCTCTTGGGCAAAGCAACCCGTTCTCACACATTTACACAAGCCAATGTCCATTTATTTTCATTAATCCTTTGTAATCTGATTTGGAGATATACATGTCATACAAACATTCCACCCTTGATATCTCCAAAGCAGATGATTAATAATTTACATAAGCAATGTGTTGTTTGTTAAGTGCAAGCTGATTATACGTGTGATAAAATATACAAGCTATTATACAAAAAAATGAACAAAAAAAATTACAAGGAACAAACAATTAGTGATAATATAATAACTGGGTGCCATAAAAATGAGAGTACAGCTGAAAATTTGGGTGATTGTCCCTTAAATCATCCCACTTATTATGTGTAGTTAATGAGTTGAGCTCATCCATCTTTCACTATATGCTGTTGTGGACATACCATTTGTACTCCCTAGTGTAACAATCCCTGTTCTTCCTCAGTGAGATGGCCACTTATACTGGGATGGGTTTGAAAAACTGGGACAAAACTTATTTAAATTAATCATTGGAGGGGTGTAATATTGTTATCCCTTTGGTAGTTTGTTATTTTACAATACTTTTCTGTATCCCAAATTGATACATTTTATTAGTTTTGAAGTCCTAATTCTCATAGGTTCCCTTCTGGCTCTCATTTATTGAGGGTTCTTGACTGAGTGAATTCCAGAACACTGAACACTGGTAATACGAACTTCATCTTGGCCTGGCTCATAGATGATAGTGTCGTTTAGTGGCAATAGTTACCAAGTTCCTTTTGAAAAATTTATTGGGTAATGTTCAGGTACCATGGAGTGCATTGGATTGCTTTGGTTAGTCCATTTCCAAATCATTTGGTCAGAGAGCCATACTCATAAGTTATTCATTTGGAACAGTAGCTATCATACGCTAAACAGTTTAACTGCATCTGAGTTAACATTTTGGCCTTTCATAGCTTATTTTGCAATGTTTCAACATCAACAGAGTTTAGCGCCTCAATTCCTGTAGCCACGTCTGCCAAAATGGTGGTTAATGGATTTCTTCTGTGATTGCACCTTAAGCTTAAACTTGGATTGGTTATAAATTGAATAGTAAGATTAATCATGAAGAGGACATTAATGTTGTCATACAATTATCATGTAATCTATGCTGATGTGACATGGGCATTGTTTTACCATCTTCTGATGACCATTTTTATTTTATTATGATTGCCCATAGTTTCCTTCCTTTTCTCCTTCTGTTCCATCTTTCATCTGCCTGGTAAGGACCATTCACTGAAGGCTGCTCGCTGAGCTACAGACTACATCAGGGCCAAGGTAGCCTACCGAAAGATGCTGACCAACTGTTTCATTTACTTCCTGTTGTCATTAATATTGTTGGAATTCACCTTCTCTTTCTATTGAAACTATATGATCAACCTTTGAGGACAATGGCTCATGCTTAACTGGTTACAGTACATTCATTTACTACCACAAATTATGCATAGAATTAAAAGGACTTCACCCATACCTGTGTTGTGCATTTTTCTTAATTATTACCTCCCTTAGCCTCCAATTGTCCAAACATGAAATGCATTTAACTTTAATTTTTATCCATTCCACTTCAAATATTTTAAAGTCAGTTTTTCTCTGGATTATTTCTCAGTGCTTTATCATTTAAACTCTGTTTTTTCAATGTCTTCGAAGCCACAATAGCCATTTTGTCAAGCAGGCATACGTGGTGGCTCAGTGGTTAGCATTGCTGCCTCACAGTGCCAGAGACCTGGGTTCAAATCCAGCCTCAGGCAACTGTCTGTGTGGAGTTTGCACACTCTCCATGTGGGTTTCCTCAGGGTACTCTGGTTTCCTCCTGCGATCCAAAGAAGTGCAGGTTAGGTCAATTACACATTGTGTTCTGGATGTAGGTATATTTGTGATGGGTAAATGGAGGGGAATAGGTCTGGGTGGGTTACTGTTTGGAGGGTTGGTGTGGACTCGTTAGGCCAAATGGCCTGTTTCCACACTGTAGGGATTCTATGACGTTCTATGTCTGAGACCTGTTCTTCAGTGCATTTCCCCATGCGTTCTCTCATGTTAGTTACTTCCAATGAAACAATCACTTTTGCACTCATACATAGATATGCCAAAATCATGCCATGCACTGTTGACTCTCAGAGAGGAGAAAGTGAGGACTGCAGATGCTGGAGATCAGAGTCGAGAGTGGGGTGCTGGAAAAGCACAGCAGGTCAGGCAACATCTGAGGAGCAGGAGTATTGACGTTTCGGGCAAGAGCCCTTCATCAGGATTGTTGACTTTCAGCTGATCTTGTTGAAAGATCAAAAGTTGGTGGAGGGTCCTTATATCCTCTTGCTCAGTTTCAATGTTCTGAATGGTGGTCAAATCAACCAATTCAGTTTCCTTTTAAGAAAAAAAAGCTCATAGGCAAGGGAGCACATGCCACCAAGAGAAAATTGATAATTATTGAATTATATCTGCATTTTACTTGATATATTCCATTTAACTATTCTTGAATGAGTCATTGCAATTTCCATTTGATGCTGTTACATTCTACCTGTCACTATTCTTTCTATCCTGAGTGTGGCGGTCATTATTAAACATAAAACATTACAGTGCAGTACAGGCCTTTCGGCCCTCGATATTGCGCCAACCTGTGGAACCAATCTGAAGACAATCTATCCTACACTATTTCATTCTCATCCATATTTTTATCCAATGACCATTTAAATGCCCTTAATGTTGGCGGGTCCAGTACTGTTGCAGGCAGTGTGTTCCACATTCCTACTACTCTCTGAGGAAAGAAACTGCCTTACAAGTCTTATTGAATTCTTCGAGGAGGTGACCAAGCATGTGGATGAGGGTAGAGCAGTGGATGTAGTGTACATGGATTTTAGTAAGGCATTTGATAAGGTTCCCCATGGTAGGCTTATGCGGAAAGTCAGGAGGCATGGGATAGAGGGAAATTTGGCCAATTGGATAGAAAACTGGCTAACCGGTCGAAGTCAGAGAGTGGTGGTAGATGGTAAATATTCAGCATGCAGTCCAGTTACAAGTGGAGTTCCGCAGGGATCAGTTCTGGGTCCTCTGCTGTTTGTAATTTTTATTAATGACTTAGAGGAGGGAGTCGAAGGGTGGGTCAGTAAATTTGCAGATGATACAAAGATAGGTGGAGTTGTGGACAGTGAGGAGGGCTGTTGTCGGCTGCAGAGGGACTTAGATATGATGCAGAGCTGGGCTGAGGAGTGGCAGATGGAGTTCAACCCTGCCAAGTGTGAGGTTGTCCATTTTGGAAGAACAAATAAGAATGCGGAATACAGGGTTAATGGTAGGGTTCTTGGTCAGGTGGAGGAACAGAGGGATCTTGGGGTCTATGTACATAGATCTTTGAAGGTTGCCACTCAGGTGGATAGAGTTTGTAAGAAGACCTATGGAGTATTATCGTTCATTAGCAGAGGGATTGAATTCAAGAGTCGTGAGGTGATGTTGCAGCTGTACAGGACTTTGGTTAGGCCACATTTGGAGTACTGTGTGCAGTTCTGGTCGCCTCACTTTAGGAAAGATGTGGAAGCTTTGGAGAGGGTGCAGAGAAGCCTGGAATGGAGAGTAGGTCGTACGAGGATAGGTTGAGAGTTCTCGGCCTTTTCTCGTTGGAACGGCGAAGGATGAGGGTTGACTTGATAGAGGTTTATAAGATGATCAGAGGAATAGATAGAGTAGACAGTCAGAAACTTTTTCCCCGGGTACAACAGAGTGTTACAAGGGGACATAAATTTAAGGTGAAGGGTGGAAGGTATAGGGGAGATGTCAGGGGTGGGTGGGTTCTTTACCCAGAGAGTGGTGGGGGCATGGAATGCGCTGCCCGAGGGAGTGGTAGAGTCAGATTCATTGGCGACCTTTAAGTGGCATTTGGATAGGTACATGGATGGGTGCTTAATCTAGGATAGAAGTTTGGCACAACATCGTGGGCCGAAGGGCCTGTTCTGTGCTGTATTGTTCTATGTTCTATACCTCTGGCAGCTGTCCTATATCTATCACCCCTCAATTTAAAGCTATGTCCCCTTGTGCTAGCCATCACTATCCGAGGAAAAAGGCTCTCTCTGTCCACCCTATCTAACCCTCTGATAATCTTATATATCTCAATTAAGTCACCTCTCAACCTTCTTCTCTCTAATGTAAACAGCCTCAAGTCCCTCAGCCTTTCTTCATAAGACCTGCCCTCCATACCAGGCAACATCGTAGTAAATCTCCTCTGAACCCTTTCCAAAGCTTCCTTACTATAATGCAATGACCAGAACTGTACGCAATACTCCAAGTGTGGTTGCACCAGCATTTTGTACAGCTGCAGCATGACCTCGTGGCTCCAAAACTCAATCCCTCTATCAATAAAAGCTAACACACCGTATGTCTTCTTAACAACCCAATCAAACTGGGTGGCAACTTTAAGGAATCTATGTACATTGACACCGAGATCTCTCTGCTCATCTACACAACTAAGAATCTTACCATTAGCCCAGTACTCTTTATTCCTGTTGCTCTTTACAAAGTGAATCACCTCACACTTTTCCTCATTAAACTTCATTTGCCACCTCTTAGCCCAGCAACATCCTTCAGCACTATCCACAGCTCCATCAACCTTAGTGTCATCCGCAAATTTACTAACTCATCCTTCTATGCCCTAATCTAGGTCATTTATAAAAATGACAAACAGCAGTGGTCCCAGAACAAATCCTTGCAGTAGACCACTAATAACTGAACTCCAAGATGAACATTTCCCATCCACCATCATCCTCTGTCATCTTTCAGCTAGCCAATTTCTGATCCAAACTGATAAATCACCCTCAATCCCATGCCTCTATATTAATTACTATTTAATCTGTTTCAGGAGCTCTGGAAAAAAACCTTACTGTCCAGTTTTTTTTTAAAACAAACATGTTTTCATAATATCTTTAAAAAAGCTAATTAGTGATTATTACTGTGTGGTTTAAAAAATTACCAAATATTGTTTGTTCGATCTTAAAGTAAATACAGTTTTTGAAAAAGTAACGTTTAGATGATATTCGACTTCTTTTAATATTAACAATAATAGATGTGGGAGTTTCTTTTATGTATTGCCTCAGCAGTGTTGTTGGGCTGACAGGTGGTCAATTAATTTCTTCTCAAGCAATCCATCCCTTTTTTGTTGTTACAAATTAAAACCACCTAAACTGTTTCCAGAAACAATTACGCCTAGGTTTGGGGATTTTAAACAGAGATCTCACATTGAAGATTCAAGTGATTGTACTCAGTTCGGAGTTTTCAAGTTAAAAATCACACAACACCAGGTTATAGTCCAACAGGTTTAATTGGAAGCACACTAGCTTACGGAGCGACACTCCTTCATCAGGTGATAGTGGATAGTAATCCTAACACACAGAATTTATAGCAAAAATTTACAGTGAGATGTAACTGAAATTATACATTGAAAAATTGATTGTCTGTTAAGTCTTTCATCTGTTTGAATACCATGATAGTTTCACTCCTTTCATGTGTAAATCACAAAACCTTTTTTCTAAAATGGTTGCATTCTCGGGTTAGCTGTTAACAATGGTGATAGGTAGACAATATGTTGAAGGTGTTGGCCCCCTGTGTTCTCTGTCTATGCCATGATGTTTAGATTGATTCTAATCTAAAAAGTGAGATAATGGAGTTTTACATAAATTCATGCAGTTTTTGAGCTCAGAGTTCTACATGAATGCATGCAGTTTTTGAGCAAAGTACAATGTAACTCCGCAAGTACACATTCACCCCACAAACATATATGTGTGCATGTGGGTCTTTGTCTGTCTGTGTGTGTCTGTCTGTCTGGGTTGGGGGTTGTGAGTGTGAGAAAGTATATGTGTGTGTGTAGTGAATGTAGAGTGTCTTAAGTCTGTGAGGGGGTTCATGTGTGAGTGTGGGAGTATGTGTGTCTGTAAGGGTGTCTGTGTGTGCGTCTGTGTAAATGTGTGTCCGTGTGTATGTGTGTGTGAGAGAGACAGTGTGTGTGTGTGTAGGAGTGTCTGTGTGTGTGTATAGTGCAATGGTGGTCACCTGTAATGCAACATGAACCCAAGGTCCCAGTTGAGGCCCTCCCTATGGGTACCAAACTTAGCTATCAGCCTCTGCTCGGCCACTTTTCTCTGCTGCCTGTCCCAAAGTCCACCTTGGAGGATGGTCACCCGAAGGTCTGAGGTTGAATCTCCTGGACCACTGCTCAAAAACTGCATGAATTCATGTAAAACTCTGTTATCTCACTTTTTAGATTAGAATCAATCTAAACATCATGGCATAGACAGAGAACACAGGGGGCCAACACCTTCAAAATATTACTTGTCCGGACTTGTCCTACCTACCTATCTTCTTTTCCACCTATCCACTCCAACCTCTCCTCCTTGACCTATCACCTTCATCCCCTCCCCCACTCACCCATTGTACTCTATGCTACTCTCTCCCCACCCCCACCCTCCTCTATCTTAACTCCACGCTTCAGGCTCACTGCCTTTATTCCTGATGAAGGGCTTTTGCCCGAAACGTCGATTTCGAAGCTACTTGGATGCTGCCTGAACTGCTGTGCTCTTCCAGCACCACTAATCCAGAATCTGGTTTCCAGCATCTGCAGTCATTGTTTTTACCTTCAAAATATTGTCTAGCTATCACCACTGTTAACAGCTAACCTGAGAATGCAACTTTTTAAAAAAAGGTTTTGTGATTTATATATGAAAAAAGTGAAACTATCATGGTATTCAAACAGATGAAAGACTTAACAGACAATCAGTTTTTCAATGTATAATTTCAGTTACATCACACTAAATTTTTGCTATAAATTCTGTGTTAGGGTCGAGCCCTCCACTATCACCTGATGAAGGAGCGCCGCTCCGAAAGCTCGTGTGCTTCCAATTAAACCTGTTGGACTATAAACTGTTGTTTTGTGATTTTTAACTTTGTATACCCCAGTCCAACACCGGCATCTCCAATTCAGAGTTTTTAAGGACTTTGTTTCTGTAACATTTTCAGCTCCTTTGCTGTGTTCTTGAAACCTGCTTAAAATAACAGAAAGAAACAAAATCCACTGTGGCTCTGGAAGAAGCCCAATGGGTTAATAATGTCCAAACCTTTCTGCAAATTTAGAAATCCAGAATTTAGTCCTGACCATGTCTCACGTCTCACCATACTGAGGGTATGTGATAGGTTTTAAGACTGTCAGCAGAAGGAGTTAACTCTCTGATCCGAGAAGGGGCGGAGTTTATGTATTGTCTTACTGTCATGTACTCAGTTTAAAAACTGTCAAAATCGTATACAAGTAATTTCAAACTAACATTTTAAATTCTTGTTGCCTGAAAGAAAAACTTTTCTCGATCTTTCTTTTAAGATCACCTCCAAAAAGAAACAATATGAGTATCCAAACAAAACATTTCTCAGTTTGAGTTCAAATTAGATGTCTTCCAAAAAAAAATCTATGTTATGAGAACAAGCTAAACCATTTCTCAGTACGTATTTTGTACAGCTGTTTAAAAAAAAAGCACTTGTCAAACGTTTGATGAAATAAGTTTTGGTTGAACCTCAGATGCTTTTGGACAACTGCTTGTTTTCGTACTGATTTCAGTCGCATGTAAGGGATGCTCTCAGAACAGTCGCTGAATTCAATCCAATGTTCACAGACGGCGCATTTAACTTTACAAGGGGAAAGGGACTTGTTAATCTCTTCTGTAACTGTGTCGAAGGATTCTAACTTCTTCGTCCATCTCTTCCGGCTTCCGAGTGACATTAAATACCGACTTTGTCTCGCGACGTGGGGGTGGAACAGTTGGGAAGAGTCAAACTACATTCTCAAGATTACCTACCTTATCTTACAATGTCAAAGTCCCAGCTGCTGCCTGTTCACAGATTTCTGTCTGGCATGTTTTAATTTTTGCTATATCAAGACAGAAGTTCATTTCATCATCAGGACCCAGTTTGTCCGGTCGCAATTTTGGGTCGACCATATTCCTTTTCCTCGTCTTACGCATAATAGGTACAACGTTTTCTTGTCAGTAATCATTTTTACCCTGCAGCTCTTTCACCTTCCCACAGCTTTTATTTTCCTTATCCAAATGCAAAGCACACAAATGGACACTGTAAGGTAATTTATTCCGGACTGTTCTAACTCAGTTGTTCCTTTCATAACCTCCTTCGAAAGGCTATCAAGAACGAACTCCGAATTATCATTGCATATTTCGACAATTTCCAGTACATTTCTTGCTGACGATGATACTAAGTTTTCCACTAAACTATCAGTTGCATTTTAGAATATCCCAGTGACATGGTGACTTCAGTCAAAGACTACTGATTCTTACAACTTCTCAAATTTAAAGCCAATTACTAATCACTCCTGTGATCACATCCTTGTCGGCAACTGTTGTTAGGATTTCATGATCACGGTTAGGCGGTCGAACAATTTACATTCTAAACCAACATGGTCATTCTAAAAGGTGAGAGACTTAAACAATCCAGGTCTTTTTCAGGAGACCTAAGGGGCAACTTTTTCACACAGAGGGTGGTACGTGTATGGAATGAGCTGCCAGAGGAAGTGGTGGAGGCTGTTACAATTGCAATATTTAAGAGGCATTTGGATGGGTATATGAATAGGAAGGGTTTGGGGGGATATGGTCCGGGTGCTGGCAGGTGGGATTATATTGGGTTGGGATATCTGGTCAGCATAGACAGGTTGGACTGAAGGATCTGTTTCCATGTTGTACATCTCTATGACTCTACATCATTTCAGTTGCATCCCACTTTAAATTTTGCTATAAATTCTGTGTCTTACTTCACAACCACCTGATGAGGGAGCAGTGCTCTGGAAGCTAGTGCTTCCAAATAAACCTGTTGGAGTATAACCTGGCATTGTGTGATTTTTAACTTTGTACATCCCAGTCCAACACCAGCACCTCCATATCATGCTCTCCAAGGTGAGAGGGAACTTCCTCCAGTCCTTTTTCTTTAAACATTCTTGCTCAAGTTCTGCCAACTATGGCAAATATGCTACACTTTTAGCTGACTTGGAGTTCTTTTGGATTTAATCAAGAACAAAGGATCTTATCTTGTTAAAATGATTAATGTTAGTAATTCTAGTAACACATATTAAAAGATACTTAAAGCAACTAGTGGGTCTTATGCCCTTCTACCTGTTGAAATCCCACAACCATGGCTGGCCTAGAGATTCAATTCTGATGTAATCCTTGGCACCAGTTGTGATTCAGTCCAAGGTGAAATCTAGCAAACTTTGAAAAGTCCCTGATATTTATAACAGATCGAATTTGATTTAGGTGCTGCATGCTCATACTCCAGTTCTTAATCTTCTGAATATTTTTGCTATTCACTCCTTTGTCCTTGACTGTTATAAATAAGTCCATCTTCACATACCTAGAATCCCTACAGTGTGGAAACAGGCCCAACAAGTCCACACTGACTCTCAGAAGACTAACCCACCCAGACCCATTCCCCTACCCTATTATCCTATATTTACCCTGACTAATGCACCTAACCCAGACATTCCTGAACACTATGGGCAATTTAGCATGGCCACTCCACCTAACCTGCACATCTTTGGATTGTGGGAGGAAACCGGAGCACCCGGAGGAAACCCACTCAGACAGGGGGGTGGGAGGGGAGAATGTACAAATTCCACACGGACAATCACCGGAGGCTGCTATTGAACCCGGGTCCCTGACACTGTGAGACAGCAGTGCTAACCACTGGGTCACCATGCAGTCCCAAACAGCTTGTTTCATGCACTTGCATGAGCTACTATCCATTTTTCCATCAACCATTTGTAATCTGATTTGGAGATATCGTTTTAGTATCATACACTAGTTCTTTATTACTTGCTGCACCTGCACACTAACATTTCATGCACAAGAAAACCCAAATCACTCAGCACTGCACAATTTCTGAGTCTCACTTTTTTGGAATATCCTGGATGCAGTAAGGGGACAAGCAATATTGAATTTAGTAATGAGCCAGATTTAACTAGTATTGGTCAAGAAGAAGAAGGAAACATATGTCAGGTACACACAGTAGAAATCGAGTGATTTCCTTGAAGAATATAAAAGCAGTAGGAATATACTTAAGATGGAAAACAGGAGGGCAAAAAGGGGACATGAGATAGCTTTGGCAAACAGGGTTAAGGAGAATCCAAAAGGATTCTACAAATACTTTAAGGGCAAATGGGTAACCAGGGAGAGAATAGGGCCCCTTAAAGATCAGCAAGGTAACCTATGTGTGAAACAGCAGGAGATGGAGAGATACTAAACAAATATTTTGCATCAGTGTTTACTGTGGAGAAGGTTATGGAAGATAGAGAACATGGGGAAATAAATAATGACATCTTGAAATATGTCCATATTACAGAGGAGGAGGTGCTGGAGTTCTTAAAATGTATAGAGGGGGACAATTCCTCAGAACATGATCAGGTATACTCTAGAACTCTGTGGGAAGCTAGGCTGGGCCCCTTGCTACTTGATATTTGTATCATCAATAACCATGCGTGAGATGCCAGAAGACTGGAGGTTGGCTAACGTGGTGCCACTATTTGAGAAAGATGGTAAGGAAAAGCCAGGAAACTATAGACCAGTGATTCTGACATGGACAGTTGGCAAGTTGTTAGAGAGAAACCTGAGGGACAGGATTTATATGGATTTGGAAAGGCAAGAACTGATTAAGGATAGTCAGCATGGCTTTATGCATGGGAAATCATGTCTCACAAACTTGATTGAGTTTTTTCAAGAAGTAACAAAGAGGATTGATGAGGGAAGAGCAATGGATATGATCTACATTCACTTCAGTAAGGTGTTTGACAAGGTTCCTCATGGGAGACTTGTTAACAAGGTTAGATCACACGCATAGAGGGAGAACTAACTATTTGGATACATAAATGTCCGGATAGTAGAAGAAAGAGGGTGGTGGTGGAGGGTTGCTTTTCTGACTGGAGGCTTGTGACCAATGGTATGCCATATGGATCGGTGCTCGGTCCACTGCTTTTGTCATTTACATAAATTATTTGGATGTGAACATAAGAGGTATGGTGAATAAGTTTGCAGATGACACCAAAGTTGGAGGTGTAGTGGACAGTGAATAACGTTACCTCAGAGTATAACAGGATCTTGATCAGATGGGCCAATGAGCCGTGAAGTGGCAGATGGAGTTTAATTTAGATAAATGTAAGATGCTGATTTTGGAAAGGCAAATCAGGGCAGGACTTGTACACTTAATGGTGAGGTCCTGGGGAGTGTTGCTGAACAAAAAGACATTGGACTGCAGGTTCATAGTTCCTTGAAAGTGCAGTCACAGATAGGATAGTGAAGAAGGTGTTTGAAATGCTTGTTTTTACTGGTCAATGCATTGAGTATAGGAATTGGGAGATGATATTGCAGTTGTGCAGAACATTGGTTCAGTCACTATTAAAATACAGCATGCAATTCTGGTCTCCTCGCTATAAGAAGATTGTTGTGAAACTTTGAAAGAGTTCAGAAAAGATTGACAAGGATGTTGCCAGGTTGGAGGGCATGAGATATAAAGAGAGGCTGAATAGACTGGGACTATTTTCCCTGGAGCATCGGAGGCTGAAGGGTTACCTTATCGAGATTTATAAAATCATGAGGGGCTGGGATAGGGTAAACAGGCAGTCTTTTCCCTGGTGGGGAGTCCAAAACTAGAGGGTAGAGGTTTAAGGTAAGAGGGGAAAGATTTAAAAGGGACATAGAGGACAGTGTTTTCACACAGAGGGTGGTGTTGTGTGGATTGAGCTGCCAAAAGAAGTGGTGGAGGCTGGTATAATTACAACATTTAAAAGGCATCTGGATGGGCATATGAAAAGAAAGGATTTAGAAGGTTATGGGCCAAATGCTGGCAGTGGGACTGGATTTATTTAGGATATCTGGTCGAACTGGATGAGTTGGATTGAAGGGTCTGTTTCCATGCTACATATGACTCTGTGAGTATTAATTAATAATTAGTAACCTAATTACACATGAACATTTATGAAATAGTGATCACAGCATGATTGAGTTAAATGTAGCATTTGAAAGCAAAATGCATGAATAAGCGACTCGAGTTTTATATTTACGTAAGGCTGACTTTAGCAAGATGGGATGGAATCTATTTAAAGTAAACTGTGAAAATCTGCCCATGTACAAAACAACCTAAGAACAGTGGAGAATGTTTAAAGAAACATGTAACATAATACAAAAACAGTTCATACTTCAGAGAAGGTAAAGCTCCAATTCATAAAAGTAAAAACTGCAATGGACAACTAAAATGGTAAGGGCCAGCGTAAAAATGCAAAAACAGCACAGATCCTGATGAAAGGAAAAGATACAAGATCAGCAAAGGGCCACATGGCAGCTCATAAGAGCTACTAAAAAATGGTTATGAAAGGAAACTTGCCAGGAACATCAAAATCAATAAGAAGAAATGTTATAGTTCTATAAAGAGAAAACAGATGTCTGAAGCAATGTTGGTCCACCAAAGACTGAAAGTAGGGACATTGTCAATGACTATGGGGAAATGGCAAACAGATCGAATAATTATTTTGCCTCAGCATTTACAGTGAAAAGGAGAATAGCTTGCTGAAAGTCCCAAAGAAATTAAGTGGATTGGGAACAGGGATTGAATAAAATTATGTAAGATAAACATTGGTAATGAAGAGATTAATGGAATTAAAGAGTGACAAATCCCTAGAACCTGATGGTTTCCATAAGCGGTTGTTAAACAAAGTAGGGGAGCACTTTGTAGATGCCTTAACTATAATCTTTCAGAGTTCTCTACAGGAATAATCTCTCTGGTTTGGAAAATTGCACGTCACTCCATTTTGAAAGAAGGGAATTACAGTCCAGTGAACCTAACATCTGTGTTGGGGAAATTGGTGGAGTCTGTAATCAAGACTAGAGTAACTAAACACCTTGAAAATTTTCAGTTAATCAGGGATAGATAGCTGGTAGGGATCCATGGTTATCATGCCTTACCAATTTTATTGATATTTTTCTGAAGAAGAGAATAAAGTAGTAAATAGGGGAATGTATGTGGATGTTATTTATTTGGACTTCCAGAAGGCATGTGATAAAGTGCCATATAAGAGACTGATAACTAAGGTAGAAATCCATGGAATTATGGGCAAGTTACTGACATGTCGGGGAAGTAGGTATACAAGAATGACACCTGGACTTCAGGGGTTATGGGGAGAGATTATACAAATTATAGGTCTGTTTTCTGTAGAAATTAGGTGGTTAAGAGATGGTCTGATCAAAGTATTCAAGATATTAACATGAAAAAACAGGATAGTTAAAGATGAACTATTTTTACTGATTGGGGATTCTAGAACTGGGGGAATAGTTTGAGAATTAGGGCCAGACCATTCAGGAGAGATATTAGGAAGCAGATTAACAGTCACAATCAGGGAACTCATATTCTATGAGGTCCACTTGGTTGACCTTATTACAGTCACTACTTCCCTCCCCCTCTGAGTCCAAGGACATAGGCTGGTTCTCTTTTTTTTGTAGCTCCTCCTGGAACATCTTAGCATGAGGCTTCTCCAACTCTGCCTCTGTTACAGGCAGCGTGTTACAAACAGTAACTCATGTCTTGCCCCTGGAGGGACTTGGAAGAAATTCATTCTCCTCTTCAGGTGAGATGGCAACATCTACCATGTCCATCTCAGATTCTGAGGTATCTTCAATGATTGATGGAGAACCCATGGGTTCCAGAACCGTAGGAAAGGCAGCCAAGGAATCGGGCACGTTTTGCTCCTGCACTGTTTGCGTGTTTGCAGTTTTCATATGGACCAGATGCTCGTTCAGAACTGTCAAACCTCCCCAAACGTTATATCATTGGACCTGATCTCATGTTGATCATGTATCTTACCCATGCAGTTCCATTCCCATGGTTCCTACACCAAACTTCATCCCCTGAAGTAAACTGTCTGTCTCACTTAGCGGAGTCTTGTGTTCCTCAAATGGTGTTCCTGATGCCATTTCACCCTACTACCCAGGTCCGGGAAGTTCAGATTTAACCTGGTACGGAGTCTTCTCCCCAATAGCAACTCTGATAGAGCTATCCCTATAACTGTGTGAGGGATGGTCCTACAATCAAATAAGAACCAGGACAGTTTGATAGCTAGAACAAAGAACATTTACAGCCCAGGCACAGGCACTTCAGCTGTCAAAGTCTGTGCTGATTTAAATCCACGTCTCAATCTATTGCCCAATTCCCAAGGATCTGTATCTCTCTGTTCCCCACCTACTCTTTATCTAGTGAAGCTGTAGGCTGTTTCTTTAGACTGTAGGCTGCCAAGATTGTTTGGACTGCTCTTTCTGCTAGACCATTGGATGATGGATACTATTGAGCTGTCTTTATGACGAATACCGTTTGACTTTAGGAAATACTGCTAGTAAACAATGGCCCTTTATCTGTGACCAACACTTCTGACAGTCAATGTATTGCAAAAGATGTGCACAGTTTTTCTATCGTTGACCCCTGTTTGACAAATCAACTCAATGCATGCCCAACCATTTTGAGTGGGTGTCCACAATGACTAAGAACATTGACCCCATTAAAGGACCTACACAGTCAATTTGTAACTGTGTCGAGGGTTTTAATTGGCCATTCCTACGAATATGGGGGAGTGTCTGGTGGTATTTTTTGTCCTTGTGGTGCTGTGGGCACTGTTCCACCAAAGCAATTAAGCCTGCATCCAATCCTGGTGACCAGACAGAATTTCCCAACAACATCCTCATTTTGGAAACCCCTGGATGACTCTGGTGGAGTTCAGCCTGTATCTAGTGCTGGCCTTTGCTTGGGACAAAAACTCTTGCTCTCCACAATAATATGCTGTTCTCTACTGTGATCTGGTCTCTCCAGGTCCAAAAAGGTTTCAAATCTGGTTGTGATGGCCCTTTGGCTTCCCCCATCACCAGCTGCTGTTTCAGTTTTGCCAGTTCTGCAAAGTCTGATATTGTCAGCTATGACTGTGTGTCCAGAAAATTTAAAACCATGACAGACTCTTCCAGTGGTGATCCACCAGTGGGAGGTGGCTCAAAGCATCCACATTTGCTACTTGACCTCCCTGCAGTATTCCAACTTATAATTATATGCACTTAGTATTAGAGCCAACCACTGAATTCAGCCTGAAGTTATGGCCAGCACTGTCTTATTCTCTAAGTAGAGCTAGTAGGGTTTTGTGGTCTGTTATTATTACAAATTTACGTTCGTAAAGGCATTGGTGGAACCTCCTGACTCTGAATACGACTGCCAAACCTTCCTTCTCTACCTGTGTGTATTTACCCTCTGCATTAGCCAAAGTCCTGCTTGCATATGCTATTGGCTATTCCTGTCCATTGGACCACTGTTACGACATGGGGTAAACTCTTCTGTTTACTGTAAACCAGCAACACAGAAAAGATTTATCCCATGCAGTAATCTGAAAACTCGAGGCCAAGAACTATTTAAAGTAAAAATTAACAACTCTATTTCTTAAAGTTTAACAGAGAATAATTAACCAACAAGTATTTACAACTCCTCTCTAACCTATCTTTTGCCTTCCCTTCTATAATACTAGCCCGATAAAACTCCTGCTTCTGATTCACAATACAAAACTTCTTATCTCAAAATCAGGCAGCTTTCAGTTTTCTTGGTATTCCTGTTATTTTCTTGAGGATTCTGCTTCACAGGTTACTGATCGATAAAGGTACCTTTAAGGGAGCTATTTTACAAACAGTCTTTACATGTTGGTAGCTTGGCAGTTCTCCTCCGAACTGTTCAATTTTCCTCGATCTTATACCCCCAAAGCATCAGATTGTGTCATTGGCTTTTAAGATTATCAATGTACTAAATTCAAACTGAATTGGAGTTTGGTATTTTTTAGAGTATCATTTAAACTGATTGGCCTAATTCAAATCTGTTTTGTTGTTTCCAGGTAACCAGCTACTCTGGCTACCCCAGTAGCTGGAGCATATGTTACATTGTATCGTTTTTCAGAACACTTGGTGCTGTCAGGTAGGTTTTGCTAGCTTTTAACTCTATTAAAGGTACAGTACACCCACATCTTCATAACAGTCAACTGTGAGCTAATACTACACCAAGGTCATAAAGGGGACATCATATGCCAGATCTCTTGGAATCATAGTGTGCCAACACTTTAGAGGATGTTAGCTGTTTCTTCACTTCCCTGAAGGCTATGGTTTGACTATGTGACCATTTCCAAGACTGATCCTTTTTCAGGAGTAGATGCAAAGATGCCAGGATGGAGGCCAGGTTATGTATGAACTTTCTATAGTAGTTCCACAACCCAAGCAAAGACCTAACCTCCAGTACTGACAGGGGAGCTGGGGCACCTTTATTGCCCTCACTTTATCTTCCAATGGGTGTAACCTAGTCTGTCAACTCTGTAACCCAAGTATGTCATTTGGGGTACCTGGAACACACATTTTTCCCTTCTAAGAGGTACATCTGCTTTGGAGAAATGTTTAAGGACTACGTCCAAGTTCTCTAAGTACTCTTTATGGTCTTCTCTGTTACTCGTACGTCATTCAGACAGATGGCGACTTACAGTAGACCTTGTAAAATCTTCTCCATTATCCACTGAAAAATGGCACAGGCTGATGATAGTCTTGTATATTGGTACAAACCCTCATGGGTATTAATTGTAGCATTTTTGGGGGGATCCTTATTTCACTGCAATTTCAAGTATACATGGTTCATGTACAGCTTTGTGAAGGACAGGCCCCCTGCCAGTTTTGCATATAAATCCTCTATATAAGGGACTGGTATTTATCTAGCTGCAAGATGCAGTTTACCTTTTGTTTATAATCTCCACAAAAGCAACTGTCCCATCAGGCTTCACAAATAGTACGATTGGTGCTACCCATTCCGCATGTACTAATTTGATGATTCATTTGCTGTCCAGGCTCCTGATCTCTGCCTTTTTTTTTGCATGTAAGATAAATAGCACCAGGCAGGCCTTGCAGAATCGTGGAATTGCATCCCGGTCAACATGCAAAGTGACCTTGGCTCCTTTGATCATACCTAAACCTTCTTGAAATACTTATGGATATTTAAGGTAGCCATATTCTAATTGAAAAATGTTGAGCCAATCTAGGTGAATCTTTCTCAGCTAATTTTGCCCCATCAACCTCGGCCTGTGACTTTCAATACAATCAATGGTAACTTAACCAGCTGCTTCTCATAACAGACTGGAACCAAAGTTGTTCTCTTAATCTGTAAAGGTTCCCCAGTATAGGTTCACAGGTTTGCCAAGATCTTATGCAAACGTAAGGGTTGGAGTCCAGAGTGAATTTTGTTAAACACTGTTTCTGCAATCATTGAAATAGCTGCACTGGTATCAATCTCCATTAGAACCGACTGACCATTGAACCAGAGGTTTATTTTGATTGATTCTGATTTGGATGTTGCTAAGCAATTTAACTGTTCAAAGCCATACGTAGGTGGGCTTTCCAGGGTGTGCACTCTCCTGTATAACAGCCAATGAGTCTCTTACTCAATTCAGGCCTGGTGGAAATTTTTTGCTGTCTCGCGTCCACACACTGGAACAAATACAATGTCTTGCTGGCCAAGATCCTGAAGAAAATTTTAACTGTTTGGCTAAGGCTTGGCTTTGTTTTGGGATTTTGGTGTGGGCTGACCAAGAGTCCTATGTTCAGGATATGTCCTGAGTGAGGTTATGCAATTGCCTTCACTCAAGTTGTATTCCTCAAGCTCAGTTGGAATCAGCCATTTCTTCAGTATACCCTGCAATTCATATGTTCCAATGAAAAAGCCAGTTATAGTGACTGTTTGAAGTCCAGTTGGGCTTCAGCTATTAGGCAATTTTACATGGTTACATCATTAACCACACATACCAAATGGTCTCAAAGCATCTCATTAAGGGTTAAACCAAAGTCACACCCCTCTGCCAGTTGTCTTAATTTCATTAAAAATCCAGATACTGAATTCCTGGTTCTCAAATTGCTGAATAAAACTGATAGCACTTCAAAATTAGGGGAGGTTTGGGGTTGTAGTATTCCTTAACAAAATCTGTCAACCCTTGAAAGTCTTTAGTATCTGGCATCAGGAAAAGTTAGGCTGCTAATAACCAAAATGGTGCAAATCCACAGGCTATCAGGAGAATTACTTATTGCTTTTCATCTGCCCCAGTGTCATTTGTCCAGAAAACGTAATGCATTTTTTTCCACATACTGGGCCCAGTCTTCGATAACAGGATGGAATGAGTCAAACTTCCCAAATAATAGCATGGTTCCAGAAATGCTTACGCCAACTCAAAGACAACTGTTGTGAACAAATTTCTTCAGGGGTGTGCTTTTCTCTCTTCACCACTGAAATAACTTCACAGAGGCCGGTATCCAGTCACCAAGTCACACTTTATTTACAACTGAAGAGTCCTTGACACTGATCTAGCTCCCTCAGAGCCAGCTCTCAGTCAACAGAGCTTCTGACATTCCTGCTTTGTTTTTTGGAGCAGGCCCAGGCTGCAGCAACAGCAGTGAACATTCCTGCTTATATTTTTTTTATATAGCATATTTTTTTATTTAACTCCCACACTACTGCCTAACTGCAGTAGTGCTTATTTTTTCCCCAGCACCCATGGTGTGTGTGTGTGCAGATGTGAAATACAGTGAAAGACACAAAGTGCACGAATCTTTATTCAATTGCCACCACCAGGAAAATAGGAAAACACTTGAGTGGCCAGTGACAAGCATTGCCCTTCACATCAAAGGGCAATGCTGTGTGATCAAAACGGTGCACGGGAGGGTAGGGACCAAAATTTCTTTATTTTTTTTTCTTTTTAACCCCTACACTACCGCCTAACTGCGGTAGTGCTTATTTTTCCCCAGCACCCATGGTGTGTGTGTGCAGGTGTGAGACACAGTGAAAGACACAAAGTGCACAAATCTTTATTCAATTTCCACCACCAGGAAGATAGGAAAAACACCCGAGTGGCCAGTGACAAGCAGTACCCTTCACATCAAAGGGCAATGCTGTGTGATCACACACTTCTGTTTATTATTATTTTTTTTGTTTATTTTTTTCTTCTTTTTTATGTTTTTTTTCTTCTTTTTTATTTAACCCCCACACTACCGCCTAACTGCGGTAGTGCTTGTATTTGTCCCAGCACCCATGGTGTGTGTGTAGGTGTGAGACACAGTGAGAGACACAAAGTGCACGAATCTTTATTCAATTTCCACCACCAGGAAGATATGAAAAACACCCGAGTGGCTAGTGACAACATTCCTGCTTATATTTTTTTACACACCCGAGTGGCCAGTGACAAGCACTGCCCTTCACATCAACGGGCAATGGACACTCCTTTTTTTTTGGCTCGAACACTCATGTTTATTTTTTTTTAACCCCCACACTACCGCCTAACTGCGGTAGTGCTTATTTTTCCCCAGCACCCATGGTGTGTGTGTGCAGGTGTGAGACACAGTGAAAGACACAAGGTGCACGAATCTTTATTCAATTTCCACCACCAGGAAGATAGGAAAAACACCTGAGTGGCCAGTGACAACATTCCTGCTTATATTTTTTTTATTTTTTTTCCACAGTGAAGGGGAGAGCAGGGATTATGATCCTATTTAATTTTTTTTTAACCCCCCCCCCACACTACCGCCTAACTGCGGTAGTGCTTATTTTTCCCCAGCACCCATGGTGTGTGTGTGCAGGTGTGAGACACAGTGAAAGACACAAGGTGCACGAATCTTTATTCAATTTCCACCACCAGGAAGATATGAAAAACACCCGAGTGGCCAGTGACAACATTCCTGCTTATATATTTTTGTTTTTTTCTTTTCCAATCTCTCCAGCAGGGAAGGAAACACTCAAGTGGCCAGTCACAACTCCAGGGTGTCGGTGGACACCCGCGTGCTCCTTCTCCAAGGACATAATCTCCTGTTTATTTTTTTTTTTTTCTTTTTTTTTCCCCTTAACCCCCACACTACCACCTAACTGCGGTAGTGCTTATTTTTCCCCAGCACCCATGGTGTGTGTGTGCAGGTGTGAGACACAGTGAAAGACACAAGGTGCACGAATCTTTATTCAATTTCCACCACCAGGAAGATATGAAAAACACCCGAGTGGCCAGTGACAACATTCCTGCTTATATCATGTCAGCCAGGGCTCCATGATTGGACAAGATTAACAGCCCCAATCAGGGAAGTCATATTCTATCATTGTAGATTGTGGGAGGTTGCTGCATCCATATTTGCTGACAAGTCTCTTATAGTATGACAATAACCATACTTCAAAAAGTATTCAATTAGCTGTAAAATAAATGGGATATCCTGGGTCATAAATACAATTATACAAGTACACATCTTTCACTTGTGCTTTTGCCACGGTCCCTTTAATACCATGTGTCATAATTTTATAAAAACTTCTATGCAGTATCTTATCAAGTGCCTTTTGGACACTGATCAAGCAGACAGCAGTCAAATTGATTCTGAATAACAACATAGTCTGATCGTAACAAGGACCTGCTTGAGCTGAGAAATCAAGTACCAAAATTCCAGTATAACAAATGGAGCAAACACTTTAAAGTACTTTCCATTTTAAGATTAAAAGCAAATTCTGATTTAGGAATGTGAAGTAATCTCTATTGCCTTTTCAATCTTTGGAATTATTGGGTATTAAAAAAAATAAAAGGACAAGAAGTTTAAAAATGTTCATGGATTTGGGTCAAAGTGAGAGTTTTTACAGTACACTTAACTCAGAATATAAGTTTGCAGATACAAGAAACAAAAGGTCAATTTGCCTGAAGTGGGCTTCCAGATGGGGAAGGTCATTGTTGTGGACTACCCTACCATAAAACTGACCCTACTGAGTAAAATAATTCATACATAAATTAAATAAATTAGAAAATGTACAAAGATGATCTAGAAATGAGTTGTGATAGCACAGGACTCACAAAATGCATTGTCTGATTAACAACCCAGTCCATCTTGAGAAGCGGCAATAGTCCTGGGAAGTCAAAAACTGCTATATGACTTCTGGTACATGATAACACTGCTAGCAATGAGTCAAAACTGATAAACAATTACATTTAAAGAGTTAATGTTACATAAACTTAGTTTGTATTTCCTCCAGTATAGAAGTTTGAAAGTAATCTAATTGAGGTGTTTCCAAATATTAAAAGGAATCAATAGTGTAAATAAAGATAAAGTATGTTCTCTGTGGAAAAGTAAAACAAAAACAACGTAACACAATCTTAAAGTTGAGGCTAAGCATTTAGGAGGAAAATCAGACAATGGGTTTTCACATAAAATGGTTGCACAAGTCTAGAATTTTTCTTCCAACTCACCATCCCTATCTTGCCCCTACCATCCTTCTCCCCAGAAAAAGATTGTGGGATGCTAAGTATCAAAATCGAGTTTTTTAAGATTGAAATTAACGGATTTTTGTTAAATAAGGGAAAGTAAATGGAGTTTAAATAACTGGTCAGTTGTCACTGTCATGAACTGTTCATTAATTTCAGGATGTTGTGTTCTCAGCATGTTTCTGCCATGAGTCATCATGTGACTAAAGACACCAATACTCAATTCACAAATCTTCATCCACATAGGATAGAATGTACAATGAAATATTGGGTCTGGAGTGCAGGATTTGCTTTCCTTCATTCCTGTGGCTCTGTCTCATCATCAAGGTATTGTGACTCAACATGTGCCACAGCTTGATGAACAATTTCCCACCATTTTGAACAATGGTCACAAACTACTCCCAGCCATTAATATGTCATTTCTGAAAAAAGCTTCAGACTGTTTTGAAGCGTTTTCTTTAACTTCCCCTCAAACATTAGCCTTTTGAGATTTGATGAAACAAGTCCTGGTACAGGAAATACTTTTCAGCCATTCAGCTGGTGTCCAGTCCGTTAAAGTTGATTTGGAGAAAGTGAGGACTGCAGATGCTGGAGATCAGTCGAATAATATGGCGCTGGAAAAGCACAGCAGGTCAGGCAGCATCCGAAGAGCAGGAGGATCAATGTTTCAGACATAAACCTTTCATTAGGAAAGTTGGGGGGGAAAGTGGGCTGAGAGAAAAATAGGATGGTGTGTCTAGGTCTTGGGCTGGGGCTGGGGGGGTAGCTGGGAAGGTGATAGGTAGATACAGGTGGGGGTTGCTGGTGATAGGTCAGAGGGGAGGGTGAGTGAATAGGTGGGAAGGAAGAGAGACAGGTAGGACTGTTCAAGAGGGTGGTGTCGAGTTGGAGGGTTGGATCTGGGATGACATGTGGGAAGGGGAGATGAGGAAACTGGTGAAATCAATGTTGATGCCGTGTGGTTGAAGGGTCCCAAGGTGGAAAATGAGGTCCCAGGTGTCGAGCGGGTCGGATTTGGAAGTGGAGGAGGCCCAGGACATGCATGTTCTTGGCAGAGTGGGAGGGGGAGTTGAAGTGGTCAGCCACAGGGCGGTGAGGTGGTTCGGTGCATGTGCCCCTGAGATGTTCTCTGAAATGTTTCACAAGATGACATCCTGTCTCCCCAATGTAGAGGAGACCATTTTGAGAGCAACAGACACAGCAGTTGAGGTGGATGGAATGTGCAGGAAAATCTCTGTCGGATGTGGAAGGATCCTTTGGGGCCTTGGATGGAGGTGAGGGAGGAGGTGTGGGCATAGGTTGTACCCCTCTTGTGGCAGCAAGGAAAGGTCCCAGGAGCGGAGTATGAATTGCTGGGGGGCATGGATCTAATGTGGGAGTCAGAGAGGGAATGGTTTCTGTGGAATGCTGATAGGGGTGTGGATGGAAATATATCTCTGGTGGGGGGTCTGATTGTAGATGATGGAAATGGCGGAGGATAATGAGCTGTATCTAGAAATTAGTGGCATGGAAGGTGAGGACTTGGGGGGGGGGGTGGTTCCATCCTCATTGCAGTTCGGGGGGAGTGGAGTTCAAGGGCAGGGGTGTGGTAAGTGAGAAGATGCACTGGAGGGCATTGTTGATCATGTGGGAGGGAAAAGTGCGGTTGCTGAAGTAGGAGACCATTTGGGATGTGATTTCACAGGTGTTTTTACATGATTGGTTTTGGAGTTGGCTTCAAGAAGGACTTGTTCAATGATCCTCCCACTAAATTCAGAAAATTAAGTGGAAACATTGGTAATGGAATTTCTCTAGCGTTCTTACGAGCCACTACTAAAATAGAGGAGCATGGTGATGACAACTATTTGGCCATTTCTGAATAATTGGCAAAGGAGTCTCAAGAAGTTGAATAACCTTCACTGATCCTTAATTTGATATGAAAGAGTGTTTAAATAATGAACAGTAAAAAGGAAAATAAATTCTTGGCTATTTACAGGGAAGTCAGCAAATAGAAGGATTAAATTTAAGATCATGGTCAAATAAACAAAGCAGGAAGTTAGTTGAGGGTTGTTAGAATCAAAGGCGCTACCAGGATCCCTTGTATTTTTTGAAAGGGAAGAAAATAAATTTTTGAAAAGTAGAGATGTCCAAAGCTGTAGAGAAGGTCAGGGACTAGATGAATAGCTGTTCTATAGAAACGAGACACAACGTGTTAAATAATAATATAGGACTAACATCTCCATATCACTTTTTGTGACAACAGAACCATCTCAATGTTTCACAGAATCATACGGTACAGAAGAAGCCCTTCGGCCCATTAAGTCTGTGCCAAATCCATACTAAACCGACATTAATCCTTCTTTCCAGAACTTGGCCCATAGCCTTGTACGTTCTAAAATTTCAAGTACTCATCCAAGTACTTTTTAAAGGTTGTGAGATTACCTTTCCTGAGCAGCCTCCCAGGGACTGCATTCCAGATACCCATCACCCACTGGATGAAAAAACATTTCCTGAACTCTCCTCTTGCCTTTCACCTTAAAAGTGTGTTCCTTGTTATTGACAGTTTAACTAAGGGGAACAGTTGTTTTATATTCACGCCCTCACTCTTGTACACAGTTATCAGGTTGCCCTCCTTTACCTTGTGTGCCAAAGAAAACAATCCAAGCTTATCAAGCCTCTCTTCACAGCTAAAGACTCCGTCTCAAGTGATTCTTCTCGGTACCTTTCAGTGCAATCATATCCTTCCTATAGTGCCAGGACCACAACTGCACACAGTACTCCAGCTGTGGCCCAACCAAAGTTGTCCATGTTTCAGACCTATACAACAATGCTCCAAATCACAATTTTGATAATTCTTTTCTTCAGATCTCTACTCATCTTCATGCTTAGCAATTCTTTATGTTTGGAAAATTCCATTGAAGCTCTGGTTTCTTTATGCCTTTAGGATTTCCACGTTAAAAAGCATCCACAGGTATCTTAGCTCAGTTGGCTGGACAACCTCACCCCTCGAATTAAATCTGCATTAGTTGTCTCTCTCGAGACAAAATTAAAAATCACACAACGCCAGTTTATAGTCCTGAAAAAGGAGCAGCGCTCTGAAAGCTCGTACTTTCAAATATTACCTGTTGGACTATGACCAATTGTGTGATTTTTAACTCTGTCCACCCCAGACCAACACCAGCACTTCCACCTCTATTGAGACCGTGGGACTATGGCTACTTTATACAGTTACTTCTTCAAAAATTTTGCAATAAACGTTTTCTGTCCAGTAAACCTTTTGAACACTTTTTAAAAGTGGGCTTAAAGATGCAACAATGAAGTTTCAGGGGAAATATTTATCGCTTAAATAAACCGAACTATTACTTAGGTACTAAAATAGCATAGGTAAAAAACAATGACTGCAGATGCTAGAAACCAGACTCTGGATTAGTGGTGCTGGAAGAGCACAGCAGTTCAGGCAGCATCTGAGGAGCAGGAAAATCGACGTTTCAGGCAAAAGCCCTTCATCAGGAATAAAATAGCGTATGCTATCGAGCATGATCATGTGACCAGGAAGCACCAACCAATCAGAAGCTAGTCACCGCCCTTTCCCACAACGGCCAATCGAAACGTAGCGTTCAACCCAACCGACCAATCAGAATGCAAACCTTCTGCCAGCCATTAGACATGCGCGTTGGGATCTGGCGCAATCTGGTCTGAGCCGGCCCGGTCCCGCCTGGGCGGAACCGGATCCGGGGCTGGGGGCGGAAATGTCGCTGGAAAGGCCTGATGCCTAGGCCCGAAGAACGGAGGGAAACGCAGCGACAGATAGCGGCTCACATCCGACCTCACTGGGTTAAAGGGGCTGTGCTGGATACTCGGAGTATGAGCTGGACGGGGAAGAGATCGCATTTCAACCATGGTGAGTACGGCTGCTTTCAGCCTTGCCCTGTCCCTTAAACCTTGCTTGCTGTAGTGGACTTGTTATTGCCAGAGGAAACGCCAAGGCTGCTCTCCTCTTGTGGGCCTTCTGTGGGAAATGCCTTCCTTCTCTGTAACAAGCCCTTTTGCAATTCTCTTTCTCTGTCTCCAAGACAATAAGTAATCTATTCCCATCTGTTTTTCATTAAGGAAGTGCAATCGGGACGCATTGTTATCACTCCTTCCATATACCGTGCAAAATGAGTTCTGCTGACATCCTTCAGGAAGGTGTATGGCATTTGCTGTGCCACTCCACAGATTTGATTGGATGCTGAAAAGAGGAAGGGAAGAGGCCATTCAGCCCCTTAAACTTGTTGTGTCCTCTCGTCAGATCATGGTTTTAAAAAAAATAATCTCCCTTGCTTACCAGTGTCAGCCCTGATGAAGGGCTTTTGCTCGAAATGTCGATTTTCCTCCTCCTCCTCGGATGCTGCCTGACCTGTGCTTTTCCAGCGCCACTCTAATCTTGCCAGTGTCAGTTCCCTGCCTAACAATTTAAATTCTCATAGAATCATGCACACTGCTGAATTCACTGTAGCATTCCTGAGAGTGGCCCTTAGAACAGTGTTGCCCAAACATTTATCTGCTAAGACTCCATTTTGAGACTTAAATTGTGACCCCTCCTCAGTGAGAACTGATAGCAGGGATATAGCTATCTTAACTGAAAGTACCATGGTAGTCATCGCTGACTTAGTGTGTTATCCTGTTCAGACCCTTTCTTTGGGAAATCCTGCCTTAGAATAATACAATACTGAAGATTGTGACACTGAGTAGTTAATGTGATATACTATGGAACCAGCTTGCATTGCTCCTGTGACTTGCACATATCCATTGATGCATTTCAGGAATCTGTTTGATTATCTATGAACAAGATGGATTCACTAGAAAGATGGATTCACTTTCATCTGAAGCTGCTAAAGTGGTGATCTGGTTTTGTTTTACCTGGAATGTAGATGGAAGATGTTATAGGTTACAAAAAGTGATGTTTTCTCTGACTGGATTTTGTAAAATGTAAATATAGTTTGAAAATGGAGCAAAAGTGCTACATCTATCCACAAAACGCTTCAATTTGTCCCCAAACTGTTGTCATCACCAGAGCAGTTGATCAGCATGTTATGCAAAAATATAAGTAGCCATTTTATGCTGTTTTATGTACACATTGAGATGGACAGGAAGAGATCGGTTAGATAATGAATCAAATCATGAAGTACTGTATTGGACGTACTTAACAAAAGAAATGTAATTTATAGTAGGGGCCAAAACTAACTTTATAAAAGTCCTGGGGGAAAATATTTGGTTCATTCTTTCCTAACACACTCTTTAAAACTAAGTGTGGACCTTGCTGAACAAGGATCTTACCCTTTTGTGTGCAATATGATATCAGCTTCCTCTATCAGCCTGTCTAGCTCCCTTTTGATTTTTTGCAACAAACTTGCAGTATTACACAATCCAGCAGCCTATTCCAAAGGTCGATAATCCTTTGGAAGCAAGTGATTCTGGCATCTAACTTAGTTCCTGCGCTTGCATAACTTTTGTCATAGCCCATGTATGAAAGTGTGCTGATGTAAAGCCCAACTGCACTCCGATAGTCTCAAAACTTAAAGATTTGATCGACTAATTCAACATCCCCAGCGTTCCTGTTTGAACTCGGGTTAACAGAACCTTGACCCAGTTTCTGCACTTGACAAGAACCACTGTAAATCAATTCTAATCACAGGCAAGCACAAACATGAATTGACTCAACCCTTCTAACTGGAACACTCTAACCTCTTAAACCTCTGCACAAACAAGCCTGGATATAATGGGTGAAGAAAGAAAATTGGTGCTATTGAACTATGTTTCTCCAATCTATGGAATTCAGATGTCCTTTTTGCTTCTTCCTGGTCCTTCTGATCTGACCACCTTATTTGTGCAACTCCTTTAGTTCTTTTGAAGAGACTGGATGGTGAGCACTAATTGTTCAGTTTCTCAGTCATTAGTTGGAGCAAATGGTGGGAGAGAAAAATTGTCTTTTAAAATTCTTGGTTACTTCATTCTCAAGGGAGTGGCAGATGCTGTCTTGCAGTCTGTAGACTACCTGCCTCTAGGTAGAACTATCAACCTGTTCAGACCTCTGAAACATTGGACAGTAGATATGAACAATAGAGGCAGAAGGTATAGGACTCCTGTATGCTATGGCAGTGTCCCTACCTCTGGATCAGGAGACTTGGGTTCAAGTCCCCTCTCCTGAGATGTGTAAAAACATTTCTGGCTATCAACTTGTTCAATCAGTTGCTGGTATGCTCATTACTTCTGGCTCCGGTTGTGGAAATCAAAATCAAAAAGCAGTCAACAATCTATCACTGGGCAAAGCTTGCTATGAAGCTGGTATTTGGCCTATTGTTCACAACTGCTTTTTCTCCTGAGATCATCACAAGGTCAATAACACATCTTTGCTTCACTTTGTGTACCTGGTCAACTACTTATATAATTAGGTGGATTAGGCTCCCACCACATTATGTTCACAATCCAGCATCTGAATGGAAATAGCTTTCTTCATTTTCTGTTGAATATTTTGCTGCTTTTGAAAGAAAAAATCACCTCTTGTAGTTGAACCAATTGCAAGAGGGGGGGGGGGAGGAAATGTCTTCATTGACCTTATTAAAATCTTTTGGTGAAAGCTAGTTGTCCCATCAGGGATATATTTCCCTCCCCACCCCGATCAGCGTTCCAGAGAGATCACTCCCTCCGCGACTCCTTCGTCAGGTCCACACACCCCCACCTCCACTCTCAGCATCTTCCCCTGCAACCGCAAGAAATGCAAAACTTGCGCTCTCACCTCCCCCCAAGGCCCCAATGGATCCTTCCATATCCATTGCAAATTCACCTGCACCTCCACACATCACTTACTGTGTATGTTGCACCCGATGTGGTCTCCTCTACATTGGGGAGACAGGCCGCCTACTTGCGGAACGTTTCTGGGACACCCGCACCAACCAACCCAACTGCCCCATGGCTGAACACTTTAACTCCCCCTCCCATTCCGCCAAGGATATGCAGGTCCTTGGCCGCCTCCATCGCTGGACCCTGACCACACGACGCCTGGAGGAAGAGCGCCTCATCTTCTGCCTAGGAACCCTCCTTACCACAAGGGATGAATGTAGATTTCTCCAGCTTCCTCATTCCCCCTCCCACTTATCTCAGTCCCAACCCCCGGATTCAGCACCGCCCTCTTGACCTGCAGTCATCTTCCCAACCTCTCCGGCCTATCACCCTTGCCCTCGCCTCCTTCCACCTATCGTATTTCCAGCCCCCCCCCCCCCCCCATCTCAGCCCGCTTGACACACCAGCCTCATTCCTGAAGAAGGGCTTATGCCCGGAACGTTGATTCTCCTGCTCCTGTGATGCTGCCTGGCCTGCTGTGTTTTTCCAGCACCACATTTTTCAACTCTGGTCTCCAGCATCTGCAGTCCTCACTTTCTCTTAAAGTTCTTGGTTATTCATTCTCAAGGGAGTGAGAGATGCTGTCTTGCAGTCTGGAGAGCTTCTGCCTCTAGATAGAACTATCAACCTGTTCAGACCTCTGAAATATGAACTCATTCTCCCAAGCTTGCATGTATTTCAAATCAAAATTTCATAATGCCAAAAGAAATAAAACAGGAGAAATAAAATAATAGGCCATTTAGCTTTTCGGTGAGATCATTTGTGATCTCAATCTCGAAACCATTTTCCTGTGCCACTCTTGTTTACCTTTATTTTTAATATATAGATCTGTCTTGAATCTATTCAACTGAGCCAGTACTGCCCTCTGGGTCAGACAGTTCTGAAGATTCTCCACCTTCAGAATGAACAAATTTCTCCTCATCTCAATCCTAAATAACTTGCACTCTATTGAGATGCTTGTTTATTCATGGTGTTTGGGCTTCACTAGCTGAGCCAGAATTGATTTGCCATCCCCATCAGACCTCAAGGTTCTACTGAACTGCCGCCTTGAACTCCTGCAGCCATTTGGTGTAGTAGGTACACACAAAGACCACCCCCAGCCAGGAGAAAGTAGAGACAGCAAGGACCTGAGTTAATCCCAGTACAAATTTTACTTGCTTGCATTAAGTTGTCTCTCATTTGTTTAAAATTGAGAATTAAAAACTTTTAATCTATTTGATCCTTCCTCGTGGCACAATTCCTTTATCTCCGTAATTAGTATGGTGAATATTTATTGCATTTCCTCCATGGAAAGTATATCCTTCACTGGATAAGGAGATCAAAACTGCAAGCACTACTGCTGGTGTGATCTATGGAATCATAGACTCCTGGTTATGCAGATAGAGGCCACTTGGCCCATTGCAAACATTAGAATATTTACTTCTGGTGCTTCAAGATTATCCAGAAATGTAAAGCTAACTGTCTTAAACCACTCTGTTCTCTCCATCACCTTTTGTATCAAACAATGATTCCATGATCTTCTTTAACAGCAATCAATATCATTGATTAGATGTTGCTGTGTATTCCTCCTTCCATAAGCCTACTATTGAAAGGTCGACCCCCTCCCTGCCCTGAACTTGCATTTTTCTGTAATTGGTCTCCTAATTAAAGTTGTGCCTCCTCTGAAGTTAACTTATCCATGAGACTCGCCTCCTGTTACCTAGACCTTATTGCCACCAAACTAGTTATCACCTGACAGCAGCACCCCACCCACCCCTCGAATCATGGCCACACTCTAACATAATTGACCATACCATCTTCCTTTCTTTCTTCTGTTAAACTGGCTTGGACAACTTTCAACTAGTCCTATTCTTATCTATTTACTGTAATACTAACCATAGTAGGGCTTCTAATGGCTTTACCTGCTACCTCTCCCTTGTCTGTGGTGTTTCCTATGAATCTAGCCTTGGTCCTCTCCTGATAATCTATATCATGCACCTTTAGTGAGTCTTGTGAAAGCAAAGTGTTAGGTTTCACATGTAGTTAGTTGAGCTCTGCTTTGTTGTCATTTCTTTGGACTCCCCTGCCATTGCTAAATTTTCAGGCTGCTATTCAACATAAAATTATAGAGATGTACGACACAAAAGCAGACCCTTCAGTCTAACTCTTCCTTCGGATCAAATATGATAAATTAATCTAGTCCCCTTTGCCAGCATTTGGTCCATATCCCTCTAAACCTTCTTATTCATATACCCATCTAAATGTCTTTTAAATGTTGTAATTGTACCAGCCTCCTCCACTAGCTCTGGCAGCTCATTCCATGCACCCACCACCCTATATGTGAAATGTTTTTAAATGTTTCCCCTCTCACCTTAAACCTTTAATTAACTTCCTTCCTTTGCAAGAAGGAAATTTGCTGTCCTTGCTTTGACCTACAGGTAACTCCAGATCTACAACAATGTGGTTAGCTCCTAACTGCTCCCAAGAACAATTAGGGATGGCAACAAGTGCCTATGGTGTGTGTTACAAAACTTCATTTAACACCTGCAGGATCCCACCCGCCACCATCAGGATGATGTGGATGAATGAAATGGAAATATCAACACGCATTGATATACATGTCACAGATAACGCCCGCCAGCACTTCCCTGTAGTACTCTGTTAGTAACACTGTCCTGACCAGAGCTATTTCCGTTACGATCCACAATTTTCAGAACAGTGCCTGTGAGTTTGCAACTAAATTCCTATATTTCTGAAAAGTTTGTCTGAATATGTATTGTTCCTGTACTTACAGGCTCTCTTCTTAAATTCCTGATGAAGGGCTTATGCCCGAAATGTTGATTCTCCTGTTCCTTGGGTGCTGCCTGACCTACCATGCCTTTCCAGCACCACACTTTTCAACTCTGATCTCTATCATCTGCAGTCCTCACTTTTTTCCTTGTCGTCTTCCATTATCCTGATAAATTGTTTGAAGAACACCAGCAAATTGACAAGAGATGATTTTTTCCTGAAGCCATGTTCTGTGCTCCTAATAATCCCTTACATCTCTGTGTGGTAGTGTAGAGCTAGGATAGTCCATTATTAAAGATGAAATTGCAGAGTATGTGAAAGTGCATGGTAAAATAGGGCTGAGTCAGCACAGCTTCATCAAGGGGATGTCATGCCTGACAAATCTGTTAGAATTCTAACTGGATTCTAATGAGCATGTCTGACAAAGGACAGCCAGTGGAAGTCGCCTATTTGGATTTCTAGAAGGCATTTAACAAAGTGATGCACAGGAGGCTAATAAATAAGATCAGAGGCCATGGTGTAAGGAGCATGGTACTGTCATGAATAGATGACTGGCTACCTGGCCAAAATCAGTGAGAAGGGATAAAGGAGATTTTTTTTCAGGGTGGCAGCCAGTGACTAGTCAAATTCTGCAGGGGTCAATGTTGACACTACAACTTTTCCTGTAATGTATTAATACTCTGGACGAAGGAACTGAGGGCATTGTTACTAATTTTGCAGATGAATCAAAGATGGGCTAAGTAGTGTTGAGGAAGTGGGGAGGCTGCTGAAGGACTTGGACAGTGGGCAAAGAAGTAGCTGATGGAATAAATGTGGGTTATGTACTTTAGTAGGAGAAATGAGGCAAAGACTGTTTTCTGAATGCAGATGCACTTTGGAAATCTGAAGCACAGAGATTTGAGAGAATCCTGAACTAGAACTCCTAAGGTTAACTGCTAACTGAACTTGCATGTTAGGAAGGCAAATGCAATGTTAGCATTCATTTCAAGAGGGCCACAGAGTAGAAACGTATTGCTGGGACTGTTTAAAGCTCTGGTCAGACTGCATTTGGAATACTGTGAGCAGTTTGGGCCTTATATTTAAGGACAATGTGCAGGTGGTGGGCATCCAGTGGAAGTTTAAAATAATGAGCCTGGGGATAGAGGGCTTATCATTTTGAGTTGTGATTGAGGACTCTGTGTCTGTACTTGATGGAATTCAGAAGGTTGAAGGGGATGTCATTGAAACTTGCAGGATACTATGAGGTCTCGATAGATGATTCCACAACTAGGAGAGACTAGGGCCTAAGGGTCCTTTGCAGTGGCTCCAGATCCAGTTTCGTTAAACTGAGATGCTGATTTTGAATACCTTTTGAGCCTCTGAGTGAAGGGTTGACCCTTCAGAACTGACATGAGGAATTTCTTCAACCAGCGGGTGGTGAATCTGTGGAACTCCTTGCTGTAGAAGGCTTTAGTGGCCAAGTCACTGAGTGTACAGCAGTCCACACCCCCTTCCCAAATATCTGTGGGGGTTATGTTCCAAGACCTACCATGGTTTGGAGCAAACCCATTCATTTCAATGGGAAACTTGTGTTTGTGGCAGCCCCCAGTCCCTGGTTCCATAATATGTTCAGGCTACGGGTAACTGAAACTGTGGAAAATGATTCTGTGGATATGAGTCGCCCTGTATTCAAGAGAGGTTCTTTTATTAGTAAGGAATCAAAGGCTGCAGGAGGAAGACAATCAAATGGGGTTGAGAAACCTAGCAACCACAGTCAAATGGCCTAATTCTCCTCATCTTATGGTCTCTACTTGTTGTTTTAACTGACCAGTTCAGTGCCCTCTATGGTGCCTTCATGTGTCTCTTTTGCCTTTTGTCGTGAATAGTTCATTGCGTTTCCTTTTTGAGTTTAATTTCCTATTATGCATGTTGCTGTTTACTGTAAGTTATTCCTAAACACAGTTACCAGTATTTTACACAAAGTTGTTGTATTGGGTCCTCTTTTAATATATCCTCTAATATTGCTCTTTTACCAGCCCTCATGCACTGGATTGAATTAATTTGCATTTCCCTCAATACCAATTACATTTATCTACATTTGTTATCTTGGTCCAGTTTTGAAAAGATCCAGATTCTCATGTATTGAGTTGCACGATTTCCTGCTCATTACAGTGGCTTCAGATTTAGTTTTGTTAAACTGAGATGTTGCTTTTGATGCCTTTTCCAAGTCATGATTTGGAGGAGCCAGTGTTCCACTGGAGTGGACAAAGTTCAAAATCTCACAACGCCAGGTTATAGTCCAACAGGTTTATTTGGAAGCACTAGTTTTCGAAGCACTGTTTTTGTGATTGTGGAGCAGGACTATTCTGCTCTTAAAGCCCTGCTCCATAACCACCTGGTGAAGAAGCAATGCTTCGAAAGCCAGTCCTTCCAAATAAACCTGGTGAAAATGAGGACTGCAAATACTGGAGATTAGAATAGTGTGGGGTGCTGAAAAAACCCACCATGTCAGGTAGCATTCGAGGAGCAACAGTCCTTCATCAGGAATGAGGCTGTAAGCCAAGGGGGTGGGGCTGGGGGAAGGTAGCTGAGATTGCAATAGGTAGATGGAGGTGGGGGTAAGAGAGGAGGGTGGAGCATGAGGACGGTGCCAAGTTGGAAGGTTGGCACTGAGATAAGGTGGAGAAATGAGGAAACTGGTGCAATTAGTGTTGATGCCATGCGGTTGGAGGGTCCCCGAGGTGGAAGATTAGGCGTTCTTCCTCCAGGCATCGGGTGGTTAGAGAGTGGCGATGGACGGTGGCCAGGACCTGCATATCCTTGAAGGGGGAGTTTGTGTTCGGCCAAGGGGCAGTGGGATTGGTTGGTGCGGATGTCATGGAGACGTTCTCTGAAGCATTCTGAGAGTCTGTGTCCTGCCTCCAATGTAGAGACTGCATCAAGAGCAATGGATACAGTAAATGACGTGTGGAACTGCAGGAAAAACTGGATGTGGAATGCTCCTTTGGGGCTTTGGACAGAGGTGAGGGAGGAAGATGTCGATGCAGGTTTCACAATTTCTGTGGTGGTGGGGAAATGTGCCTGGAGGGGAGGTGGGTTGGTGAGGGGTGTAGACCTGACCAGCTTATCTCCACGTACCTTGATACTGTCCTATCTCCTCTGGTCCAGGAACTTCCCACATAAGTTCGGGACACCACCCATACCCTCCACCTCCTCCAAGACTTTTGTTTCCCTGGCCCCCAATGCCTTATCTTCACCACGGTCCTCCACTCCCTATATACCTCCATCCGCCGTGACAAGGGCCTCCAAGCCATCCACTTCTTCCTCTCCTGACATCCCCACTAGTGCCTTTCTGCTGACGCTTGATCATTTCTCATTTGAATCCTTCCACTTCTTCCCTACAAAAAGGGCTAGCTATGGACACCCGCATGGGGCCCAGCTATGCCTGTCTCTCTGTCGATTACGTGGTAAAAACAATAACTGCAGATGCTGAAAACCAAATACTGGATTAGTGGTGCTGGAAGAGCACAGCAGTTCAGGCAGCATCCAAGGAGCAGCTGTAATAGTCCATCTTCCGTAGTTACCCTGGCACCATTCCCCACCTTTTCCTCCTCCTATGCTGATAACTGTATCGGCACCACCCCTTTTCCCCCACGCAGAGGTTGCACAGGTCATCATCTTCACCAACACATTCCATCCCAACCTTACGTTCACCTGGACCATCTCCGACACCTCCCTCCCCTTCCTGGACCCCTCCATCACCATCAATGGTGACCGACTCAACACACTGATACCTTCTACAAACTCGCTGACTCCGACAGCTACCTGAACTACACCACCTCCCACCCTGCCTCCTGTAAAAATGCTATCCCTTATTCCCAATTCTTCTGGCTCTGCTGCATCTGCTCCCAGGAGGGCCACTTCCACCACAGAACAAAGCAGGTTACGGTCTTTAAAGAAGGAGGCCATTTATCCCTCCCACGTGGTGGTTGATGTCCTCCAGCGCATCTCATCCACCTCCTGCACCTCTGTCCTTAAGCCCACCCACCCCTGTCCTTAGCTTCCACCCAACCAACCTCTGTATACATCGCATCATCGTCTGCCGTTTCCGCCACCTACAAATGAACCCCACCACCAGAGATATATTTCTCTCCCCGCCCCATCCGTTTACCGTAAAGACCATGCTTTCTGCAGCTCCCCTGTCAGGTCCATGCCTCACCAACCTGCTGTCCCCTCCTGTCACCTTCCACAGCCACTGCAGAATTACAAAATTTGTGCCCACACCTCCCAGCTCACCTCTGTCCAAGGCCCCAAAGGAGCTTTCCACATCCATCAGTTTTACCTGCCTTCCATATACGTCATTTACTGTATCTGTTGCTCCTGATGTGGTCTCCCCTAAATTGGGGATACAGGATGCCTTTTCAGAGTGCTTCAGAGCACATCTCCGGGACACCTGCACCAACCAACCCCAATGTCCTATGGCTGAACACTTAAACACCCCCTCCCACTCCGCCAAGGACATGCAGGTCCTGGGGCTACTTCATTGCTATCTCCCTAACCAATCTGCGCTCTGAGGACCTTCCAACCCCATGGCATCAATGTGGTTTTCACCAGTTTCCTCATTTCCCCTCCCTCCACCTTATCCCAGTTCCAACTTGGCACCGCCCTCAGACCTATCTCCCCTGTCCATCTTCCTTCCCACCTATCTGCTCCACCCTCCCCTCCGACCTATCACCATTACCCCCACCCCTGTCTACCTATTGCGCTCTCAACTATCTTCACCCGCTAGCCCACCCCCCTTCCCATTTATCTCACCACACTCCCTCAGCTCACAGCCTCACTCCTGATGAAGGACTTTTGCCCATAACATTGATTTTCCTGCTCCTTGGATGCTGCCAGATCTGCTGTGCTTTTTCAGCACCACGTTTTTTCAGATAAACCTGTTTTACTATAACCTAGTGTTTGTGATTTTTTTTAAAGTCACTTTCTCAATGTATTTTTCAGATTTTCTCTCCCTATGATTACTTGCCTCTTCCCAATTTATTTTTCACGACTTTTCTTAATTTTTCATCCTAATCTATGATTTTCTACCTCATTAGTTTCCTGTAACAGAAGTTTTTTTTAATCTTGGAAAAATTGAAGCTATTTTACAAATGTGATTTTCCTAGTTATTATCAACCCCTGTGCTATTTTAGATCTCTTATTTTCACTCGATCTCTAAAACAGTTTTGAAGGTCGTTCCTACTTTTTAAAAAAAAGTCATTTCCTAGCATCTCTATAATAAAGTTCTGTGCTTCCTCCTTCCTAATTGTCAGGAATCTCTCCTCCTGCCATGGTTTCAAACTGTTTTCTGGGTTAATTAATAAACCTAATGGGGGCGTAAAAAAGGAGTTTGACAAAGTACTAGATTGGATAGAGAATTGGTTGGCTAATAGGAAACAAAGGGTAGTGATTAACGGCTCCATTTCGAAATGGCAGGCAGTGACCAGTGGGGTACCGCAGGGATCCGTGCTGGGACCGCAGCTTTTTACAATATATGTAAATGATATAGAAGATGGTATCAGCAATAACATTAGCAAATTTGCTGATGACACAAAGCTAGGTGGTAGGGTAAAATGTGATGAGGATGTTAGGGGATTACAGGGTGACCTGGACAAGTTAGGTGAGTGGGCAGATGCATGGCAGATGCAGTTTAATGTGGATAAATGTCTGGTTATCCACTTTGGTGGCAAGAACAGGAAGGCAGATTACTACCTCAATGGTATCAAATTAGGTAAAGGGGCTGTTCAGAGAGATCTGGGTGTTCTTGTCCACCAGTCAATGAAGGCAAGCATGCAGGTACAGCAGGTCGTGAAGAAGGCTAATAGCATGCTGGCCTTCATAACGAGGGATTGAGTATAGAAGCAAAGAGCTGCTTCTGCAGCTGTACAGGGCCCTGGTGAGACCACACCTGGAGTACTGTGTACAGTTCTGGTCTCCAAATTTGAGGAAAGACATTCTGGCTATTGAGGGAGTGCAGCGTAGGTTCACGAGGTCAATTCCTGGAATGGCAGGATTGCCTTACACGGAAAGACTGAAGCGACTGGGCTTGTATACCCTTGAGTTTAGAAGACTGAGAGGGGATCTGATTGAAACGTATAGGCTTATGAAAGGATTGGACACTCTGGCAGGAGGGAACATATTTCCGTTGATGGGGGAGTGCCGAACCAGAGGACACAACTTAAAAATACGGGGTAGACCATTTAGGACAGAGATGAGGAGAAACTACTTCACCCAGAGAGTGGTGGCTGTGTGGAATGCTCTGCCCCAGAGGGCAGTGGAGGCCCAGTCTCTGGATTCTTTTAAGAAAGAATTGGATAGAGCTCTTAAAGATAGTGGAGTCAAGGGGTACGGAGATAAGGCTGGAACAGGATACTAATTAGGAATGATCAGCCATGATCATATTGAATGGCGGTGCAGGCTCGAAGGGCAGAATGGCCTACTCCTGCATCTATTGTCTATTGTCTATTGTCTATTGACTTGCCTTACAAATTCTGAATAAGATCTGATTATGTCCTTTAATGCAGAGATTGATTTTCAACTCAAGCAGTTACAACTTGCGTCTTGTGCATAAGTAGCAGGGAGTATGCAATTTGTACTGACTGCTTCTATGTGGTTAATTTTGAATTTTGACATAGATTCACATTCTTGACAATTCACCATGTCACTTTGTGGCTGATCGCTCCCATCTCACTATGGTTTGTTATAGTTTTTGTTCTTGCAGCTAGTGTCTGAGCACAATCAGCTTTTTCTTTCTGGTTTCTATTTTGTCCCTGTTGGTGTGTTGAATGTACAAATAAGTTAAGAACTCAAATCTATCTTTTTATAAAAGCCAAATACTGTGGATGCAAGAAATCTGAAGCCATTCTGAAGAATAATACTAAACTTGAAAGATTAACTCTTGTTTCTTTTGGCACGGATGCTACCTGAGTTTCTCCAGCCTTCTGGCTTGGTCCTAAGCATTGTCTAAAGGTGGAATTAGACTGTTTGAAGTGAATTGGTTGGGTTTTTGTGTCAAGGTATTTTAAGGTGCTTTCACTTGTGTTTTCACAGCTTTTGTTTCGGGTCACTGTGGTGGGGTGCAGAGTGGCATTTTGCATGACTCTTTTCTGAAAGAGGCAGATAATCCCATGTTGATATGCCTGACCAAGAAATGTCGTCATAGCGCTTGCTGTTCAGAGAACCCCATGCAGCCACGCTACCAACTACAGTAAAATAGTCTGTACTGGACATAATTGAATAAAACTTTGCAGAAACTGTATTCCATATTAACCCCACCATTTCTACTGATTCGGAAATAAAACAGCCACGTATTGCTGCAATTTATGGTCTTTGGAAAGATTGTACTTTCATTGAGAAGGTTTTTTTTAAATGCTCATCTGAACATATGATCACTATAGTTGCTGTAGTGTGATGAAATTAAATCCATTGCAGCTTTAACTGTTGCATGGTTAGCTGTTTAGTGAAACCCTTGGAGGAAAGGGACTGTACTTTATGTTGTCACATAAATGTATGTTTTCGTCCAAAATTCAGTTTGTGGCAAAACTGTTAGTGAGGATCAATATATCTAAAAGTGAAGGAAATGTGCCTCTAGAGTCCTAAACATTGAATGTTTAATTTCTGCCTCTATGGTCAACAAAGGTATGAAAAAAGTAACAATACTGAAATCTCATTTCACATACTACAAGGTACTTTAAAAGCTGTGTAGAGTCATGAACTTCTTGACTATACAGGTGTTAGTAAAATGTAATTGCTATGAGTATGAATTTTTTTTTGCTGTTTTAGTTCTTTTACTCTGATATATAAATCGCAGTCTGGTGTAACATCAATCTGTCATAACCTGAAGATGCAGATCCTATATTGCCAGTATGCTGTCATGTTAGCTCAAAGTTATTGGCCTAATCACCCAGAAACCTGGACTAATAATCTGCAGACTTTAAATTGTACCACTGTGGGAGTATTTAAATTCAGTTAATTAAAATAAATCCAAAATAAAAACCTAGTCTCCAGATTCTGGAATGGTGATCATGAAGCTACCATGTTGTCATAAAAATCCATCCCATGATGTTTCTTGAAGTAAATCTGGTATTGCAAGTGACCACTGATGCAGAGCAATACAATTAAGTCTTAACTGCCCTCTAAGCCACTTTTTTGTGATCAAGAAGGCAGCACAATTTCACCATACCTAGGTTAATTCAGGGGTCGGCAATAAATCCTTAGGTGTTAGAGGGAGCAGAATTACAGCTGAATTCATTCACATCCCATGAATGATTTAAAAATTTACTCCAGCAACATAAGCAAGCCTGTATATTAGAACAAGTGAATTACTTTAGTAACGAGAGTGCTGAAATAAGCAACAAAAATATTAAGAATAAGGAGTTCCAAAGTAACATGAGTGTGCCTTGATTTTAAAATTCTCCTTTCCCTCTCTCAACTTTACCCCTCAGTATCTCTAATCTCATTCAAAATATTTACGTTTGTCTGGCTCTGGTCATAGTCATAGAGATGTACAGCACAGAAACAGACCCCTCGGTCCAACTAGTCCATGTCAATCAGATATCCCACCCCAATCTAACCTCACTTGCCAGCACCTGGCCCATTTCCCTTCAAACCCTTCCTATTCATATATCCATACAGTTGCCTTTTGAAATGTTGAAATTGTACTAGGCTCCACCACTTCTTCTGGCAGCCCGTTCCCCACAAGCACCTCCCTCTGCATGAAAAAGTTGCCCCTTCGATCTCTTTTTATACCTTTCCTCTCTCACCCCAAACCTGTACCCTCTAGTTCTGGACTCCCTGATCCCAGGGAAAAGACCTTGTCTATTTACCTTATCTGTGCCTCTCATGATTTTATAAACCCCTATAAGGTCACCCCTCAGATTCTGATGCTTCAGGGAAAACAGCCCTGTTCAGCCTCTCCCTCTAGCTCAAATCTTCCAACTCTGGCAACATCCTTGTAAATCTTTTCTGAACCCCTTTCAAGTTTCACAGCATCTTTGTGATAGGAAGGAGACCAGAATTGCATGCAATATTCCAACAGTGGCCTAACTGATGTCCTGTACAGCTGCAACATGACCTTCCAACTCCTGTACTCAGTACTTTGACCAATAAAGGAAAGCAGACCAAACGCCGCCTTCACTATCCTGTCTACCTGCGACTCCACTTTCAAGGAGCTATGAACCTGCACTCCAAGCTCTCTTTGTTCAGCAACACTCCTTAGGCCCTTACCATTAAGTGTATAACTCCTGCGAAGATTTTCTTTACCAAAATGCAGCACCTCTCATTTATCTGAATTAAATGCCATCTGCCACTTCTCAGCCCATCTGATCAAGATCCTGTTGTAATCTGAGGTAACCTCCTTCACTGTCCACTAAACCTCCAATTTTGGTGTCATCTGCAAACATACTAACTATACCTCTAATGCTCACATCCAAATCATTTATATAAATAACAAAAGGTAGAGACCCAGCACCAATCCTTGTGGCACTCCACTGGTCACAGGCCTCCAGTCTGAAAAATGACCCTCCACCATCACCCTCTGTCTTCTACCTTTTGAGCCAGTTCTGTATCCATTGTGAGACATGATTTCCCATGTACATAGCCACGTTGACTATCACTAATCAGTCCTTGCCTTTCCAAATACATGTACATCCTGTCCTTCAGGATTCCCTCCAACAACTTGCCCCCCACCGATGTCAGGCTCACTGGTCTATAGTTCCCAGGCCTGTCCTTATACCTTTTCTTTAATAGTGGCACCACGTTAGCCGATCACCAGTCTTTCGGCACCTCAGCTGTGACTATTGATACAAATATCTCAGCAAGGGGCCCAGCAATCACTTCCCTAGCGTCCCACAGAGTTCAAGGACCTGAGGATTTATGCACTTTTATGTGTTTCAAGACATCCAGCACTTCCTCCTCTATAATATGGAAATTTTTCAAGATGTTACCATCTATTGCCCTACATTCTATATCTTCCACGTCCTTTTCCACAGTAAGCAATGATGCAAAATACTCCTTTAGTTTCCTCCCTCATCTCCTGTGGCTCTACACAAAGGATGGCTTGCTGATCTTTGAGGGGCTGTATTCTCTCCCTAGTTACCCTTTTGTCCTTAATGTATTTGTAAAAACCCTTTGGATTCTCCTTAACCCTATTTGCCAAAGCTACTCATGTTCCCTCCTTGCCCTCCTGATTTCCTCAAGTATACTCCTGCTGCCTTTATACTGTTGTAAAGATTCAGTTGATCTATCCTGTCTATACCTGACATGTTTCCTTCTTTTTCTTAACCAAAACCTCAATTTCTTTAGTCATCCAGCATTCCCTACACCTACCAGCCTTTCCTTTTCATCCTAACAAGAGTCCAGAGACAGAATATTCTTGTTATCTCATTCCTGAAGGCTTCCCATTTTCCAGCTGTCCCTTTTACCTGTGAACATCTGCCCCCAATCAGCTTTTGAAAGTTCTTGTGTGATAAAATCAAAATTAGCCTTCTCCAATTTAAGACTCCAACCTTTTAGATCTGGTCTATTCTTTTCCATCACTATTTTAAAACTAATAGAATTCTGGTCACTGGCCCCAAAGTGCTCCCCCACAGACATCTCCCGTCACCTGCCCTACCCTGTCTTATTTCCCAAGAGTAGGTACATCCACATATTGAATCAGAATTTTCTTGTACGCATTTAACAAATTCCTCTCCATCTAACCCCTTAACATTGTCAGTCCCAGTCTGTTTAGAAAGTTAAAATCCCCTACCGTAACCACCCTATTACTCTTAAAGATAACTGAAATCTCCTTAAATTTGTTTCTCAATTTCCTGCTATTAGTGAGTCTATAATACAGTCCCAATAAGGTGATCATCCCTTTCTTATTTCACAGTTCCACCCAAATAACTTCCCCAGATGTATTTCTGGGAATATCCTCCCTCAGTACTAAGTTAAAAATCACAACACCTGAAATACATCCAGGAAATACACCTTATTGGGATTGTATTATAGACCCATCTGATGAAGAAGCAGTGCTTTGAAAGCTAGTGCTTCCAATTGAACCTGTTAGCCTGGTGTTGTGATTTTTAACTTTGTACACCCCAATCCAACACCAGCATCTCCAAATCATGACTCCCTCGCTACAGCTGTAATGCTATCCCTCATCAAAAACGCCACACTCTCTTCTCTTACCTCCCTTTCTGTCCTTCCTGAGCATTTGTATTCTGGAATATTAAACTGTCAGTCCTGTCCATTCCTGAGCCATGTTTCAGTCATCGCTATGATATCCCAGTCCTGTTCCTAGCCATGCCGAGTTCATCCGCCTTCCCTGTTAGGCCTCTTTCATTGAAATAAATGCAGTTTAATTTCAGTCCTACTTTGTTCTCTGCTTTGACCCTGCTTGCCCTAACTGTTTGGCTTGCTTGTTTTCTCAACTGTATCAGTCTCTGATTAATCTCTTTGCTCACTATCCCCCTGGGTCCCAGCCACTTCCCCCACCTTACTAGTTTAAATCCTCCTGAGCAGCTCTCACAAATCTGCCTGCCAGTCTAGTAGTCCCCTTCCAATTCAGGTGCAATCCGTCCTTCATGTAGAGGTCACTTCGACCCCAGTAGAGGTTCCAGTGATCCAAAAATGTGAATCCTTTTCCCGTTCACCACCACCTCAGCCATACATTCATCTGCTCTATCCTCCTATTCCTATCCTCACTAGCTCGTAGCACCAGGAGTAATCCAGATAATACTACTCTAGAGGACCTCCTTTTTAAATTCCTGCCTAACACACGCTATTCTCCCTTCAGAATCTCATCCTTTTCCCTTCCTATGTCATTGTACACATTTGAACCAATGACCGCCTGCTGGCCCCTCTCCCCTGTGAGAACATTCTGCCCCCTCTCTGAGACATCCTTGATCTTGGCACCAGGGAGGCAACACACTATGGATTTTTGGCTGCTGACCACAGAAACATCTGTCTGTGCCTTGGACTAGAATCCCCTCATGTAATCGATTTCTTGGAACCTGATGTACCCAGCACTGCATTAGAGCCAGTCTCAATACCATGTTCATGCTCCATTCCCCTGAGAACCTTACCCCCTACATTTCCAAAACAGCATACTTGTTTGAAATGTGGATAGCCATGGACTAGCTGCCTATCTCTCTCACCTTTCCTGGAGTTAGCCCATCTACGTGATTGCATCTGTGACTTTACCTTCCTATAACTGCCTTCCATCACACCTCCTTGCTCTTGTAAATTCCTCATTGCCTCTGTTGCTCCAAAATTCGCTGTGATAGGATTTGCAACCTATGGCATTTATTGCAGATATAATCCTCAGTAACAGGTAAATCTCCCTGAACTCCCACATCCAACAAGAGCACATCACTCTACTGAGGGCTATTTTTGCCGCTTCCAATCTGCAGACCCAGAAAATAGCAGTCTTATTCCTCTACAGAACACACTACTCCTGGCTAACTTAATATTAATGGTTTATATTTTTAATTTTAATCAAGACTTATTTCAATAAAACATATAATCAAGAAAAAACTCACTCTACTCACTACTGCAGACTTACAGCAAGGCCACTAAACAATTCAACTTATCTGTCTCTGTGCTGTGACCTCTTCCCAAACAACAGATTCCTCCAAGATCAGTTGTGAATTTCACTGTTTGTTAATTTTCCCAGATGCACACCGATGTCCAGTGATACATATATTCAACAACAAAGGCAGTAACTGCACTTCTTTCTCTCCTGCATAGACCCTGTGTTACCTTTGTCAGTACCTCTCCCCTTTTAACAGTGCTGTCGTTTTGGATCTTGGGAGAAAAAAGTCAAAACAATGCAACAGCAAATAAAACAGTAATTGTTCCTCCTGGAATTTGAGGAAATCCCTTCCAACACCTATAATACCTCAAAAGGAAAAGCTTGTTACAGCCAGAAATTTTTCCCTCCTCCATCTTGGATTGCCCAGAATCCTTGTCTTTAAGCATTTTTGATTCTGATCAATCCACCGTTTGGTAGCCAAGATGTAGTTATCTTGGCTTTTTAAGTGCTGAGATTCCCCCTCTACTTCCAAAGTTTTCTTCTCTTTATGATACTATTAAAGCCTATTGCTTTGACCAGGCTTTTGGTCATCTGATCTAATTGTGTATTGATGTCACTTGATTTTATAATCCTGTGAAGTGCCTTAGAATGGTTTATTATTTTGGTCTGATGCAGATGTTGAGTGAATATTTCGCATTCTCAGTGGAATGTGGTTCTCATGAAAGAAGTGAATCATAATAGCTTGCATCGCAAGTCCTACTGTAAGGGAAAGCATTTATTATCTGGCTGTATTTGTAATTTTCATCTTGTAAATTAGAATACTCTCAAATTAGATGTTTCAATGTTTCCCAAGTCAACCTGTTCAGAGGTGCTACTGCACCTCTGGAGCAAGTGCAACATGAACCTGGATCTCCTACCTCAGAGATAAGGACAATCACTGCCTGAGAGCAGTGAATTTGCAAGGTACACCTGGTTCATGCTTCCAGTTGCCCAAGCCATTGTGCTTTGAGGAGTGCCTTTTGATGTTTGGTGACCTTTGATTCTCTTTGTAGATTTCTGCCTCCGTTTCTGAAGATGTTAACACTTTAGTGACTGTAGGCAGATTTTTTGGGTGTTGTAGGGAGCAGAATTACTGCTGAATCCAAACTATATTTACACATCTACAATATATGCAATCCTGACAATTTGTTTTCCTCTAGTCATCCTTGCTGCACCCCAACTAAATTTAGTTCTGCTCCCCAGACTTGGATCAGTTATCTACATAAGTTATATTGGGCCAAATAGATTGTTTTGATGATATCAATCCATGCTTGTATTTAAGCTCCAACTGGGCCTCTTCCCATCTTTCCTAATCAAAATCTATCTTTGTAACCCTCTGTTCCCCATTTCAGTGTGCTTGTCTAGTTTTCATGTAAGTATGTTTATATAATTTTAATTTAACCCCGATACAAGCAAGTTGAAATATGGTCCAATCAAGCTTTCATACAGATTTAGCATAACTTTCCTGCTAATCTGTTCAGCCCTCTAGAAATAAAGCACTCATGCTAAGTTTGCTTTGATGGCCTTGCCTATCTGTGACTCCATTTTTTTTTACGACTGGGTTATTTGTACTTCAAGATTTCTCTTCCTTCACCAACACATCTAGACTTGCACCTTCCAAATTATGTGGCCTCTTCAGTAATGCAGATCTGTCTATGGATTATGAGGAACTGGAATACGAACTACTTGGACATTTCTGGATTCAAGAGGCTTTATATTTTCAAGAAATCACTATTGAACTTAAGGCCAAAGAGAACTGCAATTTATCTATTGTTGTCTATTGACTAGATGCTCCCATACTTCTCAATTACTGAGATTTATTCTGCATTATTAAATCAAATAGTGAATCTCACTCTGTTTAGAGATCAGAATCAAATCCTGTACATATTATAATAATTCTCTTCCTTTATACCCCTTCTATCCATTTAATATCAGAAGTCCCTCCTGATTATTAAGGAACTAAAATGAGAGAGAAATGCTGCATATTTCATTTCCCTCTTCTTTAAACAATAAGACAGTTTAGAAACTACACTGATTTAATATTGTGAATCATGTCTTTTTTTTAAATTCACTAATGGGATGTGGGTGTCACTGACTGGGCCAAGATTTATTGCCCATTCCTAGTTGCCATTCAGAAGGTTGTATTGAGCTGTTGTCTTGAAGTACACCAACAATACTGTTAAGGAGGCAATCCCAGGATTTTGGCCTAATGACCATGAAGAAATGATATATCTCCAAGTCAGGATGAGTGATTTGGAGGGGAACTTGCAGTTGGTGTTCATATGCATCTGCTGCACTTGTCCACCTAGGTGGAAGTGGTTGTGACTTGGAAGATGCTGTCTGAAGAGCCTTGGTCAATTTTTGTCTTTGAGCATTGGTGTAGGAAGGAGTGGATGTTTGTGAATGTGGTGCCAGTCGAGCAGGCTGAATTATCATGGAGTCATAGAGATGTACAGCACGGAAACAGACCCTTCGGTCCAACCTGTCATGCCGACCAGATATTCCAACCCAATCCAGTTCCACTGCCAGCACCTGGCCCATATCTCTCCCAAATCTTCCTATTCCTATACCCATCCAGCCTCCACCACTTCCTCTGGCAACTCATTCTATACATGTACCACCCTCTGAAAAAGTTGCCCCTTTGGTCTGTTTTATATCTTTCCCTTCTCACCTTAAACCTATGCCCTCTAGTTCTGGACTCCCCAACCACAGGGAAAAGACTTTGTCTATTTATCCTATCCATGTCCCTCATAATTGTGTAAACCCCTCTGCCTCCAGCGTTCCAGAGGAAACAGCCCCAGTCTATTCAGCCTATAGCTCAAATCCTCCAACCCTGGCAACATCCTTGTAAATCTTTTCTGAACCCTTTCAAGTTTCACAACATATTTCTGATAGGAAGGAGACCAGAACTGCACACAATATTCCAACAGTGGCCTCACCAATGTCCTGTACAGCTGCAACATGACCTCCCAACTCCTGTACTCAATACTCTGACCAGTAAAGGAAAGCATACCAAACGCTGCCTTCACTATCCTATCTACCTATGACTCCACTTTCAAGGAGCTATGAACCTGCACTCCAAGGTCTCTTTGTTCAGCAACACTCCTTAGGACCTTACCATTAAGTGTATAAGTCCTGCTAAGATTTGCTTTCCCAAAATGTAGCACCTTGGAATTAAACTCCATCTGCCACTTCTCAGCCCATTGGCCCATCTGATCAAGATCCTGTTGTAATCTGAGGTAACTTTCGCTGTCCACTAAACCTCCAATTTTGGTGTCATCTGCAAACTTACTAACTATACCTCTAATGCTCACATCCAAATCATTTATGTAAATAACAAAAGGTAGAGGACCCAGCACCGATCCTTGTGGCACTCCACTGGTCGCAGGTCTCCAGTCTGAAAGATGACCTTCCACCATCACCCTCTGTCTTCTACACTTCAGCCAATTCTGTATCCACATGGCTAGTTCTCCCTGTATTCCGTGAGATCTAACCTTGCTAACCAGTCTCCCGTGGGGAACCTTGTCGAATGACTTACTGAAGTCCATATAGCTCACATCCACTGCTCTGCCCTCATCAGTCCTCTTTGTTACTTCTTCAAAAATCTGAGTTGTCAAGGTTTTTGTGGTGTTGAGCTGCACTTGTCCGGGGAAGTGGAGAGTATTCCTGACTTTCACCTTGTAGGTGAAGTAACTCCTGGAGAATCAGCAGGTGAGTTACTTGTTCAAGATCCCTAGCTTCTGACCTGCTTTTGTAGCCACACTCTTTTATGTGGTTTATCCAGTTCAGTTTCTGTTCAATAATAACACTGTGTTATAGTGGGGGATTCAGTGATGACATCACAGGATGTTTAGATTCTTACCTCTTAAAAATGGTCATTGCCTGGCATTGTGTGGTGCAAATGTTACTTGTCACTTTTCAGACCAAGCCTGGATATTGTCAAGGTCATGCTACTCATAGATGTAGACTGCTTCAGTATCTGAGGAAGCATGAATGGTGCTGAGCACTGCAATAATCAAAAATCATCTCGTGTTATAGAGGGAAGGTTCTTTTAACAAAGTATCTGAAGATGGTTTGGCCTAGAACCCGAGCCTGAGGAACATTTATCTGAGCCCATGTGGATTCCATTTTTGTATAATGTCCCTTTTATTTTGCTGCAGTTGTCATCCACCCCACATTTGCTAATTGATCTACCCTTTTTAAATATGTTATAACCTGCCCTGTTTGCTGTTCCCTAATTTTCTGCTTCAGCCATGTCTCAATCTTTGTCTGGTACTTCTTAGCACATGATTTCATCCATTCCCTTATTCATTCTTAAAGTTTCCCCATCTTGGTTTAACTATCGTTTAGACTCCTGTTTTACAACTTCGTTCCCTTAGAACTATATTGCTGCTACTTCCTTCCCTAAATACTGAAAGGATTTCAGCATTACTAGGGTTTGGGGAATAAATTTCAAATTGCAACTGCATTGCAAGCTTGTGCACATCTAATGCTAAGCAGCATTCCCAACTCCATTTGGCTTTTTAATATCTAAATGATCCTTGTTTGAATGGAAAATGTAGACATGTTTGTTTTAGTGAAATTGGAAATCATTTTGTAAACAGGTGTGCCACAGCTAATAAAATTCAGAATACAAATAAAAATGCTGAGACTGAAGAATAGGATGGAAAGGTAGCTGATACTTCTGCTTTGACTCATATCCTTTGATTAGTCAATCTAATCTGGTGTTTAGTAAAGCAAAGGTTTTGCCCCACCGATGCACTTCGGCCTCTGCCTCTGAATAGTATCAATTTGGGACATCATTGTTTTCTGTTTCTCACTTCAGCTATTACATTAAGTTTGAATGAGACTGTGTAAGATGAAGGAAAAGCAATTTAAAAGGATATGGGTGCAGAGTGGGTAAATGGATTAGAATGCATGTTGTGTGGAGACTAACCATTAATACATTGTTTGAGGCTGATGTGTTTCTGTGCTGTAACAGTATGCATTTCTTGGAAAATTAGGCAGTTTTTGTTTTTGCCCAGTCAGAACTACATTGTGTCTTGAAGGCTATTGTTTAGTCATGTGATTCTGCAGTGGGCTTGCAAAAGCTGATCACTCCGTGAGGCTGCTCGGGAGTACACTGTTTGATGAGTACACTGTTTGATAACTACTTGTGACAGAAGGATTTAGATTAGATTTGATTAGACTTAGTGTGGAAACAGGCCCTTCGGCCCAACAAGTCCACACCGACCTGTCGAAGCGCAGCCCACCCATTCCCCTACATTTACCCCTTACCTAACACTACGGGCAATTTAGCATGGCCAATTCACCTGACCCTGCACATCTTTGGACTGTGGGAGGAAACCAGAGCACCTGGAGGAAACCCACGCAGACACGGGGAGAACGTGCAAACTCCACACAGTCAGTCGCCCGAGGTGGGAATTGAACCCGGGTCTCTGGTGCTGTGAGGCAGCAGTGCTAACCACTGTGCCACCGTGCCGCCCTAATTTGTAGTGGACAGTCATGCTTGACAAATCCACTCTAATTCCTCAAGGTTGTGACTGCCAATATTGATAAAGGGGAGTCAGTGGGTTTTCAGAATGCTTTTGGTAACGTGCTGCATAAGAGATTAGCATGTAAAATTAAAAGTGCATGAGATTGGGGTTAGTGTACTAACATGATGGGGAACTGGCAGTCAGGAAACAATCGGAATAAATGATCTTTTTCCAAGTGGCAGGCAATGACTAGTGAGGTACCGCAAGAACCAGTACTTGGACCTCAGTTGTTCACAATATCAATACTTGAGGGAACTAACTGTAATATCTTCAAGTTTGTCGATGAGATGAGACTGAGTAGGAGTGAGATCGATGCAGAGATGCTCTTGTGATTTGGACAAGTGCAAATGAAGTATAATGTGGATAAATGATGTTCTCAACTTAATAACAAAGGAATGCAAATTATTTTGGTGATACATTGGGAAAGGGGGAGGTGCGACAAGACCTAAGTGTCCTTATAGATCATTTGCAGAAATTAAGCATGCAAGTGGTGAAGATGACCAAATGGTATGTTGACCTTCAAAGTGAGAGGATTAGAGTACAAGAACAGTGCTGTCTTGCTGCAGTTGTAAAGGACCTTGGTGTGACTACACATGGTGTACTGTGCAGTTTGGTTTCCTTATGAAGAAAAATATTCTGGCAATGGAGGGAGTGCAATGAAGTTTGTCCAGATTGGACGGACACACATACTCTGGACTGATCCCTTGTGTTGTAACATAAGGAAGTTCATTACCCATAACTTATTGCTTTGTTTTACACATTTAGCCACAAAATGCCTAAAAAGCTGAATCATTTTGTCTTTCAAATGACCTGCATGGTTACCAAGTAGCAGATGTCAGTGGACGGAGGGGGCATAGGATTACTAGAACAGCGGTAGAGTCGGACTGTTGTTCAGTAAGGCATGGGGTCATGGTCATGTGGTATTTTGCAAATGACTAGCCTTCCACTTCCAACATGAAGAAACCAGAAATGCTTATCACAGAGACTAGGGTTACTTGAGAGAATTTCTGAAAGTGGCGAGAGTTTCCCAGTTACTATAGTATATGGGATGCTAGTATTTATAAAGCTTAGAATATGAAAGGCAAGATAATATGTTAAACTTAGAATCAGTATTTTGGCCCATCTGAATACTACGCTTTAGGAAGTTAAGCTCAGTTAGCTGGGTGGCTAGTTTGCAATACAAAGTGATACCTACAGTGTGAATTCAGTTCTTGCACTGGCTAAGGTTACCATGAAGAATTCTCCTAAGCCAATCCCCTTTCCTAAGGTATGGTGATCCTCTGGTTCAATCAACACCAAACATCTCTTGTGAGAGAGCAATTCTGTGGTGCGATGGGACTGTGGTAACTTTACCTTTTTAACATAAATCGGACTAAAAGTTGAAAAGTGTAGACTTTTAATGGACAGTACATTTTGGTTTATATATTTTAAAAAAGCAATTGCAATTTTGAAAGTGAGGAAACCTAATGCCTATGAAAAGCCAACTTTGCCCTTTGGGATGAGCAAAGGGCTATTTTTATTATAATGGATTCTATGTATACTGAGGCTTTATTTTACTGTCAATTTTGTCACCATATTCGGGACATTTTACACTTTTTTTTTGTAGATTTTGAGAAGATTTCTAGCTTGGGTTGAGGTTCTAGATGCAAGTTTGCTCACTGAGCTGGAAGGTTCATTTTCAGGTGTTTTACCATCAGTGAGCCTCCGGTGAAGCTTCATGTCAAACTTGTATCCACTTTTGTAGATCTTGTGATATTTTCTACATTTTTTTTTAATGGTACTTGGGTTCTAATACCCATTAACCCTTCAGCCATTTGTATGTTCACTTCCTTAGACATGTTAACTTTGGCTTGTATTGGATTGAAAGTGCCTGCAGTCACTGATACCTCATTCAGTTTGCCCTAATTTGTGTAAAAAAAAGGCCATGTGTCGTCAAGATTTTTTTTCATGATAAGAGAACTGGTTAGGGAGCAGAATGTATGATTGGAAATGAGAGGATGACGTTAAGGGGGAAAGAAGACAAGCCATCAGCTAGAATGGGTCATCTCTTTAGATGCCTACAGAATATCCCAAATATTGAAAGGAAGATAGGAGCAAATGCACAGGGGAATTGCAGAGATAAAGAAGAGTGGTAACATTAGGAACATTCTTTCAATTGTTTTCAGTAATTAATGTTTAAAGGGTAAGCAGGACGTTAAAATTATGAAATGTCTCTAGTCACCCTAGCAACTGCAGGCTTTCGTTTACTATCAGTTGTAAGGTTTTAGAAAAAAAGTGAAATGGGAATATATTCATGGAACACTTTGGAGAGTTAATTAATTAGAGTCAGCATGAATGTACAAAAAGCTTAACTAATCTAATTTTTGAAGTAGCCCAAGTTTGGAGGGAATGCAGTCGATATTGTATATGAATTTTAAGGTGTTTGTCTAAGTACTATAAACCTTTTATTTTTAATGGAATAGAAAGGTCAATGTCAACTTAAGAACACCAGAATGTTTTAGTAGTAAATGGTTCAGACTGGAAGATAGTGCAACAGTGGTGCTCCAAGTTCAGAACTGAGTCACAAGTTTTGTTTGTATGTAATTTACTTGAATATTGGATTAGAATAAAATTTAAAAATTTTAACAATCTGAGGATGTTGTGGTGAGGATTCCAATTGACTGCAACAGGACACATGCTAGCAGAATAGGCAGGCAAGTTTAGAAGAATCCCTATAGTGACCATTCCTACAGCAGTCCATTCATCCCATTGACTCCATATTGATCCTCAGAGCATCCCACCCTGCATTTCGCATGGAAAATCCACTTTGCCCACAGTATATTGATGTGCAGGCTATTTCGCATGGCCAATCCACCTAACCTGCATATCCTTTTGGACTTTGGGAAGGGAACCCATGCAGCCACTAGGAGAATGTGCAAACTCCGTTGCCTGAGGGTGAAATAGAATCTGTGTCCCTGTGTCATCCCGTTCCCACTTCAGTCGAAGCAAAACACTCCTTCATCTTTATTCCGGGCCCTGGAGGGAGAGAGAGAACGATCGCCCATGTGCACCGAGATATGGCTTCTCGGTCTTCTCTGGAAGAGCAGATTCTTAATGAATTATGTAGTCATTTACAGGGGGGAACATCCAGGTAAAGCAATGTACATCTTGATTGATTGGATGACTATTAAAATCAGCGAGTGTCAATAGTAAAGATTAAGCCATCTGGTGTTACACAGTGAATGTTCTTAACCTTAACTGGTTTCACATAATGAATACTTTTTACCTTTGTTAACTGACTTTACATAATGAATGCTGCTTGTTAAATGGCTGTACATAGTGAATGCTTTTCCACCTTGTTAACCCACTACCCTTGCCTCCAGTACTTCATTGTTTACTGCAAATTCTAATCTGATCTGGGTCATGCTTAGTTCTTAATCCTTTCCCTACCTGTTCATACCCTATACTCATTTTCACCTGGACCTGTGAGGCAGCAGTGCTAACCACTGAGTCATTGTGCTGCCCTTAAAGTGACAGATGGAATTTAATAGAAGTGTGAAGTGATACATTTGGAAGAAAGTGTAGGGTGAGGGAATGTATGTCTAATGCCACACTTCCAAAGTGTGCAGCAACTGAAGGCCAGAGGGGTTAATGTGTGAAGATGACAGGGATATGGAACAGTCAATTAAAAAATGTGGTTCCTTTACTGAAATGTATTGAGTTCAATGAGAGATGTTGTAGTGAACCTTTTTACACAGCTGAGGTGCTACAAGTATTGTATGCCATTTCTGTTGGTTACAGTTCGAGGATGTAGGAATGTTTACCAAGGATTTGGTTGTAGAAGGTGGTCTGATTTCCTTTGGAACACGGGAAATTTGGTTGAGATATAAAATATTATGACCAGCTTGGTTAAGGTGGACAAAGAAAAGTAGTTCCACTAGCTCATGAAACTAATGATGAAAAGGTGCAGATTTAAAGTTTTTTGGGCAGGGAATGCAGGCAATGATGGAAGGAAACACTTTAAAAATACATTGAGTTATAATGACCTGGACCTAGTTAGTTATGAGAATAGTAGAAGTAGTGATCAATGATCTCAAAAGGAAATTTGTAAGGCTACAGGAGAAGTGGGAGAAAGGGATAGAACTGGGTTGCTTGAACCTGCATGGGCTGTGGGATGAGTGCTCTCTTTCTTTGCTCAAGTGAAACTTTGACTATGGTGAAGCCTCATTCAGTCTCCTCTGGAACTAAGTACTATGGTAGTAGTGAGCAACAGTACCATTTATTAATATCAATTCATATCCAATGATATTAACTGACACCCCTCAATATTTGAACATAGAACATTACAGTGCAGTACAGGCCATTCAGCCCTTGATGTTGCACTGACCTGTAGATCAATTTGAAGCCTATTTATCCTACATTATTCCATTTTCATCCATATATTTATCCAACAACTACTTAAATTCCCTTAAAGTTGGTGAGTCTACTACTGTTGCAGGCAGTGCATTCCACGCCTCTACTACTGAGTAAAGAAACTGCTGCTGACATCTATCCTCAATTACCCCTCAATTTAAAACTGTCCCCTCATGCTAGCCATCACCATCTGAGGAAAAAGGCTCTCACTGTCCACCCTATCTAACCCTCTGATTATCTTGTCTCAGTTAAGTCACCTGTCAACCTTCTTCTGTAATGAAAACAGTCTCAAGTCCCTCACCTTTCCTCAAGAATGTTCCCTCCATACCAGACATCATCCTAGTAAATCTCTTCTGCACCCTTTCTAAACCTTCCACATCTTTCCTCTAATGTGACCAAAGCTGTACGCAATACTCCAATTGCAGCCGCACCAGAGTTTTGTACAGCTGTACAAAAATCTCATGGCTCCAAAACTCATGCCCTCTACCAATCAAAGCTTACACACCATATGCCGCCTCAACCATATCAACCTGGGTGGCAACTTTCAGGGATCTATGCACATGTGTGTGGACACCAATCTCTCTGCTTATCTACACTACCAAGAGTCTTGCCATTAGGCCAGTACACACTCTTCCTCTTGCTCCTTCCTAAGTGAATCCCCTCACATTTCCACATTAAACTCCATTTGCCACCTCAGCCCAGCTGTCTAGCTTATCCCTTCATCGACCTTCATGCCATCTGCAAGTTTACTAACCCATCCTTCCATGCTCTCATCTTTGTCATCTATAAAAATGGCAAACAGCAGTGGCCCCAAAACAGATGTCTGAGCTACGCCACTAGTAACTGCACTCCAAGATTAACATTTCCCATCAACCATCACCCTCTTGTCTTTCAGCTAGCCAATTTCTGATCCAAACCACTAAATTACCCTCTATCCCTTGCCCCTGTATTTTGTGCAATAGCCTACCATGGATCATCTTATCAAATACCTTACTGAAATCCATATACACCATATCAACTGCTTTACCTTCATCCACCTGTTTGGTCACCATCTCAAAAACTCTAGGTTTGTGAGGCATGACCTACCCTTCATAAAACCATGTTGACTAGCCCTAATCAATTATTCCACTCTAGGTGATTTTATAAATCCTATCTCTTACAACCTTTTCCAACACTTTACCTGTTAGGTTATTTTCCCAATGTTTCGCACACGAGATGCATATCTGACATGCCAACATCTGCAAACGGTTTATTAAAGCTTGTATAAGCTTGGTTGACCCCCCTTTGACCCCACCTCGCAGCTATGCGAGGTGGCGTCAAGAGACACTGAACAAAGAAAACACATCACCTTTTATACTGGTCAGTTGGTCATGCTTACAAATACTCTGGTCACTCCCCCACAGTCACATGTTACCCCAGGTACAATGGCAGGATGAGATCATCCGCTGAGATAATGCAAATGCTCATGCCCTAATCCTAGGGAATCGTATTGCAGTTTCCTGACTCATGATTCTCCAAGATAATGCAGGTGCGACATACCTAGCTTCTGGGTATGACTAGAAAGCATTTCTAAATGGAAGAGATTGAATGATAGTCATTTCCTACTACTCCACATCCTATCAAATTAAACTATGTAATTGGAGTAGGGGTCATTTGCATTCTTGCCTGATTGTTGTCCTCATCCACTTCCAGAATTTTCACTCTGTGCAGTTTAATTCTTTAATATTACATTAATGTCCAGAGAGAGATTTCTATTTAATCTTGTAACATTACATACCCACAACAGAAGTAAGGCTCCCCAGTCTATAATTACCAAGGTTGTCTCTACTCCCCTTCGTGAATAAGGGGACAACATTTGATATCCTCCAGTCTTCTGGCACATTTCCTGTATAAAATGATGACATAAAGATTAAAGCCAAAGGCTTTGCAGTCTCCTCCCTGGCTTTCTAGACAATGGGAGGATAAATCCCATCTGGCCCAGGGGACTTATCTATTTTCGCACTTTCCAGAATTGCTAACATCACCTCCTTGTGAACCTCGATCCTGTCTAGTCGAATAGCCTGTATCTCTGTGTTTTCCTCGACAACATTGTCTTTTTCTAGTGTGAGTACTGATTGATTGATTGAAAAATACTCATTTAGCTCTTCCCTATCTCCTCTGACTCCATGTGCAGCTTCCCATTACTGTCTTTGGCCTTAATCTTTTTCTAGTTCTTATTCCTGATATACACAAAGAAAGCTTTAGGGTTTTCCTTGATCCTATGTGCCAAGGACTTCTCATGTGCCCTCTTAGCTCTCTCTTTAGGTCTTTTCTGGCTAATGTGTAACACTCAAGCGTGCGAACTGAGCCTTCATGTCACATCCTAACATAGGCACCTTCTTGCTCTTGACGGGAGATTCAACTTCTTTAGTAAACCACTGCTTCGGCACTCAACCAATTCCTCCCTGCCTGACAGGTACATACTTATCAAGGACATGCAGTAGCTGTTCCTTGAATAAGCTCCACATTTCAATTGTGTCCAACCCCTGCAGTTTCCTTCCCCATTCTCGGCATTCTACATCTTGCCGAATCGCATCATAATTGCCTTTCTCCCAGCAAAATTCTTGCCCTGTGGCATATACCTATCTCTTTCCATCACTAAACATAACCGAATTGTGGTCACTATCACCAAAGTGCTCACCTACCTCAATCTAACACCTGGCCAGGTTCATTACCCAGTGCGAAATCTAAAAGGGGCCTCACACCTTGTTGGCTTGTCTACATACTGTTTTCAGGAAGCCATCCTGCACATGTTGGACAAAACTGACCCATCTAAAGTACTCAAACTATAGTATTTTCAGTCAATATTAGGAAAATTAAAGTCCGCCATAACAAATACCTTGTTACACTCGCTGCTATTCAGAATTAACTTTGCTATTCTTTCCTCTACATCTTTGGAACAATTTGAAGCTATTTGTGTGTCTTTGTTTGTCCTTTGTCATGATGAAGCTGCTATTTTATTGTATTGTTTGTTCTTTCAAATGATCATAAGTACAACTTGGTCTCTGTTGGTATTACAATGCTTAAATCCACTGCTGGGCTGAAGATCTCTAATGTTCTGAGAGTTTTGCAATGTACTGCCTTTATAAATGCATATGGCAAGAAATGCCAGGTAGTTCCTGTCTTGAAATGCTGCAGACAGCCCATGTTGGCATCAAGTTCCAAGTACAGTGCTGCACACAAGTTCTCTTAATCCAAATTCAAAGTAACTTCTGCTTTCAGAAATCCATAGCTAAGTTTCAAACATACTGAATTGCTAAATCAAAGTTACAGACCCTGAAGTAAAACTTGCCTGTACTTGAATACGTTCCAGAATTAGCATGGTGGGGAATCTTTTTGGTAAGCAAGTGTAAAACTCTGCAGAATGCTTGAGGGCTGCATTAATTCTAATTTTAAAAGCTGTAGAATAAAGTTTTTATTTTTCTTTGTGGCATTGCACACATGCTATGTTTAGGTTAGTCATTTCATCCTTGATACTTGACTGAACAGGTTATGCGTTTCCGTGACATAGGACACTGGTTGTGAAATTTTAAATAAGCAACTCGTTAGCTGTGAATTCAAAGTGACGATAGTTTAGTAATGTTTTAAATAGGTTTTGGGGTGGAAGAGAAGGTAGTTGAATTCCTAATGTGCACTGAAACAGGAGTTTAACATTATCAATTATGTCCTAGCTAGATTAAAAACTTATTAGAGCAATAAATATTTGCCTTGCTCTGTGAAATGTTCTTGAATCTCAAAGGCAATTAGGTTATCTTTGACAACAGTGTGTCAGTAATTGCTGACCAAAAAATAACTGGGTGCAGACTTACAGTATCTCCAATGTCTGTCTGAAGTTCTGTCCTTGAGTACCTGAGTTTTATATCTCTTTGCGATTGTTTCCCTACCATGGTATTCCCAGATTGAAATAAGTTGTTATAGCATTTGCATTAGAAGGGCAGGGAGATAGCATTTCATATTCTCAATTGCCTTTCATGTGCTTAATGGATTAAGCAACATATATCCCTTTATCAGTGGGGCTAGGGGTGTGGACTCCCTGTGGATAACAAAATAGACACAGTTTTTGTGCAGCTGTCCTATGTACTGTGAAGAAACATGGCGTGTGACTTGGGCATGGGGGAGTGGTACGATGGATATCGGATCTACCTCATGAGCAGCAGCTCCACAGGTAACTAATTAGTGAGATGAAGTATGCATTTCTCTGGTTCTTCAAATTAGCAAAGACTCCCTTTTACATCTGGAGATGTCATTGATTAGTCTATAACGAAGAGCTCTCACTTTTTTTTTATTAATTCATTGGATATGTGCATGCTGGCTGGGCTAATATCTGTTGTCCACTCCTAAAACACTTTTGAGAAAGTGGTAGTGTCTGCCACCTTGAATGATGCTTATAATGAGGAAGTTTCTCCTTAAACCTCTACTCACGTCAGTGAAGGAACAGTGATGTAGTGTCAAGCTCAAATGATATCTGTATTGGAGGGGAGATTGCAAATGGTGTTCTGATGTACCTGCTGCCCTGGTCCTTTTCAGATGATACACTTTGTACATTTGGAAGGAGCCTTGGCAAGATGCCACCATCTTGTTGGTAATGATGTTTCCACAAAATGAGCAATTTTGTGGAATTGTTTAAAAGCTACACTTGATTAAAATGAACTTTACTAGAGTCGATCGCTGTGCAAATCAATACATTTCTGCCAAGGATTCCAATCAATTGCCAGGGCAGAAATTGCATAATCTTAGAATGTCTTGCCCTTGTATTGTCTGGACCTTGTGGTCCACAAGCGCACTAACCAGCGGGCAAAATGCCATCCCAACAGATCTAAACAAAGGGGCACTATTGAAATTCATTATGCCTGAAGTGATACTAATGGTTCATGATTGATCACACACTGAAGAGCAAATGTCCTTGCCAGAGAGAGAGGAAATCATATTTTACCTAAACTCCTTTTAAGTTGAAATCAAATTTTTGTGGATCCCTGCACATAAACAAAGCTCCTGGCGTTTGGGGGAAAAGAAAAGTTTAATTGCACATTTTATCAACCAAAGCTTACATTTGGTGAGTATCTAGTTGTTGTTAGCATCTGTCTCAGGATATATGGTCTGCGATATCACAACAGCTCTCTAGGCTAAGCTAAGTCTGTTTCAAGAGTCAGTATCTTTGAAATCTAGTATTCCGACAGCAATCTTACTTGACTGAAAATAGACCACTCTTACTGTTATGTCTTCAGTCACCATGAAAAATTATTCTGCTGCAACATGCTGCCTTCAGTCAAGTGTCCATGCTCCTATGGAGCACAGTTTGGATCTAGACGTGACGTGGAGGTGCCAGTATTGGACTGGGATGGACAAAGTTAAAAATCACAACACCAGGTTATAGTCCAACAAGTTTATTTGGAAGTACTAGCCTTCGGAGTGCTACTCCCTTTTTCAGGTAGATGTGGAACAGGATCATAAGACATAGAATTTATAGCAAAACATTAGCGTCGTGCAACTGAACGACATATTGAACAAACCTAGATTACTGTTAAGTCTTTCATCTTTTAGAATGAGATGTAGGTTTTGGTTCATAAATGCAAGGTGCTACATTTTGGGAAAGCAAATCAGAGCAGGACTTATACACTTAATGGTAAGGTCCTAAGGAGTGTTGCTGAACAAAGAGACCATGGAGTGCAGGTTCATAGTTCCTTGAAAGTGGAGTCTCAGGTAGCTAGGATAGTGAAGATGATGTTTGGTATGCTTTCCTTTACTGGTCAGAGTATTGAGTACAGGAGTTGGGAGGTCATGTTGCGGCTGTACAGGACATTGGTTAGGCCACTTTTGGAATATTGCGTGCAGTTCTGGTCTCCTTCCTGTCGGAAAGATGTTGTGAAAATTGAAAGGGTTCAGAAAAGATTTACAAGGATATTGCCAGGGTTGGAGGATTTGAGTTATAGGGAGAGGCTGAACAGGCTGGGGCTGTTTTCCCTGGAGCATTGGAGGCTGAAGGGTGTGGCGTGGATAGGGTAAATAGGCAAAGTCTTCTCCCTGGGGCGTAGGGAAGGGAGAAGATCCAGAACAAGAGGGCATAGGATGAGGGTGAGAGGGGAAAGATATAAAAGAGACCTAAGGGACAACTTTTTCATGCAGAGGGTGGTACATGTATGGATTGAGCTGCCAGAGAAAGTGGTGGAGGCTAGTACAATTGCAACATTTAAGAGACATTTGGATGGGTATGGTGCTGGCAGGTGGGACTAGACTGTGACTCGGACTCTGACATTCTTGAGATAATTTAAAGTGTAACTTTTTTAAAAAAGTGACATCTCAGCTCAGACAATGCATTAAAGATATGGGGTTAGAGTTTGTATCCCAACCTTGAGTCAGACTGGTTCTATTTCCAAAGTAGGAGTTTATAAAATGTCACATTCACTGTCTGCAGACTGTGCACTTTAGAATGGAGTGTATCTGCAATTACAATTCTGCGTGACTTCCTTATTAATCGAAGCTATGAAGATTTGCTCTTAATTGCAATATCCAATTTCCTCCTTTTTCTTTCTTCCCTGTATACTTTTGTCTATTACAAAAATCAGCCCCTTGGTTAGAATGCAAGCATAAATTGTATTTCAGTTTAAATTACTTGCAAAAAAAACCTAAGATTTAATGTTTGTACTTTACATACAATCATGATTTGGGAGGAACACAGCTTATTTCAGAAGGGAAAACAAGTAAGAATTTTGGTTATGGACAGAAGAGGAAAAAATCATTTTCCCTCTATTCAGTCTGTAATATTACATATTCAACCAAATGTGGTGAAGGTGGGTAGTGAGTATTTTTAATATGGTGGTGGATAGGGTGTCGAACAAGTCAACTGCTTTATCCTGGATAGTGTCAAACTCCTTGAATGCTGTTGGAACTGCACTTCAGTGTGGAGTATTTTAGTAGACTCCTAATTTCTACCTTTGTAGGTGGTAGATAGAATCATGAGGAAGTAAGCTATTTACTACAGTTCCTGTTCCCAAAACTCCTTGTCTAATCTTAATATGGCTGTTCTAGTTAAATTTTTGTTAGTTGTAACAGTACTTCTAGTGGCTTTTCAATAATTATGGTGTTGAATGTCAAGGGAAGGTGATTAGATTCTCTGCTTGTCTGCCGCTTGTGAGATCGTCATTTTATCAACCTGAGTCTGAATGCTGTCCAGGTCTTGCATGTATGGACTACTTTAATATTCTTGCACTTGTAAAAAGGATTGAACATTCTGCAATCATCAGTCAACGTTCCTACTTTTGACCTTGTTGATAAAGATGTCTTATGACATTGCCCTGAAGAGCTTTTGCAGCGATGCTTGGGTATTCAGAGATAATTGATTGTCAACCACAGCCATTTTCCTTTGGGAGCCACACCTCCCAAAAGTACACCAAACATAACTGAACAATTTTCCATGTTGTCTAAATGCTAGTGATGTACATGGCTGCAGCTAGTTCTGATGGGCAAGTCTTTGTTACTAATGTTGAGATATTGTTAGGATTCATAGTCTTTACAGTGTCCACTGTATTCAGTGTTCTTTTATCACATGGAATGACAGACTGGCCTCTGTCTTGGGATATCAGTAGCATGATCAGCTACTTCAAACCTGGATTTGATTTGCTTCAGTCATACTTTTTTTTGTCTCATTCCATGCCTTTGTCATTGAAAATATGGAATTTGTGAAATCTCCTCCAGTTAGTTGTTTAATTCTCTATCTTCCTTCGTGTTGGATTGCTGTCTTTTGGAACAAATTTTCACTCAAAGTCCACTGTTCAGGTGGACTTGAAGTATTACTGTGAGAAAGGTATGACAAGTTTGCTGCAGAGAATGTGGCAAAGTGCATGTTTAGCAGAATTGGGGGCATCCGTTCTTAATGGATCTGGGTAAATAAGGTGATACCATTTTTATCACTTGTGGAGTGGTGTGGTAGAACTTCCTTCTCTTGCCAGAGGTTGGAGGCGCACATATTTCACAGTGGGATGTCAGATAATTAAATTGCTGGTTTATATCAAAGACTCTTAATAAAATTCATACTTGGTAGGAAAAGAACTTGTAATTTAATAAGCTGAGTGGAATATGCATGTAATAGGACAATACTGAGATTTTCATATTTACCACACTGAGCTGATTTGAATTTATGAAGCTCAGCTCCCTCATCGTGACTTCTTTGGGAAGGGTGTGCCTCATTACCCTTACAGGCTAGGAAAACACGAAGGTTGAAAGTTGGAAGATGTTCATGTGAGTGAAAAAAAACATTCTTCCATTCACTGACTGAAGGGTTCAAGGGACACAGACATGATGAAAACTGGTGGAAAGATTGACCCTTCTTATGGTCGGATTTGAATGAACATTGCTTGTGATGGATTGAATGTTTGTATGTTCCCTAGAGCACGCGATCCAGGAGTGTTATGAATTTACGTTGCATTCTGGGAATCTAAGATTTGAAAAGACAGTGATACTGGGTATGTTAGCTCAGCAATGATACCTCATGACCTTTCCACATGGTTTAGATAAGTCCCTTGTTATGGTGTATTGTTAAAAGGGAAGGTTATCTAGCCAAAGCAATCAGCCATTTGGGGCCTAACTGGATCAAGGTTTCGCACCTTGATGTGCAAGTAGCTTAATTAGTCCAGCATTCATAAACCTGTCAATGAGTTTCTCTTCCTATGCAAGCTTTTTTTGCCATTTTATTGCTGCTTATTTGATTAAGGACATGTGGCATTTTTGTAATTTTAATACCAAATTCTGTATAAAGACAGCTTGTTTGCTGCAATAAGGAGAGTAGCCTGAGATAACTCTTAGGGGTAAGAGTCGGCGCCGCTACTCTGCCGAAAGGTTTAGAACCTTAGCTCAAGTCTGGCTTATAGATACCTATGTTATGGTACAACATTGATGTCATTGGTAAATTTAATAATTTAAACTAAACCATCCATAAGAGTTTTAAGTTCCAGACTACCACAGAGTATGATCTCTCGGGCAAGCTGAGAGGCTACAGGTCGAGTCTGTCCGGGATTTCCTGAGCCGTGTTGAATACGTACTTTAATAACTGTTTGAAACACTTCCGTTGTGTCCTTCCCACATTGCTGCTTCAACCAACATCATTATCTGATCATTCATTGAATTCCTATTAGTAAGACCTTTTTCTATATGCAAAATGAACGCTGCTTCCTACAGAATGACACTAATTGTATTCCAGAAGTAATCTATTTCCATGAAAGTAAGTACCCAACAATCAATGTTTTGAGAGCACGCGAAAGAAGGGGGTTTGGTGAAACCTGCTTTCTGATGGATATTTTAACTTTAATTTTTTCTTTCTTGAGTTGTGCATGTGTCATGTATTTTACTGGCATTGGAGAGGATCTGGAGGTTTATGAATCGCCCCATCCTTAGAAACCAATGAGGTTTGAGAGGATAGTGGTGCCAATAAAAATTTTAAGGTGGGGGGAGAAAGCAGAAAGAATGGCAAAGGGAGATGCAACTATTTGTGATTACAGATCGCAGTGTGGTGAGGAAGGAAATTTGGGTAGTTGATCAATTTCCACCACTTGGACACTGATTATATTGAATTAAGTTGAACATTACTTGAAGATATTTTTGGCATCGTTGAAATTTGTTTGCATAAATCTTTTAAAGCCTGTGTTTGTGAAAATAATGCACTATTCATCGTGCTTTTGCATCCTGCCACTATTGCTTTGTTTCAATCTTTATTACTAATTGCTGACTACGCTTTGATCTTTGGCTTCACTTCGTGACGAGCTATTTACTTTGTCTTTTTATTTGTTGCCTTTCTATTAGTAAGGTGGAAGAAGTTCAGGGAGAGCAATAACGCCAGAATGGACCACAGGTCACATGACCTGTTTTTGACTGTGCCTTTGATGTAAAGACATTATTGAAAGTTGCTGCAATGGCTCATTCTGAGACTTCCGGACTTTGAATTTGAACTGTGCAATCCAGATCTGAGACCATATGTTACATTTAACAACACAACAAAGTTCCTATTCCTAGGATGAGCATATAATGCCATATAATTTCCAATCTTTTCAGTCCTTACAAAAATAAACATGCTTACTTTGCTGGCTTGCCAGCAAATAACAGTTAGTCCAGAACTCCGGCTATAATCCTCTTTAAAAATCTTTCACGCACCCAACACCCTGACCTAAACTTTACCCTGCTGGTTTCCATTCTGCATTGTATCTACTTCAGTACCCTCATCTGCATTGGTAATTCTTTTTTTTGTCTGCTTTCAATCTGTAGCAATGTTAAGCTGTGTCCCAGTCAGCACCCTTTTTATTTCTTTTGACTCCAATTTCTGATTTTTGATTTTTCATCTCTATTTTTGGAATGTATTTCAAAACTATTTGATCTTTCTACTCTTTAAAGCTGTCATTTTAAGTTTTTTTTAATCTTCCTCCATATTGTTGTATTCACTCCTGTAAACCACTGTTCAATAAGTCAACGTCTGGACATATTGCATATGAGTCTGTTTTTATTAAATTAAACATTACTTCTAAGGGAGTCTATAATCTCTCCAATTCTGTTTTTTTGGCCCCTCTGATTTGGGTTGGGGTTGGGGCTGTGGATTATGTAGCTGTAGAACAAAAATAAGATTTTTGTTTGTTTGCCACAGCCAAGTGACTTTGGAAAATTCCAAACTTGCCAATGAATGCTTTTAAGAGCTGAGCTGGTGGTCCACACCATTCAGGCTGATCTGAAGTATCTGTCCCTATTTGTGAAGGGACTTTGATTTTTGCTTCATGATATTAATGTATTTGGGAGGTGAAACTGTTATGTCCTTTTTAATGTGCAAAAGAAAATGGAATGCTAAATGTGAAGTTTTTAATCTCATTTTAATGCTGTTTTTCTTGTAAGCTGTTGTACATTTCATTTATTGTAAACTACTACAACTGTTACGAACCTCTAATTCCAGAGGAGCCTCTTAAATATTTTTCATGAATCCCTCTCCCTCTATGTAGCTCAAACATTGTTTTGTGAACTTTCTCTTTTCTCTGCTACTCAAACAAACTTCAATAGGCTGTGTTAATATTTATCATGATTGTGGTGGAAGGTAGATTACAATAAGTGCTTAAATTAATTAAAAGGGACTGCATGGTGCTCAGTGGTTAGTACTGCTGCCTTACAGCTCCAAGGGCCATGGGTTAAGTCCAGTCTTGGGTGACTGTGTCGGAGTTTGCACATTCTTCCTGAAAATTGAATTTACTACAACAGGACGGGAGAGTTTCTAGAACTAATTTACTTTCACTTATGCCAAGATATAGGGATTCTCTATTAAAACTCTGTCACCTCCATTAACAAATTTTAATTTTGTTAAAAGATAAGTGCAACAAATGTTGGCTGTGCAATGGGTACCCATATCCCTTGGATTTTTAAAGAATGAATATCTGAAAGGAAGTAAAATAGAGTAAGTTTTTGAGGAACTGTATTTAAAATTCTGAATATGTTCCATGTCTTTTCTAGTAATAAAATGCAGCTACATTTGATTAGAATGTAATTGAAAGCTAGATGTAACTTACTAAGCTAAGTCAGGTATTCCATAGGTACTGCATGGAAAAGAATGGGCTCTGAAAGCCAAACCAATGCTCAAGAAATTGAGCCAAGTACATGCAGAGTCCATTTTTTCAATTTTTGTATGGACTCACCCTGTACAATAGTGTATCCTGAGTTTCTCTTACTCTTAGATTTCAGATCTGCTAATTGGTCAATAATCGAATGTAAATATACATCAATGTTTCAGTCTACAGTTTTTGTTAATGTAGCTTTACTGTTTTCACAGGCATCTGAAGAGGCCTCCCTGCGTGCACTGGAGAGTCTTATGACAGAGTTTTTTCACAGTTGTACCACAAATCAGCGAAAAAGGGAGATTGGTAAGTGATTAGATCTGACTATTACATTCTTTAGATGAATTGCTATACTACTGTGGAGCTCTGACAGGTTTGTTTCTTTGCTACGTGAAGATGTTAGCAAATTGTTCCATTTCTCCTCTCTTCCTTTTCTCTTGAAGTCCCTCTTGTTTTCTACTGCACCCCTCATGGCCATTTTGAGATCAAGAACTTGATGTGCTAGGAAGTGGAGCCCTTTTCCTTTGTTTGCTATAATGTTCATCAGCTTATTGTTTTGAGTAGAAGTCTAAAATTTTCTTTCCCTCAAAACCTGCCATAATGGGGACCAACTAGTCTAGTGCCAATTCATGATGATTCCACTCCCACCGTCCCTCAACTGCCTCATGCATTCCATTCTCCAACTTTAGATTAGATTACTTAGTGTGGAAACAGGCCCTTCGGCCCAACAAGTCCACACCGCCCCGCCGAAGCGCAACCCACCCATACCCCTACATCTACCCCTTACCTAACACTACGGGCAATTTAGCATGGCCAATTCACCTGACCCTGCACATCTTTGGAGTGTGGGAGGAAATCGGAGCACCCGGAGGAAACCCACGCAGACACGGGGAGAATGTGCAAACTCCACACAGTCGCCTGAGGTGGGAATTGAACCCGGGTCTCTGGCGCTGTGAGGCAGCAGTGCTAACCACTGTGCCACCGACTTTAATTACCTTTTTATTTTTCTAAGGTATCATTTTGATCTAACTTTCAGGATTCTATACTTTTTAAAAAAAAGACATTTTATCTAACTCCTGTAAAAGTTAAATGAGTCTTAAGCAAATGTACATTGTTACTAGTCAGACTTATGTATAGGCAAATGATTGGGAAATGCTTTGGAAGCCTGCTTCATTGTAAATGTCCTTTGTTTCACAGAGGAGCTGTTAAATAATTTTGCACAGCAGATTGGAGCATGGCAACATTGTATTTACTTCTTATCCAACACTCGTAATGAGTACGTCATGATGTACAGTTTGACTGTGTTTGAGGTAAGTCAGGAATATAGAATGAAAGCTCTATGGTGGGCTTTAAGGTAGTTTTCACTGGCTTCACAGTTTCTGTTCTTTCCAAAAGTCCAATGATCAAACGCTGGATCTTTGAGTAATGGTGTGACTTAGGATTGGAGTCCTCTTCTTAGTCATAAGTAATGCAGTCATGGTTTATGGATTGTTTCTAACTAGTATTGGATACCATTTGTGGACTGAAATAATACAATGAGTTTCTAGATGACGTGGAGAGAGGACCTTATTCATAGAAACATCGTTGTAGTTTCTTCCTGCTACAAGGATGAGTAAAAACTTTGAAATGGTATCTGTTAATGTATTCAGCCAATACAGAATAGTTGATTCAGTTTAATTTGCAGCAAGTAATTTCTTTGATTATGTTTCGATTCAGCAAGGTGTCGCACAAAAGGTTGCTACATAAGATGCTGCAAGACATAATGGATAATGTGTTAGTATGGGTAGAGGATCGGTTAACCAGCAGGAAGCAACGAGTGGGAATAAATGAGTGCTATTTTGGTTGGCGATCAGTGTTGGGACCACAACTGCTCACAATTAGATGATCTAGAGTTGGGGACCATGTGTACTGTCAGAGTTTGTGGACGACACAAAGTGTTGAGCAAAGTGTGTAGAGGACTGAAACTTTACAAAGACGTATAGTTTGAGAGTGAGCAAAGGTCTGGCAGACAGAGTACAGCATTAACAAATATGAAATCATCCATTTCAGTAGGAATAATAGTAAAAATGGGCTATTACTTGAATGGTGAAAAATTGCAGCATGTTGCTGTGCAGAGGGACCTGGGTGTCCTTGTGCATAAATCAGAAGGTTGGTCTGCAGGTGCAACAGCTAATTAAGGTGTCAAATGGAATTTTGTCCTTCATTGCTAAAGGGATTGAATTTAAAAGCAGTGAAGTTATGTTGCAGCTGTACAGAGTGTCGGGGTACCTGGAGTACTACGTGCAATTTTAGTAATCTTGAGAAAGACTATAGAAGGGGTGCAGAGGAGGTTCACTAGGTTGATTCTGGGTTGAGAGGGTTGGTTTGTGAGGAGAGACTGAGTAGACTGGGATTATATTTATTCAAATTTAGCAAAATAGGGGGTGATCTTATAGAAACATAAAACTCTGAAGGGAATAGATAAGATAGACACAGAGGATGTTTCCACTGACAGATGAAACTAGGACAAGAGGGCATAGCCTCAAAATTAAGTGGATCAGATTTAGGACTGAATTGAGGAGGAACTTCTTCACCCAGAGGGTTGTGAATCTGTGGAATTCCCTGCCCAGTGAAGTGACTGAGGCTTCCCAAAATGTTTTAAAACTAAGATTTTTTTTTTGAACAGCAAATAAACTGAGGGTTATGGTGAGAGGGTGGGTAAGTGGAGCTGAGACCACAAAGATCAGTCATGATCTTATTGAATGGTGGAGTAGGCTCAAGGGACCAGGTGGCCTACTCCTCTTAGTTCTTAGCTCTTATTCAATGTGCCCCATTAACTAATTGTTGGCATTAACTTCATGAAAATAATTCCTGCTTTTTCTCAACAGAACTTGATTAATAAGATGTGGCTGGGAGTCCCATCTCAAGACAAAATGGAGATTCGAAGCTGCCTACCCAAGCTTCTGTTGGCACACCACAAGACAATGCCATATTTCATCCGCAATAAGCTGTGTAAAGTAATTGTGGATATTGGGAGGCAGGATTGGCCAATGTTTTACCATGATTTTTTCACCAGCACGTTGCAGGCAAGTTAAGAATAAATAGTACTGATCTTGTACATAATCGCTACTATTATGGAATACCACTCATCCAATGTAATTCCTCATGAAAAAAACTGGTCTCCTGAAATAAATCAGATTCCTTTGCTGGCATTCTGGAAGCACTTTACTTTGTAAGTTGGTACCCTTTGTGTAAAAATACTTCTAAGTTTCTCAAGTGACCCAGCTTTAATTTTAAATTATACCCCACCTTGACCTCTGTTTTCCCAGTCTGAGGAAATAGTTTCTCTATCCAACCTATAAAATCCTTTAACCATTGTCAATGTGTTGGTTAACCACAGCTCAATGTTTAAACACTAGGCAATAGAAATAGGGTTTTTACAACTTGACTTTATAATTAATCCTTTAAGTCTTTATCTTGTTATACATCTTGAAAAACAGTGTGTATTTCCAGAGGAGTGGTATCCAAAACTAAGCCTGGTATACTCCAGATTAACTCTGAACAGAACTCATATACTTGAGAAGTTTCACTTCTGTATGTTGAATCCAAACTTGAGGCAATGGTCAATCAAATTCAATCTGAGCCTTTTTAAAAAAAAAAAATCGATTGGGGTTTGTATATTTATATTTTATTCGGTTTCCCTCCACAATACCTGTGTGACAAGTAGAATTACTAATTGTATGCTGGTATGCCACATACATTTGAGGATGCAGCTGGGGCTAATGTGTAACTGCAATGTGCTGAACATTTCCTAGCTCGTGACAAACTCAGCACAGTCCCAAGAGTGTCAAATCCACCAAGTTTTTTAATAGATATAAGCAAGGTTCTTGTGCAGTGCCAGTGAAATCAAACTGCTTTATTTACATCAGTCTGAGTCTGACCAGAGAAATATTGGATTTGGAACTTGAACAACTGCAGTTTCATTCGGCATTACAAATTCACTGCATTCAAGTTGAGGTTATCCTGTTGCACCAGGTCCAGTATAGGTTGCAGCTTGCATTTCTCCTGTTTATTGGCTAGCATGAGTTTGAGGTGCCTGTTAGAGGGAGTAATTAAAATGACTCATTAAAATTAGTCTTACGAAACAAACTTGGCTCAGTTGATCAATGTGTTGCTTTTGATGGCTTACCTGCCTCGCTCGTTAGTGCAGTAGCCAAGTTTGGTGCACGTCTGGAGGAGGGCGTTCAGTGCTGCTGAAGTGAATTAGTTCAAGTTACCTGTGAACATTCTAACTTTACTGTGACAATGTCTATTTGGGTCTTGGCAAGCTGTGAAATGTTTTCCTATTGTAGCTAATCCAGGCTCCTTCCACCACACCTTTGGGTCTGATCATGTTGAAGACTACCTCAGAGGAGTTAGCATGTCCACGGGAGGACCTCAGTGTGGCACGGAAGGAAGAGCTCCGAAAACTGCTGCTGGAACAGGTGCCAACAGTACTAACTCTTCTCACAGGTCAGTACAGCACTAGGCAAACTGAAAGGTTGTCGGTTGGGAAATCAGGAGGCTTATCAGAAGAGCAAAAGGAAGAGATATTTTATTCTGTAATGAGTTATTAGGACATGGATGATTCATTTCAAAGTATCAGTGATTATTAGTGTTGTAAGAAATAAAATGCTTTAAAATTAATACAATGAAAGGCTATAGTATACATAGATTTTTTTGAGGAGCTAGCACAGGAATAAGAATGATGAGCTGAATGGCTTCATATGTTGCAAAGTTTTGAATATTTCATCTGAGAAAATATTGTTACCATCTACGTGACAGAATTTGTTCAAGTGGAGATAAGGAAATGTAAATAGTTGTTGTGGTTCTGTTCACCGAGCTGGGAATTTGTGTTGCAGACGTTTCGTCCCCTGTCTAGGTGACATCCTCAGTGCTTGGGAGCCTCCTGTGAAGTACTTCTGTGATCTTTCCTCCAGCATTTTGTAGTGGTTTGAATCTGACGCTTCCAGTTGTCAGTTCCAGCTGTCCACTGCAGTGGTCGGTATGTTGGGTCCAAGTCGATGTCCTTATTGATTGAATCTGTGGATGAGTGTCATGCCTCTAGGAATTCTAGACAACGGAACGAGGACATGCCGTAACCCAAAGGACTAGCCACGTTACCATACATCAAGAGCATTTCCGAACTGACAGCCAGACTACTGCGACCACTAGGACTCATAACAGCACACAAACCAACAACCACTCTCAGACGACAACTCACCAGAACGAAGGACCCGATACCCAGCATGAGCAAAACCAATGTAGTGTACAAAATCCCATGCAAGGACTGCACAAAACACTACATAGGACAAACAGGAAGACAGTTAACGATCCGCATCCATGAATACCAACTAGCCACGAAACGACACGACCAGCTATCCTTAGTAGCCACACGCAGATGACAAGCAACATGAATTCGACTTGGACAACATTACTATTATAGGACAAGCCAAACAGAGAACAGCCAGGGAATTCCTAGAGGCATGGCACTCAGCCACAGATTCAATCAATAAGCACATCGACCTGGACCCAATATACCGACCACTGCAGCGGACAGCTGGAACTGACAACCGGAAGCGGCAGATTCAAACCACTACAAATGCTGGAAGAAAGATCACAAGCGCTTCACAGGAGGCTCCCAAGCATCGAGGACGTTACCTAGACAGGGGACGAAACATCTGCAGCACAAATTCCCAGCTCGGCGAACAGAACCACGACAACGAGCACATGAGCTATAAATCTTCTCACAAACTTTGATAATGTAAATAGTACTAGAAGCTGTGGGGTCAGTTTGGAAAATCAGATTAATTTTGGATTTATTGAACATTTGCTAGCACAGGTATTGTAAGATAAACAGCTTTGTATTGTCACATACTCTTTGCAGTACCACATTAAATAATTGTGCAGCAAAGATTCTGGATCTAGCTGCTCCAGGATCGATACTCATCTTGTAAAAATATAGTAACAGTACAGCAATAGAGGTTTGGAGCTCCATTCCAGAAATGGTATTTGATGCTACACCACTTGTTAACTTTAAATCTGGGAAAGTTTTGTTTGGCAAACCTATTAAGCGATATGGGACAAAGGCAGGTGTATGGAGTACTTTCTCCCCACCCTCCCCTCATTTATCTCTCCACCCTGCAGGCACTCTGCCTCTGTTCCTGATCAAGGGCTTTTGCCCGAAACATTGATTTTCCTGTTCCTCGGATGCTGCCTGAATTGCTGTGCTTTTCCAGCACCACTCTAATCTAGAACCAGGTGTATGGAATTAGGCCACAGATCAGCCATGATCTAGTTTGAATGGCAAGACCAGTTTGAGGGGCTGAATGGCCTACTCCTGTTCATTTGGTCTATACTCCTTATTCTGAAACCGGTATGCTAAGGACGACACTACACAGTTAAACTTGACTGATCGTAACGGGTGAGATTGCGAACTATCTGTCAGTGTAAAATACATTATGACAGTGAGGTTGGTTTTGATTTTTATCCCAACTGATACTTTGGTTGAGTTGATGATCTCCAAGTTGAATGGTAGAGTTTATGGTTCCAGAACATGAGCATGCAAGCTAGCTTCACTGATGTATTTGAGGATGTTTTCCATCATTGGAGGTTTTTTTTTGGGAACGGGCATGAAACTAAGGCACAGTGGCACAATGCAAGAGAGCACTGGATTTTTCCCAGTGTCTACTGACCTTTCTCACTTTCCAGATTCAGGATCATTTGTCTTACTGTTGTTTGTCTACAAATTGGATGTAGATTTGTGCATATGAACAATTGCACTTCAAAAATCCCAATGATGATCGGAGTGTTTTATAAAACAAGTTTTGTGTTGATGCATTAAGTTCCAGTATACAAAATGATGTTTGCAACACTTGTGAAGAAATAGTAATATCAAGTCATAGAGATGTACAGCATGGAAACAGACCTTTCGGTCCAACCTGTCCATGCCGACCAGATATCTGACCAATCTAGTCCCACCTGCCAGCTCCCGGCCCATATCCCTCCAAACCCTTCTTATTCATATACCTATCCAAATTCCTCTTAAATGTTGCAACTGTACCAACCTCCACCACTTCTTCTGGCAGCTCATTCCATACCCGTATTCGCTGTTTTTTTCATTTTGAGCAAGTCTTGCACTTTTTGTCCCATTTAACAGGAAAATGAGTTTCTGAAATACTAAATTGATCATCTATCACATTGTAAACTATTCCTCTATTTTCTTAGCCTGTCTGCAACTAGTGAAACAGTTGACCATGCCACCTTCCAAACATCTCTACTGTTTTCCAGTATGTGGCTGCATTCACCAGATCAATGTTTATCTAATGTGGGAAGCATATCAGTCGCAATTACTTCTCCTATTGCTCACCATCATTGTTTGGTGCATCCTGGGAATCTACTCATTGGTTGCCTCCTATTTCTTGTGCAATTGATGCACCTTTGCAGCATAATCCAAAAACCTGTTTGCCAAGATGTTTGAAGACTAATGTTCACTCAACCTCATCATGACCTCTGTTAATTACCTCCACTGATCCTAAGCTAACCGACTACTTATCTAACATCTAGTAGTGGATTAACAATTTTTTTCCAAATATATATATTCTGAAATTACCCCATATGGACTCTGTTCACCAGCCATGAGCTCCATCCTGGTAACTGTCATAGCTTTTAATTTGATTTGGTGATGGGTGTTTGACAACACCATCTGCATTACAAAGACTGCCAATTTCCATCATAGTCGCATATCAAGGTTCTACACCTGTCTCTCTCATCTGAAAATGTTATTGATGACTTTGTTAGATTTAGACTTTGACAATTCCAATGCTGTACTGGCAGGCCTTAATGTTTTACCTTTAACTTCGAGGTCACCCAGGTCTGTGCTGTTACTTTGAGCAAGTCATGTTCACCCATCACCTTTGTTAATCTACATTGAGTTTCTGATCAAGAAGAGCTTTTGTTTTAAACTTCTCATCCATATTTTCAAATTCTTCCATGTTCTTACCTGTTCCTAAATCTATTAGTATAATAAAATTCTGATTTTCTATATTCCTCTAATTCTGGCCTCTTGCATATCCCTGATTGTCTTCATCTTGCTGCTGTACCTAAAATCCTATGCCCTCATTCATTCTCTTGACTCCTCTACCTCTTTCCTCCTTTTCAGATACGCATTTAAAACCGACCTCTCTGATCAAGTTTTTTGTCATCTGCCTTCTTGCCACCTTGCAGCAAAATGTCAAGTTTACTTGATATGCCTTTTTGAAGCATATTGGGCTGTTTTGTAGAAGCATATTGGGCTGTTTTGTAGGAACATAGGAACTGCTGTAGACTATTTACTTATTTGAGTCTGTTCTGCAATTCAGAGGTAATGACTGATTTACACACAACACTGTGTATACCTAACTGTCCTGTGTGCCTTCATGTCTTTTCTAATATGATTAAACATTTTTTTTTCAAGTTAACAATTGACTTGTCTTCAGTTGGCCTGAGGGGAAGGGGAATTCCCAACGTGAGAAGTGGAAGTAGTTATTCTTAATCTGTTCCCTTTTATTTTCATAAAGATACTATCTCCAAGGCCATTATTTGTATGAAATGTGCCCAGAACTGCCAATAATATAGCAGGTCTGATCTATCCAGGATTTTGTATAAGCATGAATTATATCCCTCTTTAATGCTCTAGGTATAAAGACTAGCATTGTTTATGATCTCTACTCTATGTACCTGGACCCACAAGCCTCTTCATAACTCCACATTTTCCAGCTTTTCACCAGTTGTGAGCAACTTTGTTCTGTATATTTAAGGTCTGAAGTGGGTAGCCTTCCCTTTTCCCTATTGCAATCTAATTTCCACCTGTTCACTTAAACTATCAGTGTCTCTTAACAAATTTCTCTTGCGTCTATATTACTGACAGTATTGCTATAAACTTTCCGATGACCTAAAGGTACATGGCCTTCTGTCCCATTATCGTAAGGAATGCAGTGAAAAGTTGAGGCCCCAAAGTGCGTGCACAGAACAGTTCTGATGAGTCACTGGACTTGAAATATTAACTCTATTTTCTTCCTTATAAATACTGAGACCTGTGTTTCTCCAGCAATTTTTGTGTTTATACTGTGTATGGTTTTTGATTTCTGTCTCCTTTCTTTCCACTAGTTGGTGCTAATACAGATGCAATGCTTTCATTTTGAAATACAATCCCTTGTATTTCTATAGTATCCATATGTTTCATATTGATTCGGTGATTAACTAGAGTTACTAACTGTTATCTTGCTAAATCAATAGTGACGATGATAAGCCTCACCCTACGATATAAGCTGAAGCTTTGTACAGTTAGTAAAAGTAAAATTTTAGGTGTTAGAATAAACGATAAATTTGTCAGTTCTGTAAATAAGTTTGTAGTAGTTGTCAAAATTGACACCCTTCAATTTATCGTGCATCTATTTATATATATTTTGTAAATATTTATTTAGTTAGAAATTAGATTTTCCCCCTCGAAGTCAAAATGCTTCGGTGTGTGCAGAAGTTAACTCTGGTTTTACTTCTGAGTAGGACAAACTTCCCATTTTGCAGTATTCTGCTGAGTGTCTACTTAAGCAAGTTTGTGGGGGAGAGCTGTACCAGCAAGGAAAATGTAAAATTTTCTAAATTCTAGGAAAAGATTTCTAGTTTGTGCCATTCAGCTGTTTTCCAACTAATAATCCTGTAACCCATACTTTTCACTAAGGATGAATGTACATCAGTGATTAAATGTGAAATGGATTTATAGACAGACAGGAAATCAATTGCTGTGCTTTGTGAAATATCAAAGTTCAAATAATTTAGCACACTTCATACCTGGATTTTTCTTTAACTGTTTCAAAGTACTTTTTCAATTTGCTAATCCAGAAATTGGTCTAGTCAAGTATGTGCACTAAGAACTGCATGTAAAGCTGCCACTTGAGTGTTCAATAAACTAACTTCTGTTTTGTTCTGAAGAATGTGTTTTAATGAATGTTGCTGTTATACAGTACCCAATTAGAAAAGTTACCCTTGTAAATAGTATGAAAAGAAATGGTAAGGAGCTCACATCACTGGCTGGTCTTGGTTGCTGCCGGCCTGTCGGCAAGAAACATGGGTTAGACAATCTGACAGTGGGGGTAGCAAGAGCAATTAGGAAGATAAGTAATGGTAATGAGGGAATTTCTGGGATCATCTTTAATCAAGGCTGTGCTTGGCAGATTGTAGGATAGCCTGTTTGGTGTAGAAGTGGGGAGGAAGTGGCTGCAAGAGGGTTTGGAGGGAATAGGATCCTATAGGCAGAGAGAGAACAACTAAAACTCGGGAATACTCACCCAGAAGGATCTAAGAAAGCATCAAATTACTGAGCTAATGAGTTCCTTGCAAAACAATGTGCAATCTCAAGTTTCATCCAGCTAAAGTTTTAAACTATTGATTAGGCTACAGCTTCAGGACAGCATGCAATTCTGGTTACCACATGATAGCAAGAATGGGATTGCAGAAGAGTGTACAGAAGATTCTTCATGCTGTTGGCTGGATTGGAGCATTTTGGCTATCAAGAGAAATTGGATAAATGTGGGTTGTTGTCTTTAGAACAGAGAAGGTTGAAGGGGGATCCTGATTGAGGGACATGGACACAGTGGCTAGAAAGAAACTGTTCCTCTTAATTGAAAAGTCTGTATTGAGAGGGCATACTTTTAAGGTAAAAGGAGGAGAGTTAGGAGGGATTTGCAAAGATTTTTCACCTAGAGTCATAGATGTACAGCACGGAAACAGACCTTTCGGCCTAACTCGTCCATGCCGACCAGATATCCTAACTCCATCTAGTCCCACCTGCCAGGACTTGGCCCATATCATTCTAAACCCTTCCTATTCATATACCCATCCAACTGCCTTTTAAATGTTGCAATTGTACAAGCCTTCACCACTTCCTCTGGCAGCTCATTCCATGCATGTTGTCCCCTAGGTCTCTTTTATATCTTTCCCCTCTCTCACCCTAAACCTATGCCCTCTAGTTCTGGACTCCCCCACCCAGGGAAAACACTTTTGTCTATTTATCCTATCTATGCCCCTCATAATTTTGTAAACCTCTATAAGGTCACCCCTCAGCCTCTGCTCCAGGGAAAACAGTCCCAGCCTGTTCAGCCTCTCCCTATAGCTCAAATCCTCCAGACCTGGCAACATCCTTGTAAATCTTTTCTGAACCCTTTTCAAGTTTCACAACATCTTTCAGATAGGAAGGAGACCAGAATTGCATGCAATAGTCCAACAGTGGCCTAACCAATGTCCTGTACAGCCCCAACATGACCTCCCAACTCCTATATTCAATACTCTGACCGATAAAAGGAAAGCATACCAAATGCAGCCTTCACTATCCTGTCTACCTGCGACTCTACTTTCAAGGAGCTATGAACCTGCACTCCAAGGTCTCTTTGTTCAGCAACACTCCCTAGGACCTTACCATTAAGTGTATACATCCTGCTAAGATTTGCTTTCCCCAAATGTAGCACCTCGCATTTATCTGAATTAATCTCCATCTGCCACTTCTCAGCCCATTGGCCCATCTGGTCAAGATCCTGTTGTGATCTGAGATAACCTCCTTCGCTGTCCACTGCATCTCCAATTTTGGTGTCATCTGCAAACTTACTAACTGTACCTCTTGTGCTCATATCCAAATCAGTCACATAAATGACAAAATAGAGGACCCAGCACCGATCCTTGTGGCACTCCACAGGTCACAGGCCTTCAGTCTGAAAAACAACCCTCCACCACCACCCTCGGTCTTCTACCTTTTTGAGCCAGTTCTGAATCCAAATGGCTAGTTCTCCTTGTATTCCGTGTGATCAAACCTTGCTAACCAGTCTCTCATGGGGAACCTTGTCGACTGCCTTACTGAAGTCCATATAGATCACATCTACTGCTCTGGTCTCATCAATCCTCTTTGTTTCTTCAAAAAACTCAATCAAGTTTGAGAGTCATGAGTTTCTTTGCATAAAGCCATGTTGACTATCCCTAATCAGTCCTTGCCTTTCCAAATACATGTACAACCTGTCCCTCAGGATTCCCTCCAACAACTTGCCCACCACTGATGTCAGGCTCACTTGTCTTTAGTTCCCTGGCTTGGCCTTACCACCCTTCTTAAACAGTGGCACCACGTTAGCCAGCCTCCAGTCTTCCGGCACCTCAGATACAAATATCTGAGGCCCAGCAATCACTTCCCTCGCTTTCTACAGAGTTCGAGGGTACACCTGATCAGGTCCTGGGGATTTATCCACCTTTTGTGTTTCAAGGCATCCAGCACTTCCTCCTCTGTAATATGGATATTTTGCAAGATGTCACCATCAATTTCCCTACATTCTATATCTTCCATATCCTTTTCCACAGTAAATACTGATGTAAAATACTCGTTTAGTATCTCCCCCATTTTCTGCAGCTCCACACAAAGGCCACCTTGCTGATCTTTGAGGGGCCCTATTTTCTTCCTAGTTATTCTTTTGTCCTTAATGTATTTGTAAAAATTCTTTGGATTCTCCTTAATTCTATTTGCCAAAGCTATCTCATGTCCCCTTTTTGCCCTCCTGATTTCCATCTTAACTATACTCCTACTGGCTTTATACTCTTCTAAGGATTCATTCAATCTATCCTGTCTATATCTGACATATGCTTCCTTGTTTTTCTTTACCAAACCCTCAGCTTCTTTAGTCATCCAGCATTCCCTATACCTACCAGCCTTTCCTTTCACCTGAACAGCAATATACTTTCTCTGGATTCTCATTATGATTTCTGAAGGCTTCCCACTTTTCAGCCATCCCTTTACCTGTGAATGTCTGCCCCCAATCAGCTTTGAAAGTTCTTGCTTAATATCATCAAAATTTGCCTTTCTCCACTTTAGAACTTCAACTGTTAGAACTGGTCTATCCTTTTCTATCACTATTTTCAAACTAATAGAATTATGGTTGCTGGCCCCAAAGTGCTCCCCCACTGACACCTCAATCACCTGCCCTGCTTTATTTCCCAAGAGTAGGTCAAGTTTTGCACCTTCTCTAGTAGGCATATCCACATGCTGAATCAGAACATTTCCTTGTACACATCTAACACATTCCTCTCCAACTAACCCCTTAACAACACTATGGCAGCCCCAGTCTATGTTTAGAAAGTTAAAGTCCCCTACCATAACCACCCTATTATTCTTACAGATAGCGGAGATCTCCTTATAAATTTGTTTCTCAATTTCCCTCTGACTATTGGGGGGTGTACAATATAATACTAATAAGGTGATCATCCCTTTCTTATTTCTCAGTTCCACCCAAATAACTTCCCCAGATGCATTTCTGGGAATATTCTCCCTCAATACAGCTTTAATGCTGTCCCTTTCCCGTCCCGTCCCTTTCCCGTCCCGTCCCTTTCCCGTCCCGTCCCGTCCCTTTCCCGTCCCTTTCCCGTCCCTTTCCCGTCCCGTCCCGTCCCTTTCCCGTCCCGTCCCGTCCCTTTCCCTTCCCGTCCCTTTCCCTTCCCGTCCCTTTCCCTTCCCGTCCCTTTCCCTTCCCGTCCCGTCCCTTTCCCGTCCCGTCCCCTTTCCCGTCCCGTCCCCTTTCCCGTCCCGTCCCCTTTCCCGTCCCGTCCCCTTTCCCGTCCCGTCCCCTTTCCCGTCCCGTCCCCTTTCCCGTCCCGTCCCCTTTCCCGTCCCGTCCCCTTTCCCGTCCCGTCCCCTTTCCCGTCCCGTCCCCTTTCCCGTCCCGTCCCCTTTCCCGTCCCGTCCCCTTTCCCGTCCCGTCCCCTTTCCCGTCCCGTCCCCTTTCCCGTCCCGTCCCCTTTCCCGTCCCGTCCCCTTTCCCGTCCCCTTTCCCGTCCCCTTTCCCGTCCCCTTTCCCGTCCCCTTTCCCGTCCCCTTTCCCGTCCCCTTTCCCGTCCCCTTTCCCGTCCCCTTTCCCGTCCCCTTTCCCGTCCCCTTTCCCGTCCCCTTTCCCGTCCCCTTTCCCGTCCCCTTTCCCGTCCCCTTTCCCGTCCCCTTTCCCGTCCCCTTTCCCGTCCCCTTTCCCGTCCCCTTTCCCGTCCCCTTTCCCGTCCCCTTTCCCGTCCCCTTTCCCGTCCCCTTTCCCGTCCCCTTTCCCGTCCCCTTTCCCGTCCCCTTTCCCGTCCCCTTTCCCGTCCCCTTTCCCCGTCCCGTCCCTTTCCCCGTCCCGTCCCGTCCCCTTTCCCCGTCCCGTCCCCTTTCCCCGTCCCGTCCCGTCCCCTTTCCCCGTCCCGTCCCGTTCCCTTTCCCCGTCCCGTCCCGTTCCCTTTCCCCGTCCCGTCCCTTTCCCCGTCCCGTCCCTTTCCCCGTCCCGTCCCGTCCCTTTCCCCGTCCCGTCCCTTTCCCCGTCCCGTCCCGTCCCTTTCCCCGTCCCGTCCCGTCCCTTTCCCCGTCCCGTCCCGTCCCTTTCCCCGTCCCGTCCCGTCCCTTTCCCCGTCCCGTCCCGTCCCTTTCCCCGTCCCGTCCCGTCCCTTTCCCCGTCCCGTCCCGTCCCTTTCCCCGTCCCGTCCCGTCCCTTTCCCCGTCCCGTCCCTTTCCCCGTCCCGTCCCTTTCCCCGTCCCGTCCCTTTCCCCGTCCCGTCCCTTTCCCCGTCCCGTCCCTTTCCCCGTCCCGTCCCTTTCCCCTTTGTATCCTTCAACATTTAAGCTGCCAATCTTGTCCATCCCTAAGCCATGTTTCTGTAATTGGGGGTGCTGGAACTTTGGAATGCAGTGCATGTGTGGGTAATTAGGTGGAAATCTCAATTTTTAAGTGAATAAGTGTTAGAATGACAGCATTCAAGGCAGTGACTGTAGGTATTGGTAAGTGGCACAGACTCAGCCTACTAATCCCAATCTATGAACCAAAGAGCACCTCTTCTGTGCTATATAACTAAATAATAACAAAGTTTTATGACATTTGGATTGTTTACTTGTGCCACAGCAGTGTAGCAGCAACAAAAAGTCAGCCAGAATGGGCTCTATCAAACATAACTAAGAACTGCAACTGTGATATTATTGTGGCAAAGATTGACAAGGCCAAAGACCCAATGGGTTGGCCCTGAAGACCTGTTTTCAGCATCTGAACATTTCATGATTAAACACCAGCAAGTTATTAATGGAAAATATCCTACATGGGATACATCGATGATACTTGGAATCACCAAGTGCAGATTCAGGATTTGGTCATCAGTGAGGTGAAAGGAGACTCTAAGGAAGTTAAGGGCTTCTAGTGGGTCCCTGGTTCACATTGTTGTAGATCATTTAGGATTCCAATGAAAAGTTTTTTTACATCGAGTGGTCAGCCTATGGAAAGCGGTTGAAACCAAAACATTCCAATTTTTTTCAAAGAATTGGATATTATTCTTAAAGCTAAAGGGCTCAGAGTATGGAGTGAAGGCAGAAACAGGTTACTAAGATGGATGATCAGCCATGGTCATATTGAATGGCAGGGTAGGCTCAAAGGGCCTACTCCTGATCCTAGTTTCCATATTAAAACCGTATATATTCTGGAACATCTGCTTAGAAATAGTGTGGCAGATCCTACTGTAATGAACACTTATATTTAACAATTAAATTGGAGATGCTCCAACTTAAAATGTTCCAACTTTGTGCATGTGATGGAAACTTGCACAGTTGTCTCTTTACACAGATGGGTGAAGTGTCTATCATGTGAAGGCTTTTTGTGTAGAATGTCAGTGATTTTGAAAAGAGAAATGTTTCTGTTGATCACTTTAGATACCATGATACCATGTTGTGGTTTTAAAATGCTTAGTGAAAAATTATTATTTCGGATATTGATTTAATTTTTTGAGAATCTAACTAGCTTGTACATCAACACCATTAGCCAAGGTATTATTACTATATGACTGTATTATCTAATAAGAGTTGATGAGAATAAAAAGTAGCCCCTGAAGATCAAAAAATATCCCCTTCAAAACTCAAATTTTAATTCCCACCTTAGAACCTGGTGGGCTTGCTGCCCTGCATAGAGAAATCTTGAATTTCTGCAAGTTGCTGTGCCAGAACTAAATTCAGTATTAGTTTAAGTTTTGGTGACGATCCATTAACAAACACATTGACCTGGACCCAATATACAAACCGCTGCAATGGAAATCCAGAACCGGCACCAACCCGAAACAGCTCAAACAAAGCCACGTAAATTCAAAGCGGAACAGTACAATAGTGCTTCACAGGAGGCAACACCGCACTGCTTGTGTCACCTAGAAAGGGGACGAAGCTCTGCCAACAAACCTACCAGCTTGGCAAACAGACCAATAATGAATCCAACAGTATTAGGCTTGATTGTTGCAATAATGAGAACACGAGGAGTTGAAATGTAGCACATAATCCAAGTTACAGAACTTGGAGGAGAATAGTGATTCAGGAACATTGCTTTTCAGGGACCAAATAAGTCAGAAAATTACAATTCAGGGGTCTCATTATTTCTCAGACTGTAATTTAGATCAACAGTTAGAATCTGACTTGAACTTTAAAATTACAAAAGGTGGTTAGAATACCTAGTGAACAAAAATTGACAGGCAATAACAACAGGGAACCTCTATTATCTGAACGAGATAAGCGGGCACTCTTTTGTTCGGATAATTGATTATTTGGATAATCGATTAAATGCCTTTACTCTTGAGCTCGGTGTTTTTAAAGTCTGCTCCCTGTTCAGGAGACTGCAGAAGTACACTGTGCACAAGACCCTGCCCTCAACACCACCCCCAACCCTGTCCAACGCTGCCCCCTCTGCACCACCGCCCCACCCCCCCAACCCCATCCAGGGGTGTTAGGGTACACCCCTCTGTCGAACTCCAGAAAGTGTGTGGGTAGAGAGAGAGGGTGGAAGATTAGTCATTTGGAGATAGTGCTTGTTTAATTACTGTAAGCAAAAGACGTGATTACTGTTGGAAACACGTCTTTGATGCAACGTTTCTGTCGAGACTTCGAGATTTCCTTCGGATAATCCGATTTTCAGATAATTTGGTATTTAGCTAATCGAGGTTCCTCTGTAATTGGTCTTTTGACTAAATGCTATAAACAAGAGCAAGAAACGAGGCTTCACAGTTCTAACTTAGATATGAGTCATTATTTAGCTTATTTCCTGCTAAACAGTATGGTCAAGGGATAGGGTGCTTCATGTCCTAAGTGTTTAGGTCAAGTGGAAATCAAATATAGAAAAGGAAAAATTTGTTTTAGAAACTAGTAAAGGCCCACAAAAAGAAACAATAGAACGTGGGTGAACTAACTGGTACATTAGCCAGAAAGTTAACTCCTGTAAAAATTGATTGTAAGGATTATCTGTGCATATCCATCCATCTGAACAGGCTGCCCGTTCCCTAACTGACAACTTAATGTACACCAAATCCTTACCAACTTTGTTTTTTGTTTGTAAAGGATGCCAAACAAACTATCAGTAGCCTCTAAACTTAATGATGACTTGTGGTATTCCCAGCCTGTTTTGTAGTCCTTGTCCTTGTCAAATGGGTTCTTTCTTGCCTTTGTCATGTCTGTCCATATTCAAAATCCTAACACAATCCAACTTAGAGGAATTGGGAATCGGCAAGACTTTTTGCAATCTTGCCTGTAGTCTGTTAAATTCCATATCTTAAATTCTACAAAATATCCATTAGTCTTGTAAATTTATCAAAGTGTGACTGTCCCTCCATGCATTTGCTTATTTTAAAAAATGTTTTAGTCGAATTCCAAGCCAACCTTTGTCCAAATGTTGGTCCTCTCAATACTTTGCCTGATCTCGTGTGTCGTGAGTTGGTACCTATGCCATTCCTAACATTTTCTTGTTAAACTTGTAACTCTCATCCACATACAATCATTGGAAAAATGTAGTCAGTAAGGTTCAGCCTGAAAACGTCAGTCAGGAGTACTCGCCTGACATGATGCACTGGCTTCAGCCCATTCTTCTCCAAGCTTAATCCAATTAGTTTTCTAGTTGTAAAGACTTATGACAGAGTGGAATTGCCAAAATGTCAACTAAAATCCAAACAAGTCAGTGAGCCAAAACCATATGCCTTTCTTTGTGGATATCGTTTATTAATGGCAATCTTATGGCTTCTACCGCACATCTTATCTTGCTACATCAACAGCAACCTAGATGCTAAAAAGTGAGGAACTTAAGGTTAATATTGCTGGAGGAAAAGGTAGTAAAGAAACTCTTCGCTGCCTTGAATAGCTGCAGTATATATACATGGTAGACACTCAATCCTCAGGGAGGGAATTCCAGAATTTTGACCCAACAGCATGAAAGCAATGTTGAATCCAGATGGTTAGTTGCTTGGGGGTCTTGCAGATGGTGGTGTTCTCGTGTGTCTGCTATCGTCTTCCCTCTGGTGGTTGTAGGTTTGGAAGATGCTGTCTAAGGAGCTTTGAATTTCTGTAGTGCATCTTGGTGATGTACACTGAACATTATTGGTGCCCGTCAAACAAGCTGCTTTTTCTAGATGGTGTCAAGCTTAAATGTTGTTGGAGCTGCACCTATCCAGGCAAGTGGGGGTGACTTGTGTCTTGTAGATGGCGGACAAGTTTTGGGGAGTCAGGAGGTGAGTTACTCACTAAGATTCCTAGCCTTTGACTTTGACAAATTGAACTGGATTAGCTACAATGGTAACACCAGGGGTGATGGTGGGATTCAGTGATGGTAATGCCAGTGATGGTTAGATTCTCTTTGGAGATGGGCATTGCTTGGCATTTTTGTGGCATGAATGTTACTTATTAATTAATTCTCAATGCATATTACCAAGTCTAGGATAGCTGCTTCCCTGTTCAGCTATGTGATATTGTCCCAAGACATTCAATAACTTGTTTTCCAGGCTACTTTTGCTGACCTGATTTTCTAAATCTATGTAGATTAAAGTCACCTGTGTTTATTGCAGGTATATTGTTTATGTGGTCCATTTAGTTTTTTCCCTGTAAGCTCTGTCCTACAGTGTATTTACTACCTGAGATCTGTTAGGGTGTTTTCCCTGTCAACCTTTGACTTCAATATATGTATTTGGGGGTAGGAGGCAGCCTAGTGCTATTATCAGTGGACTGTTAATCTGGACACCTCCACAACATCTCTGGACACAGGTTCAAATCCAGCCACAGCAGATGGTGGTGGTTGATGAATTCAGTAAAAATCTGTAATTAAGTGTCTGATAACCATGAATCTGGTGTTGATTGTTGGAAAAAGCCCTTTAAGGAAGGAAACTGCCATCCTTGACTAGTCTGGCCTACATGTGACTCCTGACCCAGAGCCGTTGACTCTTAACTGCCCTCAGGGAAATTTTAAGGATGGGCAATAAATGCTGGCTACGCCAGTGATGCCCTCATTCTGTGAATGAGTTGGAAATAGCCACTGTATTTATGTGGCAAGTCCAATTCTGTTTCTGTCAGGTAGTAATCCCTGGGATGCAATTTGATCCTTTTAACTCTGGTTTGTTCTTTTGACTTTTTTGAAATGATGCAAAGATTATTGTCCCTTAAATGTTACGCTCCTGACAGTTGATCCAGTTTGGCCCATCTTCTAGTTTAGAACTAGGTCTAGCATGGTAATTTCTAATTGGACAGGCAACATACTGCTGTCGAAAGCTTTCCTAGACATTAAGGACTCTTGTCCCTCACTGCCCTTTTTGCGACTACAATTCATCTGTGTTTAGGAACTTGCAGTTTCCCCTTAATTACATTTATAATTTTTGTACCTCTTTATTTTCTTGCAAGCTTGTTACTATGCATTCTTCTCTCAAGTTAGTCTGGGAGTAGATAACAAAAACAATAATGCAAGTTTTTAAAAAAAAGTTCTTATCTCTAGTGTAATAAATTGTCTTCAACCTCTGAGGTATCTTCCTTCTCCAGTATTGCAATACTTTCCTTAATCAATATTGCAACCCCTCCCATATGCTGTTTTTCCTATCTTTTCTGAAAACAGAGTTGACTTCTTTCTAATGTAACAGTATTAATTTTGATAAATAACCTTTTACCAGACACTGAAATAACGCGAACTTTACAAGAAAATGGTGCACATTTACTATGGAGATCTGAGATTCTATTATGGAAACCTCCAGTAGTAAAGCACTCTTTTTCCTAGTTAGCTTGGGGAATTTAAAAGCAAGTTAGGATGTGAAACCTTCATGTTTCGGGGTCCTGTTTCTGTTCAAAGTTTGCTTACCATGTGCGGTGTGTGTGATCAAAAGTCTAACTGAGCAAACTTTGTGGAACTGGTTAATATTCTTAAGTTCTACACCCAAGGGTTGGACTTTCTGAACTACTTTTTGTTTTTGCAGGTATTTTAGAGACCATTTGGGATAAAAACAGTGTTACTGCTGCTACTCCACCTCCCTCTCCAACTTCTGGAGACAGTGGTAGGTTCTGTTGTTTAAAAATCTTGATTTGACAGTAGTCAGTCAGTTTGAGATGAAATGGATTCGAATTAAGAATATCAAGTTTGATGTGAAAGGTATTAATTCTATAAGTACAACAATACAAATCAGGAGCATTCAGACTCCCCTCATCTGCTTTGCCACTCCATAAGCACTAAGCTGATCTGACTGTGGCTTCAACTCCATTTTCCCGCCTACTTTTGACTCCTTTGTTACTTGTATGAGAATTGATGCTGTTATGGAATTGAATGCATCTATTTAAGTTTGGTGTTCTCTATCGAGTAAGATGTAGCGCAGATAGATTCTGAGTAAAACTCTACACTAACTCCTCAGCCTACTTTAACACCAACCTTGGGTAACTTTATAACCGCACTCAGTGTTTGGGATTTGGCCTAGTTTCATTGACCTCAAGCAGGTTTTTGAATTGCCAATGATGTTCAGAGTGTGTCCTCTAATTGTTGCTGTATATTAACAAGGTATGGACCATAAATGAACACTGTACCTTTTTACAAAATAGTATAATCCTTGGCACACACTTTACAGAAGACTGAATAGCACTCCTTGGCTTTGTGTATTTGTTAGTGAGGTAGGCTGTCACTGAGCCTGATCACATGACATAATGTCATCATCCATTTTGGACATACAAACAACTCTCTCTAACTTTGCCTGTGGAGTGAGCACCTCAATGTTAAACTCCTGCTTTTAACATTCCTGGTCCTCCTTGGAACAAGAATTCAAACCAAGAATTTTATTTTGCTTGAAAGTATCAATCTGAATTTTAGCTTTCACTGTTCCTTGATTATGAAAACTTGTAAAATCTTGTGACCTACTGTAAGTTCAATTCCCTCAACAAACTGTTTCAGGGTAAGCTGGCTTAGACATTTTCAAGTGAGGCTGAGGACCCCCCCACAAAAGGGATTCTCTTTGATTATCTGAAAATTCAGACTCAGTCCAGCATACAGTCATCAAGACTGGTGGATTGTATGGAAAACCTACCCATGCCAGTGTTAGTGTTAAACTTCTTGCTGTGCCAGTAGCATGTAACAGATGACTCTTCTGATCATAAGTGTAAGCTTTTGTTTTGAATTGGTACTTTGTAGTCTTCCTGTTGAATACCTAACATTTTAAGTTGATGAGACCATGTTCCAGCAACAAACTTATTGGAAAATCTAATGTGTACCAAGAGATGTCTTTGATTTTTCTTTTTCCCTTCCTATTCCCTTCCCTTGAGCATAGTTTGCTGCAATGTGAGTGCACCATAAATGCAGTGCAGTTAATTGGCTGACGAAGAATGATTTCGCATTAGCTGCATGTGCTATAAGTTTGCATAACCAAAGTTATCGAGCTAGACTACTTTGTGCAAGTTAAAATGCTGCTGAAATTTATTTGTAACAAAATTGGGAAAGCAGAATATCAATGAGATCACTGGAATTGTCCCTTGATGGATTTCTGCACCCTTCAGAATTATGTTTCCTGCGTTCTTAAGTCCCTTCAGAAGAATTTGTAAAGCCTGCACTTGTATTGTCTGTAGAATTGGCAGTGGAAACTTGAAATGCTCAAGGTACAAATCTAATAGCTGGAACAATAATCTCTATTGGGATGATATCAAAGATTTTTATGAAATAATAATGAAAAGTCTTTACGTCTTGCACTAATGGCTAGTAGACTTTTTTTGTTTTCTACATTTGTGTGCTAATAACTACATAAGACTCATGATTTTCTTTCCTTGTTAGGTGATTTGCTTAGTAGCCTACTGCAGACTCCCCAAGCTGCCAAATTATTAAATCAGCCAATCCCAATTTTAGATCCAGCAAGTGAGCACGTTTGTTTTCTGGCTTTGGACTGTCTGACTCATCTTTTCAGCTGGATCCCACTCTCTGCCAGCATCACCCCTGCTCTCCTGACTACCATCTTCCACTTTGCTCGTTTTGGCTGTGATACCCGTGCCAAGAAGCTAGTTGCTGTGAATGGAAATGGCCACAACAATAATATCATCCAGGAGCGAGGTAAACTGGGTGTGTTTGCCATGTCTTGCATTAATGAACTCATGTCTAAGAACTGTGTCCCTATGGAGTTTGAGGAGTATCTACTGCGCATGTTCCAGCAGACATTTTACTTACTGCAGAAAATCACCAAAGACAACAACGCACACTCCGTAAAAAGCCGTCTTGAAGAGCTAGAAGAAAGGTAAGCTTTGTAGATGCCGTAGCATAAAGATATGGTCTGGGGTTCTGTTCTGACCTTATTTGGTACACCTGGAAACAAATTGAAAATTTGGATGAGTCTGACTTGTTCATGCTCTGCATGGATAGCAGATAATAATCCAAAGTGAAGTTACAAGAACACACAGGAATACAGTTTAATTTTCTGTTAATGTTGATATTCAGTTTGTTTATTGTGACACTAGGAAAAAGGTCTCCTATTTCATGAAATGTTCGGCAAAGGGATTTGTCTTGATTTCAGGTTTTGATATTGGGAAACAAAATAAAATGGAATTGTCAAGTTAACATCCTTAGTAATATACTTTTGACTTCTGTCATAACTGCCTACTGGTCTGAGTTTCTGTGGTCCTGATTTATAATGCAGATAATTGTCTCTAAAAGTTATCACAGTTTCCTCCCATGGCCTGATTTTAAGGTTTATCATAACCAGCAGCCCTCAAGAAAAATCCAACCACATGTAAGGATTACAAGTTCAAACTGTTGCCAGAATGTTGTCTGGCAGCTATACAATTTTGGACCCTTGGAAGACTAAAATCAGTATGGAAGAGTTATAGGCCAAGGATCTTGCATGTAGTGTTGTACTCAAGACTTCCCTAGCTTTATGTAAGATGCATGACATCTTAATGTGCTGTAACACTGCATATTACAAGAGTATGCAAGGCCGATATATCTTAGACACACAATGGATATAACACCTGATCAAAGTATGGAAAGGGAATTAGCTAGAACAGCAGCTCCCAATCATGTAGGAGTGACCAAAAGTTGAGAGGAACTAAAGAAGCCTGATTGAACATTTGTGTCAACTGATATGATTGTCTAGAACACTGATTCTCAAACCCTTTGACTTTTGTTTCCTTCTATGCATTAATGATCATTGACTAAACCTACCAAAATGCATGTAAAGGTCAAGTAGCCATAGTTTTGGTGGATTATCTGGCTGCTGTCTCATATGACTGGTGATGGTTTAATCTGAGGGTATCCAGACTTTGGATGAGGGGAGATTGAGAAGGAGAGTCCTTCATAACCTTTGTGTGGGTCCAATTCCCTTACCAGCTGTTAGCATCAATGTGCATCACAACCAACTGACATCCCCCACCCCCACATTCCCCAAAATGTATGTAAAGTGTTTTATTAAAAACTTTGTAGAAAACATATTACTTTCATACATTTGGTTGTAGATTACTTTGTGTAATTCCAGGCAGTCCCCAGTTGCACCCCCAGCCAGGTGAGACTGCTGGGTGACTGTGCTGTGCACATGGTGACCACACTCTACAGCTGCATTCCAATCTGCTTCATAAGGACATATGATGTAAAGCTAAGTAGGCCAATTAGCTCAAGTCTGCTGCACCCATTCAATGAGATTATGGCTGGTCATCCACATTCCACATCCTTGCCTTTTTCCTCCATAACCCTTGATTCCCTTACTGATTAAGGCTGTCGCGCTTTCTCGCTTAGAGTTGAATACACTTAATGATCTCGCCTTGACAGTCCCCTGCAGTAAAGCAATCTACAGATTCACTCCCCTCAAGAAATTCCTCGTGTTTTGAATGAGCCACTTTTGTTGCTCTGAGATTATGTACTCTGGTCCTAGACACTCCTACAAGGGAGAGCAAACTTTCTGCATTTATCCTGCTGATTTCTCTGAAGAATCTTGTATGTTTCAAGAAGATTGGCTCTCATTCTTCTGAAATCCAGTGTGTAAAGGACAAAACTACTCCACCTCTTCTAAGCAAATTTCCCCATACCTAGGATCAACCAGACTTTCTACAGTTTTGGTCTTTGAGGAAAGATGTAGTGGTATTGGATGCATTCACAGGTGGTTCACTAGCTTCATCCCAGTGATATGGGGTTTGTCATATGAAGAGAGATTGAACAGTTTTGTCCTATGCTCTCTGGAATTTAGAATGAGGGGAGATCAGACTGAGGTATTCAAGATAAGAGGTAATGATAAAATAGGTGTAGAGCAGATCCTACTACTTATGGGGCATCCAAGAATGAGAGGTCATAGTCTTGTCTTATGAGGTAGCAAATTTTAAAACAGTTGAGGAAAAACTACTTCTCCCAAGTAGTTGTGAATCTGGAATTTGCTACCCCAAAGTGCTGTGCGTAAATTTAAAGAGGAGTTCGATTTTTAATTGATAAAGGGTTGAAGGTCTATGGGGAGGAGGCAGGAGAATGGGGGTAAGGAGCATATCTGCCATGGGCTGAATGGCTTAATTATGCTCCTATATGTTATGATTAGATTACTTAGTGTGAAAACAGGCCCTTCGGCCCAACAAGTCCACACCGATCCGCCGAAGCACAACCCACCCATACCCCTACATTTACCCCTTCACCTAACACTACAGGCAATTTAGCATGACCAATTCACCTGACCTGCACATCTTTGGACTGTAGGAGGAAACCGGAGCACCCGGAGGAAACCCACATAGACACTGGGAGAATGTGCAAACTCCACACGGTCGCCTGAGGCGAATTGAACCCGGGTCTCCGGCACTGAGGCAACAGTGCTAACCACTGTGCCACCCACTGCGCCCACTATGAACTTATGAACCTAGTGAACCTTCTGTGGACTGTCTCAAAGTATATCTATCTTTAAATATGGCTAAGCTCACCAATTTTATTCATGCAACCCGGGCATTTCCGACTGTCCAGCGCTTATTGCTGTCCCTGCTTGCCCTTGAGTGGTGGTTGTGAGCTGCTTTCCTGAACTGCAGTCAACCTGCTATGGGTTGATCCACAATCTCTCATTAGGGAGGCAATTCCAGGAATTTTGACTGTGACAGTAAGGGAATGCCAATTTATTTTGAAGTCAGGAAATTGAGTAGATTGGAGGGGAACTTGCATGTGGTGGTGTTCAGTCATGTTCCTATCTGCCAGATATGACTCCAAACAGTAGTAAGTTTGCCCCCTGATTCCTGTTAATTCTAGTTTTGCTAGGGCTGCTTAATGCCACACTCTGTTGAATGTAGCCATGATGTTAAGGAATATCACTCTCCTCATCTCTGGAATTCAACTCCATGTTTGAATCAAGGCTGTAACAAGGTCAGTAACTGAGTGGCCCTGATGAAACACATGCTGGATGTTTCTAAGCAGGTGCTGCTTAATAGTACTGTCACCTCATTCTACTGATTGAGAGTAGTGATTGGGTGGCAATTGTCCCGATTGGGATTTGTCCTGCTTTGTGAAAAGGACAATCTGGTCAGTTTTCAACCTGGTCAGGTAGATGTACTGGAAGAGCTTGGTTAGGGGTGTGGCAAGTTCTGGAGCACAAGTCTTTAGTACTATCACTGGAATATTGTCCGTATCCAATACCTCCAACTATTTCTTGATATCATACAAAGTGAATGAAATTGGTTGAAGACTGGTGTCTGTGCTGAGACCCACTGGCTGAAAACTGCTGTGAATACACTGAAGTGTTGGGTTTCTCCATCATTGAGGATGGGGATATTTGTGGAGCCACCTCCAGTGAGTTGTTTAATTGTCTGCCACTATTCAGATTGGATGTTGCAGGACTGCAGAGGTTAGATCTGATGCATTGGTTGTGGGATGACTTAGCTCTATCTATCACTTACTGCTTATGCTATTTGACATGTAAGATCATCCAGATGAACACGTCATTTTTAGATAATACCTGGTGCTACTTCTGGCAAGCCCTCCTGCACTCCATTGAACCAGGGTTGATCCCCTGGCTTGATGACAATAGTTCAGTGGCCCTAGTGAAACATATGACAGGCCATGAGGTTGTAGATTGTGCTAGAATACGGTTCTGCTGTTGATGACCTACAGCATCTAATAGCCCACTCTCTTGTTGCTAGAACTGTTTGAAGTCAGTCCCCTTTGGAGTCATAGATGTACAGCTGTAAGCGGATCTTTCGGAGTAATTGGAATGCAAAATACTAGGCTAATGGTAAGATTCTCGGGAGTGCAGATGAACAGAGATCTCTGTCCATGTACACAGATCCCTGAAAATTGCCACGCAGATTGACCAGGTTGTTAAGAAGGCATAGTGTTTTGGCTTTTATTAATAGAGGGACTGAGTTCTGGAACCAGGAGGTTATGCTGCAGCTGTACAAAGCTCTGGTACAGCCACACTTGGAGTATTGTGTACAGTTCTGGTCACTACATTATAAGTAGGATGTGGAAGCTTTGGAAAGAGTGCAAAGGAGATTTACTAGGATACTGCCTGGTATGGAAGGAATGTCTTACGAGGAAAGGCTGAGGGCCTTGAGGCTGTTCTTGTTAGAAGGTTGAGGGGTGACTTAATAGAGACATACAAGATAATCAGAGGGTTAGATAGGGTGGACATGGAGAGCCTTTTTCCACTATGGGAACAGCAAACAAGAGGGGACACAACTTTAAAGTGAGGGGAGATAGGTATAAGACAGATGTCAGAGGTAGTTTCTTTACTCAGAGTAGTAAGGGTATGGAATGCTGTGCCTGCAACGATAGTAGATTCGCCAAGTTTAAGTGCATTTAAGTCGTCGTTGGACAGGCATATGGGCATACATAGAATAGTGTAGTTTGAAAGGGCTTCAGATTAGTATGACACGGCGGTGCAACATCGAGGGCCGAAGGGCCTGTACTGCGCTGTAATGTTCTACGTTCTTTCGGTCCAGCTTGTCCACACCAACCAGAGATCCTAAACTAAGCCAGTCCCATTTGCCAGCATCCGTATCCCTCTAAACCCTTTCTATTCATATACCCATTTAGATGCCTTTTAAATGTTGCAATTGTACCAGCCACTTCCACTTCCTCCGGCTTTCATTTCCATAAATTCACCGCCCTCTGTGGAAAAAGTTGCCCCTTAGGTCCCTTGGTGTAGACTTGTTGAGCTGAAGGCCCTGTTTCCACACTGTAAGTAATCCAAGTCTAAACCTATGCCCTCTAGTTCTGGACTGCCCCACTCCAGGGAAATACCTTGTCTATTTACCCTATTCATGCCCCTCGTGATTTTATAAACCTCCTATAAGGTCACCCCTCAGCTTCCATTTCAGGGAATACAGCCCTAGTCTATTCAGTCTCCCTCTATAGCTCAAAGCCTGGCCACATCCTTGTAAAGCTTTTCTAACCCTTTCAAGTTTTGCAACATCCTTCCTGTAGCAGGGAGACCAGACCTGAATGCAGTATTCCAAAAACCTAAACAATGTCCTGTACAGCTGCATTACCTCCCAACTCCTATACTTGATGCTCTGACCAATAAAGGAAAGCATACCAAATGCTGCGTTCACTATCTTATCTACCTGTGACTCTACCTTTAAAGGAACTATGGACTTGCACCTCTAGTCTTTGTCCGGCAGTACTCCCCAGGGCCTTGCCATAAAGTGTACAAGTCCTGCCCTGATTTACTTTTCTAAAATGCAACCCCTCGCATTTATCTAAATTAAGCTGTATCTGCCACTCCTTGGCCCATCTGATCAAAATCCCGTTGTACTCTGAGGTAACCACCTTCACTGTCTACTGCACCTCCAGTTTTGATGTCATTTGCAAACTTATTAACCATACATCCTATGTTCATATCCAAATCATTTACATAAATGATAAAAAGCAGTGGACCCAGCACAGATTCTTGTGGCACACCACTGGTCACAGGCCTCCAGTCTGAAAAGCAGCCCACCATCACCACCCTGTCTTCGACTTTCCAGCCAGTTCTGTATCCAAATGGCTAGTTGTTTGTGTTCCATGTGATCTTGCTAACCAGTCTACCATCAGGAACCTTGTTGAATGTCTTACTGAAGTTCATTTAGATCACATTTACCGCTCTGCCCTCAATTCTCTGTTACATTTTCAAAAACTCACTTAAATTCATGGGACATGACTTCCCATGCACAAAGCCATGTTGACTATCTCTAATCAGTCCTTGCCTTTCCAAGTCCATGTAAATCCTGTTCCTCTGGAATCCCTCTAATTCTTGCCCAACACAGGTATCCGGCTCACTGGTAGCACTTTTCTTGACTAGTAGCACCACGTTAGCCAACCACTAGTCTTCTAGCACCTCACCTGTGATTATCAATGATACAAATATCTCAGGGGTCCAGGATCACTTCCCTAACTTACAATGGAGTTCTAGGATACACCTGATTAGGTCCTGGGGATTTATCCATCTTTTGTGTTTGAAGGCATCCAGCACCACATCTCTAATATGGACATTTTTCAAGATGTCACCATCTACTTCCCTATATTCTATATCTTCCGTGTCCTTCTCCACAATATACACTGATTCAAAGTATTCAATTAGTATCTCCCCTGTATCCTGTGGTTCCACATATAGGGCCCCTCAAAGATCAGCAAGGAACCCTATTCTGTCCCTGGTTAGCCTGGTGATGGTGCCACACAACACTGCTGGAGGATATTTTCAATGGTGAAGGTGGGAATTTGTCTCCAAGGACTATTGTGGACAGATGCATATACAGGCGACAAATTGGCAAGGATGAGATCAAATATGTTTTCCCTCTTGGTTCCTTCATCACCTACCACAGATCCAGTCTTGCAGCTATGTCCTTTAGAACCTGACCAGCATGATCAGAAGTGCTGCTGTGGAGCCACTGGTGTTTGTGGTGGACACTGAAATCTTCTACCGGAGTACATCCTGCATCCTTGCCACCCTCTGTGCTTCCTCCAAGTGTTGTTCAGCATGGAGTACTGAGCCGAGGGAGGATGGAACTTGGTAACCTACAGAACATTTCCTTGCCCATGTTTAACTTGAAACAGTGAGCCCTCAGAAGCCCGGAGTCCATATTGATGACTCTCAGGACACCTACCTCCTCACTGTGCACTACTTGTGGCCACCACTGCTGTCTGTCCTGGTGGGGCAGGTCATATACAGGGATTTTGGTGTCTGGGACATTGTCTATAAGACACACTCTTTACTCATTAATACCATGACTGACTCTGTCAGACTGTTGGTTGATTAATCTTGACAGCTCTTGCCATTTTGTCACGAGCCTCACATGTTGTGGTGTTGACAGGGCTGTTTTTCTGGAGCAGACATTGATACTGGCAGGTCTGTCAGGTTTCATTTCTTTGTTGAGATGTAATAGCAAATGATGCAACTGAGTGACTTGCTGGCCATTTCAGAGAGCACTTGAAAGTCAACCATATTGCAGTTGCTCTGAAATCACATTTAGGTCAAACCAGGTGAGGATGGCAGAATTTCTACCCTGAAGGACATTTAGTGAGTCAGATGGGTCTTTCTGGCAATCAACAGTACTACTTGGACATCTGTAGATTCTTAATTCCAGATTTTTTAAAAATTGCATTTAAATTCCATCATCTACCATGGTGGGATTTGAACCTTGATATCCTCAGAACATTATCCGAGTTTCTGGATTAATAAGTGAGTCATAATACAACTGCACCACTGCCTGCTCTGTTCAATAAACATTCCTGGACCCCAGCTTAAGAACACATGTAGCAAAATTGGATGAATGACTGCTATTGATGAGGTCTCTGTGTTGACAGCACTGATGAATCATCACCTTAGAGACTGCAATAGGAATCGTGGGGACAGAAGGTGAATGTGAATCAAATTGAAGTCTTGTGTGGATTTTTGACTGAACATTTCTAGTTGCCTTTGTCTGGATTTTTTTTCTTCCTATGATTCAGGTATTAGAGTGAATAGTTTTCTATCCTGTAGGTAATGGTTGCAGGGCTTTATTTGCTGTCGTATAAATTATCTGCATTTCTTGTACTAACAGTATATTTGAAAGCTGCTACTCCTTTTATTATGTATTTTAAAAATTTGAGTTTGGTCTGTGACAAATTTCTTGAGTATCTTTATCCCTGATCTTTCCCTTTTTCAGCTATGTGGAAAAGTTTACTGACTTCCTGCGACTGTTTGTGAGTGTTCACCTGCGTCGGATTGAGTCCAACTCCCAGTTTCCAGTGGTGGAGTTTCTGGCCCTTCTTTTCAAATATACATTTCATCAGGTGAGATTGACTTCCTAGAAACCTGAACTTTGAGTGTGTGTACAACCCAAAAGCTTGCCATGCAGTGTGACAGAATGTTCTGACAAAACCCCATTACTTCTACAGTTACAGCATTAGTATAAATATGTTGATTAATTTACCTAATTTACCTATGCTTTTGTACTATTCAGAACAAAACATTCATCAGTTTCTTTTCATGAATTCAAACTAATCTGTTGCTTATGAACAAACCTTTTTCTTGAAGCAAGTGGTAAACACCTATTAGTTGACACCTAAACTACAATCTGGATTAAAACTAGATCCCCATATTTCCAAACGAGGCATATACTCAACACAAAAGGTGACTTTCTGCAGTGAGGATGGACTTTCAAATTTAAATGGTAAAAAAATTGGGGAGAAACAATATTCAGTTGGCCAAGAATCTGGAAACACAGGATATTAGGTGGTAACGTCAGGGAGAGGAAATTCAGTGGACAAGACGACAAATTGTGGACAACTATAGACTGTTAGTAAACTTCCGTTCTGGTTGCATTCAATCTAGATTTGATCCTTTTGAAAAATAGATACAGTTCAGCTTTTCAGATTTCATGTGGTAGTCAAAAGTACTGGTATTCTAAAACTTGAAATTCCCAGGAGGTTCCCAGGTACTTCTGAGAGATTCAAGAAAGAGACTTGCTATTTTGGCTATCTTCCTTTATGGTTCCTGGGTTTATAAACAGAATTTGCAGTATAGAAGGAGTTGCTAAGCAACCATCGTGCAGAGGTCCTTTAATCCTGTCAAAGCCAGCCTTTCAATTTGATTGAGGCAGTATCTTTTGTTTCTTTAAAAGCTTTACTTAGCTGTTTTCTCCACTTTATTTTTACGTTAATAGTTGCTGATATACAGCACATTGTCAAACTGTCAACCAAACTCCTGAAACACCCCTAAAAAGTCTATCTTCTAATTTTTCCACCATCTTTTAAAATATAAATCTAGATACCCAAAAAGGAACCAAGCAAAATAGCTTTATATAATGGGTGTGATGACGGTGGTATCGTATTTCATTATTTGCATTCTTTAAAGCATGCTAATGTCTGTCAGTGGTGGGGTTACTTTAGTCCACATTGAGTATTGCTGAAGATACCTCTAAGGATTGAAGCCTGTGCAGTGGAAATGTTGTTACATTGAATGTTTATTTGTGCTTTTTTGGAGAGGATGGCTGACAGGAATCTCCTACGTGTTTTGTTGCTTTTTGGGTTTGTAGGAGCAAGTGATTTTTATATGTGCAGTACAAGAGGTTAGCATTATTTCTGATCCTTAATTGTCGATGGTGGCAAGCTGCCTCCTCGAATCCCTGCAGATCATGCCTGTCATGGTTTGTTTTTTGGAGTGTTCAAGGAGTTTGACCTTGCTAGTGATAGAGGTCATAGTTTTGGAAGGTGCTGTCTAAGGAGGTTTTGCAGTGTGTACACTAATATTATGTCAGTGGTGGAGGGAGTGAATGATATTGTTAAATACCCTGTTTGGAGACAGTTCAGAGAAGCTTCCTTGCATTGATTCTGTGGATGAAGGGGCTATCTTATGTGGAAAGCTAGAGCAGTGTGAGCTTTAAGTTTAGAATGATAGAGGTGGTCTTGCTGAAGTGTTTAAAATGCTGAGAGAATGTTTCCCTTTGTGGGTGGACCTAGAACTAAGGGACACCATTTCAAAATCTAGGATCTTTCATTTAAGATGCTGAAATTAGAATTAAGGCCAAATTTAGATGATCCATGATCTTGAGTAGACTCTAGGTCAAATGATTTGATCTGCTTGGACTTAGGTGAGGCCTTTCAGGTTTTAAGACCTGTCTGATGACAGGATTAGGGATATCTTTTCAGTGGCTAGAAGTGAACTTGGAAAGGGAGTGTTAGTTCTAGTCATTGTGATCCATATAGGCACGCTGAGAGGTCCTGCTGAAGAATACCAGTTTTGCTCAAATTTAGAAGCAAGACTTCATTATTTCTAGATCATTGTCTGAGCCAGGCACAACGAGCATAGGAAGCAAACAAATCAAAATTGACAAATAGCTAAAGGGATGGTGTAGGAAAGGGGGTTCCAAACTCTCTGTGCTAACACATTCTGGAACAGAAGAGCAGCATCAATAGGAGGGTCCACCTTAACTGAGATGGGACTTGTGTTCTACTGGAAAAGGGTGGAAATGTGACTAAGGCTTTAAACTAAAGATGATTGGAGTGGGAAAGGGAGCTGGAAGAATCATAAATAGCCTAAATGCAAACAAAGCAGCACAGGAGAGCATCCAAAGTATAAAATAAGGCAATTAACTGCTTAAACATGAGAAATCCTATTAAAATAAGTTGAAGTAATTGTACATCAATGCTCAGCAACTGTAATAAAAGGGGGGAGCTAGAATCATTGTTGGATCAACCATGCATGATCTAGATGAGAGACATGACCACACTATAAAATAAGATTTTTACTGTGAAGTAAACATTACAGTGTATGAGAACACATTTTAAAAAGTTAGAGGGAGGAAAAAGGGGAAATGAAGCTGCATGTATGATTTTTTTTAAAAAGGGAAACAGTTAAAATAGAATCCTATGGTTAGAAAGGCTGAACAAAATGGATCTACCAAACTAGCTGATGTTGTCTACTGATCACCTTAAATGGAGAAGTTGTAGAAGAATTATCCAGAGAAATCCGGACATGGAATACAAAACATAGAAGAATAATCACTGGCATATCCTTATTAATATTTACTTGGACAGGACAAGTGTGCAAAGAAATGGTTGTTAATGTTTGTAAGGCATCTTTCTAAACTAAGATGTTAAATGCCAAACTACAAGGTTTGCCCTTGATTAATAAGGAACAGAGATGAGGTAGGGTAACATAAAAGCTGTAGTAACCATAATATGCAAGCCATGTTTTAAACAGCTGACTTTATAAGAGGCTGGGAATAGAATTTGGGAAATGAAAGAAACAGTAATTGAGAAATGATAATGTTGATGATCATGGATAGGATTTGAGATGTTCTGGAGGATGCTGGAAACAGTTCACATATTAAAAGAAGAAAATTTAGTTTGCAAATGGGACTCCAGAGATGAATAAAGCTAAAAGGTTAAAAAACACTAGCACTGCTCCTTGATCAGGTGGTTGGCCAGACCACCTGATGGAGTGGCGCTCCGAAAGCTAGTGGTTTCAAATAAACCTGTTGGACTATAACCTGATGTGATTTTTAACTTAGTACATCCCAGTCCAACACCGGCATCTCCAAATCAAAGCTGAAAGGAAACAACTGAGATTTATAAACAGTCAAAAATAATGTGTATAGATATCAGAGGAGTGCATAATCAGAGGAAGTAGAGATTAGGAGAGAAGTAACAAAATAATTAAGGTAAAGAGGAGCCAGGAAATTAAATAACAAAGCAACATAAAGTACTTTTACAAGCTACAGAAAAGGTTATGGGAACTGGTCCATTGAGAGGCAAGCTAATGCTAACAGTAATGATAGAGAAATGGCAGAAATATTGTCTCATTTTATTTTGTGTTTAATACAGTGGTGAAACAAGTAAGTGTCATTGAATGGTGTGAACAATGAGAAATGTGTTTAAATCAAAAATAGTTTTGAATAATCTAAGTGGTGGGGGAGAGAACCCTGGCTTTGAAGGATTGCATCTACGTATTCTGAGACTACTTAGAAAAGAGAGAAAGTTTTTTTTAAAAAGTCATTCCTAACAAACATCGGTGGGATTGGCAGATGGCAAATGTAACTCCTAAATTCGTGAAGGGATAACAATCAAATTAACATTGAAGGGAAAAATAATGAGATTTCTGTTGAGAGAATAGAACAATATCTTGATAGTCAGCATGTTTCAGAAGTGGAGATGTGATGGAGAATTCTGACAAATCATTTAATATTAATACAGTCCTAGTCCAAGTTTCTCTCAAGGTAAACTTGCAGGCTGAGTTGGTAGTTAGGAAGGCAAATACAATGTTGGCATTCATCTTGAGAGGACTTGCATATAAAAACAGGGATGTACTTCTGGGGCTTTTTAAGGCTCTGGTCAGACCACCTTTAGGATATAATCAGCAATTTTGGGCCCAATTCTTCAGGAAGCATGTATTGGCCTCGAGTGAGTCCAGAGGAGGTTCGCGAGAATGATTCCAGGAATGAAAAGCTTAACATGAGGAACATTTGAGGATTCTGGGTCTATACTCTATGAAGTTTAGAAAGATGAAGGGGGATCTTATTGAAACATCCAGAATACTGAAAGGCCTGGATAAGGTGGATGTTGGGAAGATGTTTCCATTGGTAGGAGAGACTAGGACCTGAGGGCACAGCCTTGGAGTAAAGAACAGACCTTTTAGAATGGAGGTAAAGGGAAACTTCAGCCAGAGAGTGGTGAATCTGTGGAATTCATTGCCACAGAAGGCGGTGCAGGCCAGGTTATTGAGTACATTTAAAACGGGGATAGATAAGTTCTCAATGGTGAAGGAGATCAAAGGTTACAGGGGAAAAAGGTGGGGAAATAGGTTTTTCAACCCCATTAGCCATTATTGAATGGGAGAACAGACCTGATGGGCAGAATGGCCTAATTTCTGCTCCTGTCTGGATTTTCAAAAGGCCTTCAATAAGATGCTTCATAAAAGATTAGATCAGGGAATAAGTGATTAAAAATTAGTTAATTGGCTTGAAGACAAAGCAGGGGGTAGAAGTAAGGATCCTTATTCAGAGTGGATATTAGTGCTCCACAAGGGACAATGTTGGGTATACTGTTCACAATTTTAATTAAAGATGAGAACTTTGGAATTGAGCACAATTTCTTAATGTACAGATCACCTTAGACTGCTTCAGTTGGTCAAAACAGAGGAGAACTAATATATGAGAAACATTGTTCAATGTACAAATGATTGGCAAATTCAGTTCAAGGCAAATAAATGAGCTAGTGTATTTTGATAAGGAGAATAGCTTATTTTCTTGGCATCACTTATGACCACTTGGTGTCTTGTATGACTACAAAGATACAAATCATTTCCCCAGGCTAGCAAGGTCATAAGTATGCTTTATTTCTAAAGGGATTACATTGAAAAGTAGGAAAGTTGCGCTAATAAATATCTAAATGGAGTACAGCTTTAACTGCCGCAATCATAAAAATAGAGACATTGCGGAGAATGCAAAGATGTACAAAGATGATTTCACAAATATGTGGGCTTGTATATTGCAAAAAGATTAGTGGCTGGATCTGTTTTTTTCCCCCTGTTGGGTAAAAAGTCCAAAGACCTAATGGAGGTATTTATGATTGTGAAAACGTTTGATAGTGCATACAGAGAATGTTTGTTTGTTTTTCTCTGGAAAAACACAAGGGGCAATATTTCATCAATATAAAACTGTTGCCAAGATGTCCTACAGGGGATTCAGAAGAAACTTTTCTTCTTCTTTTATTTGGGGGTCAGTTAGATTAGTTGACTGGTTTGCATTGTAGAGTGTCAACAGCGTGGGTTCTGTTCCTGCCCTGGCTGAGGTTACCATGAAGGGCTTTTCTGCAGGAGTGAGCCAGAGGGCAGCCTGGGAAGGTAAGAGTTTATAATTGTTTTGACTGATGATGAAGTGAAGTGATGTCACAGGAAAGCTGTGACTTTATTGGCTGATGGGGCATCTGCTAAATTTGAATATTAAAATTTAGTCTGTTAAATTGAATCTTTGTTAAATTATTGGTTATAACTTACATTCAGATTGAGATAATCAGCAATATTGAAAAATTAAATTAAAAAAAATTCAGAACTAGTTAAATAAAGTAAGGATGGAGGGTCTGGTAATAAGTCATTCCTGCATAATATGGGAGCTGGTGGTCCCCACTGTGGTTCCCAATGACTACACCTGTAGTAAATTCTGGTTGCTCGAGGGGGTGGGTAGGGGGTTGCGGTTCTCTGGTGAAATTAGAAAACTCAAATTAAAGGAGTAGGTAAGAATGCAGGTTAGTAATGTGGCAGCTGGCTACCAGACAGGTTAGGGACAGAACAGGTGAATGTCTCTGCAGCAAGGAATTATAAAAGACAAGGGAAATTCACCAGTAGAACAAATTTAAATGCTTTGTATCTAAATTCAGGAAGCATTAGAAACAAAATTAATGAGTCAATGGAGCAAATAGAAACAAAAGGGTACGATTTGGTGTTGATTACTGAGACACTGTTACACGGAGGCTAGGTCTAGGAATTTAATATCTCTGGGTATTTTGGAAAGATAGACTGAAAGGAAAAAGAGGTGGTGTAGCTTTGCCGGTAAAGGAAGGGATCAGTGTTTGTAATGAGAAATTACATGAGCACAGGAGAACAAGATGTAGAATCAGTTTGGGTAGAAATAAGAAATAGCAAAGTTAGGAAGTACTTGGGGGAAGAGTAATCTATAGGTCCCCAAACAGTAGTTCTACAGTGGGGCACAGTATAAAACAAATGTTAGAGGCTTGCAAAGAAGGTGTGGCAATAATCGTGGGTGATTTTAACCTTCTTGTAGATTGGAAGAATCAAATTGGCAAGGATAACCTGGAAGCAGATTTCTTTGGGAGAGGCTGAACAGGCTGTTTTCCCTGGAGCGTTGGAGCTGAGGGGTGACCTTATAGAGGTTTACAAAATTGACGGGTATGGATAGGGTAAATAGGCAAAGTCTTTTCCCAGGGGTTGGGGAGTCCAGAAATAGAAGGCATAGGTTTATGGTGAGAGGGGAAATATATAAAAGAAACCTACGGGGCAACTTTTTCACACAGTGGATGGTACGTGTATGGAATGAGCTGCCAGAGGAAGTGGTGGAGGCTGGTACAATTGTACCATTTAAGAGGCATTTGGATGGGTATATGAATAGGAAGGGTTTGGAGGGATATGGGCAGGATGCTGGCAAGTGGGACTAGATTGGATTGGAATATCTGGTCAGCATGGACAGGTTGGACCGAAAGGTCGGTTTCCATCTGTACATCTTTGACTATGACTCATTGAATGTATTAGAGATTGCTTCTTGGAGCAGTGTGTTGTGGAACCGACCAGGGAGTAGGCTACTGTATTGGCATTGTGTAATGAGGGCAATATAATTGATGACATCATAGTTAAGGAAGCTGAAGGGAGTAGTGACCATAGTATGATGGAATTCAAAATTGAGTTTTTCGGGTGAGAAGGTGGAGTCCCACACTGATCTGGAATTAAATAAAGAAAATTACAAATCTTTCCTCACGCCTGAGTAGATTGAGCAGGAAGGCTAACCAGCAAGACAGTGGATGAGCAGTGGTAGTTGTTTCAGGAGCTACTTAATTTCTCATGTCTAAAATACTTCCCAATGAGGAAAATAGATGGTAAGATGGGGTACAAAAACATTCATGGCTAAACAAGGAGGTCAAGGCCAATATAAAGTCAAAAACTAAAGTAAACTATATTGCAAAGGCCAGTGGCAGGCTGGAAGATTGGGCAATTTTCAAACATTAACAAAGGGATACTAAAAAATTAAAAGCTAAGGTACAAAAGAAAACTGCACAAAGTAACAAAGAACAGCAAAAGTTTCTATAGGTTTATAAAAGGGAAGAGTCAGTAAGGTGAATGTTGGTCCCTTAGAAAATGAAACCAAAGAGTTAGTAGTGGGGAGTTCTGAAATGGCAGAGATGCTAAATCAATACTTTGCTCCAGTTTTCATGGTGGAGGACAATAGTACCATTCTTATTAGAACGGGCAACTCGGAGGCAAAAGAGTAGAACTTAAGAGCAATCAACATCAATAGGGAAAAGGTACTCTGCAAACTATTAGGATTGAGGGCAGACAAGTCCCTCTGGCCTGATGGCCTATGTTCTCGGGTGTTAAGGGAAGTGGCTGTGGAGATGGTGGATCCATTGGTTATAATATTCCACTATTCTCTGGACACAGGAAAAGTTCTACTTAAACTCACCCCTCACCTCGCAGTTAAGCTAAAGTTTTCATTGTCTTACTAGACCATTTGAGAGAAATAACTGGTGGTGGTTAACATGAGTCACCATGTCTTGTTGTGCTAATCAACCACCATTCTGGACTTAACCATTTTTAGATTAAAAAATAAAGGTAGAGAATATGGAGCTTGTTACCACATGCAGTGGGTCAAATAGTACAGCTAAATTTTAAAGTGAAGCTAGACAAACGTTTGAGGGTGGAGGGAGTGGGATGTGAGGACAAGTGTGGTGGAGGAAAGTGGGGCATAACCATCCTGAATGGACTGTTAGAGCTACATTTCCTGTATATGTATACGTCTAATGTTGATATAATTCTATTTGTGCAACCAGTTTGTAAAAGCAGCAAACATAATTTCTGATGTTTTGTTGTTACAGCCCAGTCATGAGGGTTATTTCTCCTGCCTTGACATTTGGACAATATTTCTGGACTACCTAACAAGTAAAATCAAGAGTAGGCTGGCTGATCGGGATGAGGTACTAAACAGGTCAGCTGCTTTATCTTAGTATTTGTAGTATAAAGATACCAAAAAACTCACTCCTCCAATTAAAAGTCCTTAATGTTCCCAGTTTAATGTCTTGAACTTTAATTGCCTCTGCCTATCAAATTATGATTTCTTTTGAGTTTCTCTTAAATTGTACAACTAATTTCTTTCCACAGACTTGCTACTTTCTGGCCTTGCTACACAGTTATTTGCATAAAACCTGTGACTTTGAAAATCTGAAGCTTCTGTTCAATGAGTTCAAAAGGGCAGGATTACTAATATTTATTGAGCGATAAAGTTGGCTAAATGTTTCAACCTGCTTGTGAAAGTCTGAAATCCAATATTTCTAACTAGTTTGATGTCAGCATATTTTCTCAATGTATTGTGACTCAAAAGGAATGCTTGGTTGTTGACTTTTTAACAATGATGGCAACCTGGAATACTGCTGGCTGTTTTCTTTCTATTAAATTCTGTGGTGATGCGCAGTCTTTATCTGTAAGATGCAGTAGATAAAGTAGAGTACTTATCTCTTCCAACTTTGAGTGATTTGAAGGCTGGTGGTTATTCAGGAAACCTCTCTAGGGCACGCACCAAGCAACCCCACCACTCTGTAACTGACCACTTCAACACTCCCTCCCAGTCCGCCAAGGACTTGCAAGTCCTGGGCTGCCTCCACTGCCAAATCCATGGCATCCAACGACTGGAGGAAGAACACCTCATCTTCCACCTTGGGACCCTCCAAGCACGTGGCATCAGTGTTGACTTCACCAGATTCCTGTCTCCCCTCTTTCTCCACCTCACTCTAGGTCCAACCCTCTAAATCAACACCGACCTCTTGAACTGTCTATCTTCCTTCCCACCTACCTGCTCCACCCTTCCCTCTGACCTAACGCCATCACCCCCCATCTGCATCTACCTATTGCCTTCCCAGCTGCCTCCCCCAAACCCCACCCTCCTCTTTATCTCTCAGCACCTTGCCCCCACCCCCATTTGGGCTTGTGCCCGAAATGTCTCCTATCCTCCTCAGCTGCTGCCTAGCCTGCTGTGCTTTTCCAGTGCCACAATTTTTGATTCCTACTGTATGGTCTAACAAGACCTGTTCCATAGTCTGTCTTGGAGATGGGCAGTTTTTGTTCCCCAAGCTGCCCAGTTCATCTGATAGTTATGGTGCCACTTCAACCTGAAATGATTCCTTTGTATAAAGAATAATTTTACAGATGACTCAAACATAGTCTACCTCCTTTTTCATATCAGGAAGCAAATTTTTGTACAGGATCATTTCATGACTCTGCAAAGTGGGAACTGTTTTCACTTCACATTGAAACTGAAACTCGCATTGTTGGCTGTCTGAGCTTGTCGAAGTAAACTCCATGATGTGAAAGTTGAACATGGTACCTTGCTAATGTAGTGGAATTCTCATCTGTCCTAAAAGGTGACCCGTAATTTTGAAATACTGCCCACTAGTTCTGGATTAAACCACACGAAAATCTATTCTTCTCATGTCCAAATTGTCAAGACCATTCAGGATCTTATACATTTCAAGCAAGTTGTCTGTATGCTTCCAAATTATAGTGAAAATGCTATAATGCTGTAGTTTCATTTTTGTGCAATCACGTGTTTTAAGTTGAGTAATAACAGCACCATTTAAACTAATGGAGCCAGAATTGTGTTATAACCATTACTTAAAGTTTGCGCTTTAGAAATTGTCCCCAATTTGTCAATTGTGTTAGTGCATTTCGTTAATACAAATGCATATTATAGCTGAATGACCTGTGAGCCAGACTGTCCAATCTATCCTCAAGACTACCCACTCATTCAAGGTATCAATTAAGCATACCTCCTTTGAATCGTCTTCAATGTATACCACCTTTTAAATAAGGTGACCAAAACTGCACATAGCATTGGTGAGACATATCTCAAAAACTATGCAAACCAAATCATAACATTCTTTATTTTATGTTCAATTCTTCCCATAATAAAAAATAGCATTCCATTTGTGCTCTCCATTGCATACTGCAACTGCTTAAGGTTTTGAGATTCATGCACAAGAACACCTAAATCCTAGGAAATTTCCATTTAAGTAATGCTCTGCTTTTTCATTGTTCCAAGTGAACAACTTAATATGTTCCTATATCGTATTCCATCTGCCAGATCTTTTGCCCATGCACTCGATATATCGTATAAAATCTCCATTTGGCTTCAATATGTTTTCCCACACTAACTTTCATCTGCAACTTTAACTGCCATGCCTTTGCTCCCTATATGCCTTATTGTATTGCTTTTTTTAAAATCAATTTCTTGGTCTTCCTTTGCCAATTATTACATTATCACAGTCAGGTGTACAATTATTTTTGACAACTAAGCTTTTGAACAGGACTATCTTTAACTTCTTTTGTTAGTCGTGGTATTCTTGATTTTTTTGCCTAAAGGAATGTATTTTTAAACCAAACATTAATTGTTTAAATACTAGCAGTGTCTGTAACCATTGTCAAATCTTTGTGTATGTTTACAATCCACTGCAGCTGATGCGCCCCTCCTACCGTCACAGTTGTCCTCCTTTTGATTTAAGACTCTAGTTTCAGATTGAATAACATTTCTTCAAACCTAATAAAATGTTTTATATCATCCTTTGGTATTTATGCCTGACAGATTCTTTAACAAAAAAAATTATTAACTAGCCCCCTCATTGTATAATGCTGCCCGAGTTGATTCCTTGACGTATTGCTCAAAAATATCTGAACACATTCCAGGAGTTCTTTCTCTGCAGCATTGGTGCTCATTAAATTTCCCAAATTTATACATAAATTGAAGTCACCCGTGATTACTGCATTCCTTTTATTAGACACTCCTCAGATTTTCCTAATTTTGGTTTTTTTTAAACTGTGATCTACATTACTAATACTGCATGATGGCTTATAAAATTGCATCTACTATTATGTGCTGCTCTTGCTGTTGCATAGCGTTACCAGCTCAGATTTTACATTATCCTGATCCTGTCACTTATATTGAGCACTGACCTTTCCTTTTTACCTGTCCTCAAATATCATTCAGTTCCAAGTTTGATAACCCTGCAGCCAGAGCTCCATAATGGAACGTAACCAGTAGCACTATCAATTCAAATAGCACCTATCTTGTTGTGGTTAACTAGATAATTTGAAAATATCAGTTTTGGTGCGGAGTTTTGACATTTTTATTTTCATGACAAACATCTCTCATTGTGAAACCAGGTGCCATACGTTTCCGGTGGGAATGAAACAGCTGAACCCAGAAATCTTAAACGCTGCCAAATATATTGAGTCATTTGTTTAATAAAATCTCTGTATTCATTGCTGTCTTTTCAAGAGAGAGAAAATTGCTGTAGGGGCTGTTTTTATTGAATAATGGAAGCTTGACCGATTTTCCATAAGATCACAACTGATTCGCCTCAGGCCTGAACTCGTGATCATCTCATTTCATAGCCCTCAATTTCCTGATAATTCAAAAATCTGTCTAATTTATCTTTAAATAGCTTCAATAAATCAGCCTCCACATCCCTCTGGGTACAGCATTCTAGACATTTGCTAACCTTGGAGGTATGATTCCTTCGCATCTCCGTTTTAATTGAATGGCCCTCTATTCTGTAACTATGCCCCCTAGTTTGAGATTTCCTCCCATAAGAGACATTTTTCAACATCTACCCTGTCAAGCGCTCTCAGAATCCTCAATGTTTCAAACGATCACCTCCCAGTCTTCTAAACATGAATTAATAAAGGCCTTTATCTATTCTCTTGTTCTTGATAAGTCGACCCCTTTTATTTTTGGAAACGGCCTGCTGTATCTCAAACTGCCTCTAATGCCAGTAACCCTTCTTTAAATATGGGGACCAAAACTCTGCACAATACTCCAGGTTCAGCTTCACCAACACGTGTACAATTGTCATAAGACTTTAAACTCCAAACCCCTAGCAAACAAGGCCAGAATTCTATTCACTGGTTTAAGTAGCTGCAACTGTATGCTAATGTTTTGTTTCATCCGTGGCCAAAAACGCCCACATCCCTTGGTGCTGCATTCGTTTTAGAGTCTCCCTCCATTTCACTTTTATTGTATAACTTTTGTATAAAGTGAGACTTGCGCTTTCCTACATAGTCATAAAGATGTACAGCATGGAAACAGGCCCTTTGGTCCAACCCGTCCATGCTGACCAGATATCCCAACCCAATCTAGTCCCATCTGGCAGCACCCAACCCATATCCCTACAAGCCCTTCCTATTCATATACCCATCCAAATGCCTTTTAAATGTTGCAATTGTACTAGCCTCCACCACTTCCTCTGGCAGCTCATTCCATACATGTACCACCCTCTGCATGAAAAAGTTGCCCCTTGGGTGTCTCTTATCTTTCTGCTCTCACCCTGAACCTATGCCCTCTATTTCTGGACTCCCCATTATTGGAATATTGTGTGCAATTCTGGTCTCCCTCCTATTGGAAGGATATTGTGAAACTTGAAAGGGTTCATAAAAGATTTATAAGGATGTTGCCAGAGTGGAGAATTTGAGCTATAGGGAGAGGTTGAATCATTTTCCTGGAGAATGGGAGGCTGGAGGGTGACCATATAGACCTTTATAAAATCCTGAGGGGCATGGATAGGGTAAATATACAATGTTCTGGATTAGTGGTGCTGGAAGAGCACAGCAGTTCAGGCAGCATCCAAGGAGCTTCGAAATATACAATGTATTTTCCTGGGTTGGGAGAGTCCAGAACTAGAGAGCATAGGTTTAGGGTGAGAGAGGAAAGATTTTAAAAAGGGCCTAAAGGGCAACTTTTTCACGAAAAGGGTGGTGTGTGTGTGGAATGGACTGCCAGAGGAAGTGGTGGAGTCTTGTACAATTGCAACATTTAAGAGGCATCTGGATGGGAGCATGAATAGGAAGGGTTTAGAGGGATATGGGACAAATGTTGGCAAATGGGGCTAGATTAATTGAGGATATCTCGTCAGCATGGATGAGTTGGACTGAAGGGTCTGTTTCTGTGCTGTAAATCTCTGACTCACTGACTCTAAACTCCATCTATCAAGAACTCTCCCCTCCCCACCCTATTCCAATCTTTCAACCTTCCTATAATCCCAATACAGATTCCTTGTCCTTATCACAATCTGCCTTCACATTTATTTCTGTATCAGATTTTCTATAATTCTGTCTGCCTTCTACTCCAGTCATTAATATAGATACAGGTCATTAGGTTATACGCATGCTTTGTTAGTGCAAATTTGCTATAACGCGATTAATAAATTGGGGACACTGTTTCTAAACTGTCAAGTTTTTAAAGTGTGATGTCTGGAATGCGATTATATCGCCAACACCTTACGTGCTGTTTCTAAAGCACGATTTTTCAATAGCACAGTGTTGCACAAGAACATCATGTTATTGAAGAACTGACTGTAGTCGATAATTGGCGATGTAGGTTTGAGTTTTGTGGCACTCCATTAGTTAAGACATAATCCCCATTGCCATGAGCTTCTCATCTGTTGTAGCACCTTCTATTGAATGTATTCTAGAAATCCAAATATGTTACTTCTGCCATTTTTGCCCCATATCAGCTCTTCATTATATCCTCAAAGAACTCCAGTAAACTTGCAGAACATGATTTCCTGTCACAGAACTATGTAGGCTCTGTTTGATTGCATTAGTTTTCTCTAAAGGCCTTGCTGTTTCTTCAAAAATAATACAATCTAGTATTTTTCCCAGTGAAAGGTGGAAGACTGGCTTATAATTTCCTGCTTTCTATCTCTCTCCCCCTTGAAGAGATACAGGGATAAGAAATACATTTACAGTTTTCTAATGTGCTGGAATCTTCCTGGAACCCAGTGAATTCTGCAATATTTTGACCAATGTTTCCACTATCCTTTAAACACTCCTGGATAGCGGCTGTTGGGTCCTGGTGATTCGTTGACTTTTAGTTGTCAAACACTTAACCCCTTGTAATAGAGACTTAAAGGAAATTCCTCCCATTAGCACCTTGCTTAGCTCATAGCTTTTGAATGTGTATAGAGTCCTCTGTCTTGAAAAGCAATAAAAGTTTCTGGTTTTAAGTGATGTGCCACTTTCCTGTTTCTGTTTATTAATTCCCCAGTTGCATCCTCCTAGAGTTCCAAACTCACTTTAGCTACTCTTTTTGTGTATCTGTAGAGACACTTGTATGTTTTGCTATTTTACATGAATTATCAGTTTTCTCCCACTTCATTAGCTTTTTGGACATCTGGTTCATTTCTTAGAAGTCCTAATTCACTGGCCTACTACTAGTTGTCACTGCTTTGTATGCCTTCTCATGGTGTTTCTTTTTGACCAGAATGAATCTTCTTGTCTTTAAGAAATATCTGCTTGATTGTCTGCCTCTGCTCATCCACTAACTTTTCTCTCTTTTCCCTGCCTGCTTTAGACCAATCTTCCTTCATATATCTGTAATTACATTTATTTAAGTTGAAAGCACTGGTTAAGACCTGAATCTCTTCCTCCTCTTTCCAGCCTGTGTGATACATAAAACAAAATTGTAATATGAGCTGATGTGATGCAACCAAAATGCAACATCCGGACCTTACTGTATGATCCAGATCATAGATGATTTAATTCAGCTTCTGTACCTCATAATTTGATACTTCTGTCATTTTATATGAACACTATTGCTCCTCTTATTTGGGAGGAAGGAAGCCTGAATGGGTAAATCCAGGATTTTCATGGACTATTGAAGTCCATGAAAAATATACAAATATGATGTTCAGGGCTTGTGCTGAGAGAGGCATTATTATAGTGAGACTGTTCCCATACTGGTATATAACTAGAACAGGTTCTACTAGAGCAGGAGGGAGAATTAGTGAAAACTTGCTTGATTTTGTACTTAGAGCATTCAGCTTTTCTGCCCCAAATCATTGTGCTGAGATTTATTGCCCCTAACTGCTTTGCTTTCCCCAGGTACAAGGGTGCACTAGTTCTACTGCTGACAGAAGTTTTGCGTCGGATACAATTCCGTTTTAATCAGGCCCAGCTGGAAGAACTTGATGATGAGACACTGGATGATGATGTAAGTGAGCTGGGGATGTTGGTGAGGATTAGGCCTGAATTACTGAGGGTATGTGGCATACTATATTTGACAAGTTATTCTATTGTTGAGCATCCCAGAAAGAAGCAAAACGTGACCTGATAAGCATCCAAATATATAACATTCTTGATGCCAAAAGATATTTTTATTGCTGCAAAGTTGGCAGAGGTGAGCCTTCGATCACTTTCACGTTACCTTTTAAATTGTAATCATTATGATTGATTCACTTGAACTAAACTTCATCTTGGTTAAAAAAAATTTAAAGCTTGAGTTAACTAACCGTTCTGGCATCCAGTCTAAGATTGTCAGACTGTTAGGAGCAATAGTTGATTTTAGATTTTTCTGCTTGGTTCAATAGACTCTTCCTATCTGGATTAGTGGTGCTGGAAGAGCATAGCAGTTCAGGCAGCATCCAACGAGCAGCGAAATTGACGTTTCGGGTAAAAACCCTTCATCAGGGCTTTTGCCCGAAACGTCGATTTCGCTGCTCGTTGGATGCTGCCTGAACTGCTGTGCTCTTCCAGTATTTGGTTTCCAGCATCTGCAGTTATTGTTTTTACCTCTAGACTATTCCTATCACCCACCTATGCTATGGTAGTTGCAGAATTTATTTGAAGACCAGAATATTTACAGCACTCCCTGTCAGGAGCTGAACAGTCCATTAGTTCAGTATGTATTAATTCAAAAGTATCATTGCAACCAGTGGGTATTACACCTATTTAGTTTCCCTGTAAATACTGCTCTGCACTCTATAGTTTAGATTCCAATAGGGGATGTATTGTAAATGAAGAATCCCTTGCTTTCGTACTTAACCCCATCTCTGTAATTAATTTAATATTTGTAGATGAGCACTGGGCCAGGCTATCCTATTCTTTGTATGTTTTGTTTTTGCACTGGAGTCCAATAGTTTGCTTAAAGTTGATTTTTAACAGGGCATTCATGGTACAGTGGTAGTGTACCATCTCTGGGCCAGAATGTACAGTTCTACTTGTTCTGGAGATGTCATAAGGTGTCTGAAGAAGTTGATTAAAAAGTAATTACTTGACCTGCCTTTTTCCCTTGTTTAATTTTTGTTCTTCCACAGAAGATAAGTTGTAGATGTTATTTTTTTTTGTTTCCTTTCTTGTGTCTCCTATAAAACACACACGCTATAAATTTACACACGTCAGCTGTTCAAGTTATACTGGTATTTGTGGGCTTAATATCCTGTTGGCTTTCAATAAACTTCAAAATACATGACACCTGAATTTATTTCCTTTCAATTGTAAAAAAATACCCTTTAAATCCAGAGATGTTTATAGATGCTTACTGGATTCTGATGTCTTTTAACCACTCGTTTTAAGGTAGTGATTTTTGGCTGTAGTCTTGTGTTGAGGCCTATAGGGTTGGACTGTTCTTAGCTCAATATGGAGGAGCTGCAAAAAGTGTTAATGTAAAATATTTGTGATGCCTATTAAAGGCAAGATGTCCAAACCTTGAAGGCTAGCATTGTAGAACCGGAATCGCATAGCACATCATTCAACCTATTCAAGACCATAGCATTATCCAGCACTTGTCTTGTGTGATTTGTTTTGAGCCCATTGAAAGCACAGTTTTACATAAATGAGGTAGTGAGTTCCTTTGTTTCAAAAGAGCCGCCTGAAAGTTGCTTATTGCAACACTTCCTCCTTAGCATTGTTATTTATTGAGTGTAAGGAACTTCAGTTGAATAAAATAAATTTGCATTTTTGTGACCTTGGGCCCAAAATGCCTTATAGCCAAACAAGTATATATGAAGTAAAATCAAACCGCTCTGAAGAAGGGTTACTGAACCTGAAACCTTACTCTGCTTTCTGTCTATAGATGCTGCCAGACCTTAGTTTTTCCAGCAATTTGTTGTTTTTATTTCAGAGTTCCAGCATTGCAGTTATTTATTTTATTTAAGTATCTATGAAGTATAATCAAGTAAAATAGGAGCCATGGCACAGCATTACACAGCAGTTTCACTCACTTTTATGCTTGAGAACCTTGCAACATCTTTGCTTCTCTTTGCCTGCAGCAACAGACTGAATGGCAGCGTCATCTACGTCAGAGCTTGGAGGTAGTGGCCAAAGTGATGGAGCTCCTTCCTTCTCATGCATTTTCTACAATCGTAAGTCGCATTAATGTGGAATCTGTACAATGCATTATGCTGGACTGCATTCGGTGTAGAATGTCATGAGAAATGTAGCACTTGCTGTTTCTGCACTATTGTCAGTATCCAATGCTCCCAGGTCACAAACACAGCATAGTTTAGATCTGCCTCAACAAACCAATGATTCTCAAGTTTCTATTTTGATAGAGCATCCTGTATAGAAACCCAGTTTGTAATATTCCATACCAGAGGTTCTTTTGAACTGAGAATTTGACTGCTCAACGATGAATCGAATAGAATAGAATCCCTACAGTGTGGAAACGGGCCCTTTTGACCCAACAAGTCCACACCAACTCTCCGAAGAGCAATCCATCCCTACCACCCCACCCTTACCCTCCACATCCCTGAACACTGTACGATTTAGCATGGCCAATTCACCTAGCCTTGCACACCTGTCGGGGGAAACCAGAGCACCCGAAGGAAACCCACACACAGACTGGGAGAATGTGCAAACTCCACATAGTCACCTGAGACTAGAATCAAACCTGGGTCCCTGTAGCTGTGAGGGCAGCAGTCTAACTACTGAGCCATTGTCCTGTTTTGAATTGAGACTGTCCTGGGCTTCACTCAACCTAGGCTATGTAATAAGTGTTTGGTGTATTCTGACATTTCTTGGGAGCCTTCTGTTTCAGTGTGGGCTAGAATGAAGTTTCAGAGCTTCAGGGCCATTGTCTATGTATTGCAACCAATCTCTGCAAAAATGCAAAGAACTTCCCATACTTGCAGTAAATGTTTGGTGTGGTTGATCATCCTTTTAAGAGCTACTTTAATCTTCTGTTTTCTGTTCCTAGTTTCCCATCTTGCAGGATAACCTTGAAGTGTACTTGGGACTACAACAATTTGTCGTAACCTCAGGGCAAGGTAAGGGATTATGTTCCTGTTAACAGCTGACAATGTGTAACATTGTTCTATATTATGTGCTATGATGTGAATGGGTGTTGTGGATATATTTAGGTGTTTGGCTTTAGAATAGAATTTGGTAGTAGCCGACTTGCTTTAAATTGAGCTAAATCTGCTAAATTAGTACATGTTGCAAACTCAAAAGGTTAAATGTGAACATGTTCGAAGACAGATATCTAATCACCCGAGTTATTGGTGATGACAGTATGTCACAATGTAACTCTGAGGCAGGCTACTCCATTGTTATAAAAAGCAGCGGTTTTTCTGCCTTTTTGCTTCTGAGGCACCTTCTATGCTGCATATTTTTTAAAAATCCACCACCTGTAACACATGTTTGCTTTTAAAATAAAGGTTGAGTAATTGGTTTTATTATTTTTATTCTGATTCTTGTTCTGTTTTTTGTTGAGCAACATTTCTCCATTCTTATGTCAACTTTCAACCTTAAGGTCATAGATTCCCTCAGAATTAAAACATCTTTTTGAGCCTTGGGGTTACTGATCTCATTGGCAGTAGTGTTTTATAATTGCTACAGGACTTTTACACTTGGTTTCATCATTCCTAAGCAAACTCCCCTTCACCTTTTTAACTGAAGCATGAGGGACCATAAGAGACAGGAGCAGACATCAGCCCATAGAGTCTGCTCCACCCTTCAATCATGGCTGATAGGTTTCTCAAACCCATTCTCCCATTTTCTCCCTGTAACCCCCCCCCCCCCGATCCACTTGGTACTCAAGAACCAATCTATCCCTGTCTTAAATATACTCAATGACCAGGCCTCCACAGCCTTCTGTGGCAATTAATTCCATAGATTCACCACTCTGGCTGAAGATGTTTTCCCCTTATCTCTGTTCTGAAAGGTCTTCCCTTTACTCTGAGGCTGTGCCCTCCGATCCTAGTCTCTCCTACCAATGGAAACTTCTTCCTAACTTCAACTCTATCCAGGCCATTCACTATTCTGTATATTTCAATTCGATTCCCACCCCCTCATCCTACTAAACTCCATCAAATATTGACTGAGTCCTCAAACATTCCTCACGTTATGCTTTTCAGTCCTGGGACTATTCTTTCTAATCTCCTCTGATCACGCTGCAGGGCCAGCACCTCCTTCCTGAGATGTGAGACTCCAGAACTGCACGTAAAGCTCTGTCAGACCACATTTGGAGTATTAAAGCCTTAAGTATATCCCTGCTTTTATATTCAAATCCTCTCAAAATAAATGCCATCATTGCATTTGCCTTCCTAACTACTGATGAAGGGCTTTTGCCCGAAACGTCGATTTCGCTGCTCGTTGGATGCTGCCTGAACTGCTGTGCTCTTCCAGCACCACTAATTCAGTATTTGGTTTCCAGCATCTGCAGTTATTGTTTTTACCTTCCTAACTACTGACTCAACCTGCAAGTTTACCTTGAGAGAATCTGGGCCAGAACTTCCAAGTCTCCTTGCACTTGAGACTTCTGAATTTTCTCCCCATTTAGAGAATAGTCCGTGCCCCTCTTCCTACTAAAGCGCATGACCTCACACTTTCCCATGTTGTACTCTATCTGCCACTTCTTTGCCCACTCTCCTAGCCTGTCCAAATCCTTCTGCAGCCTTCCCACTTCATCAATACTACTTGTCCCTCTACCTATCTTTGTGTCATCTGCAAAGAAAGGAGGGACAAGTCTGCACGTCACTGGGGTTTGGTTGTATGATAGTTTCCATCCAATTGAACTTATGAAGCATTGACATCTACAATTGCATTAATGGCCTTTTAATTGTCCCTATTTACTCAATCTAGATCCTTCATTTTATACACCATATTCTTGGGGTGTTAAGATTCATACACAAATCTGATATATTATTTATTTGAGACTTTAACCAATAAAGCAGCAGGACACATTTTAGTGCAGTGACTCAAGAAACTTTATTTGTTATAAATAATACCTATTAAAGCAGGGCATCAACTTTACAGTCCTCTACCTCTGCCTTAAAAAATATTTAATGATACTGCATCTGTTGCCTTTTAAGGAAGGGAATTATAAAGGCACTTCTCCCTTTTGAGTGGCAAAATATTTCTTCATCTGTCATAAATGAGTGAACCCTTTTAAAATATCCCTATTTCAAGATTCTTCCACAAAATGAAGCATCCTTTCCATATAGGAAGGGTTTGGAGGGAAATGAGCCAGGTGCTGGCAGGTGGGACTTGATTGGTTTGGGATATCTGGTCGGTATTCAAGAGTTAAGAGCCAGCAATGACTTAATTGAAATACAAGATCCTGTGGGACTTAGTCATAGAGATGTACAGCATGGAAACAACCTGTCCATGCTGACCAGATATCCCATCCCAACCCAATCTAGTCTCACCTGCCAGCACCTGGCCCATATGCCTCCAAACCCTTCCTATTCATATACCCATCCAGATGCCTTTTAAATGTTGCAACTGTACTAGCCTCCACCATTTCCTCTGGCAGCCCAATCCACACACTCGCCACCCTCTGCACAGTTTAGCTAAAGTTGCAGCTCGTGGAATTGAAGGCAAATTATTGATCTGGTTAGGAAATTGGTTGAGCAGCAAGAAATGGTTAGTAAGTATGTAATTGGCAGGATGTGACTAGTGGTCTTCTACAAACGTCTGAGGTAGGCCCCCAACTATTGACAGTATTTTTAACCGACTTTTGTAGTAGAAAAGTACGCAACAAAGAAGGGTGATTTTATAAGTAGTATAGATAGCTTTAATATTGCAAAAATTAAATAACTGGGCAAGTCTAACTAATTTCATTAGCAAAGGCAGGCTGTGTGAAATTGGGTTGCAGATCAGCCTTGCTATCACTGAATGGCAGAGCAGATTTGTATCGTTAAACTGCCTTCCTAGTTTGTACTACTATAAATGTTTAAAATGTGACAGGTACACTTAGGGTGTTATTACATGCTGATGAATTGTGATCCTCAGTTCACAGATTGAACATTACAGCAGAGAATGACTGTCGACGTTTGCATTGTTCCTTACGTGACCTCAGCTCGTTGCTTCAGACTAGTGGTCGCCTAGCTGAGTATTTTATTGGGGATGTGTTTGCAGCAAGGTTTAATGATGCACTCAGAGTTGTGGAAAGGTAAAGCCCTATCTTTTTTAACTCATTTAATTTTTTTAATCTAACTCACTCACTAATTTGGTGACAATGTAGCTGATAGGAGAGGGGTTATCCTTCACCTTCAGTAACTAAATATGCTATGCACAGTGAGTGTATCTCCTGCTGAACAGTGCGAATTCAGTTCGTTGTCAGATATTTGTTTACTTTTATTCAAGAAATCTGTGTTCTTTGTTTTATTCTATTCTGCACTTACTGACCACTTTAATAACAACTGTCTTTGTGTTCGGTTTGCATCTCCCTTCTGCCGCATCGCAATAGCTACATTTATTTTAATGTAGCTTATATTGAGGCTGGTTCAATTTTTGTAACTTGTCTTTGATTTTTAGATGAGATTCCTTAAAATATGGAAACAGGCCATTTGGCCCAACAAGGGTCTGCGGGATTGTTGGTTACAGTCCCATGCCAATTTGTAGTTCATTTTTGTTGTTGAATTATGTGAAGTTTATTCTTTGCATATAGCTTACTATAGATAAAAGTACAGTATACGTAAATGTCTGAATGTGCCTAGAGCTATCCCCGTACTGAGGGGGGGGGAAGGTCATTTGGTCCCTTGAGCTTATTCTGCTGTTGAGATAATTAATTCTTAATTCCTTGCAACCTCTTTAGATACATAACCAATTCTACTTTATCTAGCAAAAAAATCTGCCAGTCTACTAATTTAAAATCATTATTTGAACTGGTGTCTTTTTATAGGGAAGAATTTCATGTTTCTACAGCCCTTTCTGTAAAGAATTGTTCCCTAACTTCAGATTACTTGCTCATTTTAATAATCACTGACTCTTCTGGATTTCTTCTAGCAGAACAATTAATTGTTTACTCTATTTATTCCTTTCAAAATCCTAAAAGTCATGTTCAAATCTCCTTAAATTTGAATGTTCCAGGGAATACAAACCTAGACTGTATTTAAGAACTGTATGTTAGAAAGGATTCTGAGGGATAGGATTTATGACCATCTGGAAGAGTATGGCTTGATTAAATGCAGTCAGCATGGCTTTGTGAGGGGCAGGTCATGCCTCCAATCTTATTGAGTTCTTTGAGGATGTGACTAGACAGGTTGAGGGTCGAGCGGTGGATGTGATGTATATGGACTTCAGCAAGGTATTTGATAAGGTTCCCCATGGTAGGCTCGTTCAAAAGGTCAGGAGGAATGGGATACAGGGAAATTTAGCTGTCTGGAAACAGAATTGGCTGGTCGACAGAAGGCAGCGAGTGATAGTGGAAGAAAATATTCTGCCTGGAAGTCAGTGGTGAGTGGTGTTCCACAGGGCTCTGTTCTTGGGCCTCTACGCTTTGTAATTTTTATTAATGACTTGGATGAGGAGATTGAAGGATGGGTTAGCAAGTTTGCAGACGACACAGGTTGGAGGTGTTGTTGACAGTATAGAGGACTGTTGTAGGCTGCAGTGGGACATTGACAGGATGCAGAGATGGGCTGAGAGGTGGCAGATGGAGTTCAACCTGGATAAATGCAAAGTGATTTATTTTGGAAGGTGGAACTTGAAAGTTGAGTACAAGATTAAAGACCGGATTCTTGGCAATGTGGAGGAACAGCGGGATCTTGGTGTGCAGGTAAATGGATCCCTTAAAATGGCCACCCAAGTGGACAGGGTTGTTAAGAAAGCATATGGTGTTTTGGCTTTCATTAACAGGGGGATTGAGTTTAAGAGTCGTGAGATCTTGTTACAGCTCTATAAAACTTTGGTTAGAACGCACTTGGAATACTGCGTCCAGTTCTGGTCGCCCTATTATAGGAAAGATGTGGATGCTTTGGAGAGGGTTCAGAGGTGGTTTACCAGGATGCTGCCTGGAATGGAGGGCTTATCTTACGAAGAGAGGTTGACTGAGCTCAGACTTTTTTCATTGGACAAAAGGAAGAGAGGGGACCTAATTGAGGTGTACAAGATAATGAGGCATAGATAGAGTTGATAGCCAGAGGCTTTTTTTCCCCCAGGGCAAAAATTGTTAACACGAGGGGTCATAGCTTTAAGCTGTTTGGCAGAAAGTATAGAGGGGATGTCAGAGGCAGGTTCTTTACACAGAGTTGAGAGAGCATGGAATGCGTTGCCAGCAGCAGTTGTGGAAGCAAGGTCATTGGGGATATTTAAGAGACTGCTGGACATGCATATGGTCACAGAAATTTGAGGATTCGTACATTAGGTTTACCTTACATGAGGATCAATGGTTGGCACAACATGGTGGGCTGAAGGGCCTGTTCTGTGCTGTACTGTTCTATGTTCTAACTTATCTTGGAAATAGCTCAAACATTTGCACATGCACCTCATCCAATTTGGTATCATTCTTGAAAGAGTTGTGCACATGTTTTTCTGGTCACGGTCCTGCTGATTTGTTTTTTGATATGTTGCTCTGCCCTAGACTTGTTGAGGTGACGTTGTATGGATCCCAGATAAAGCTGTATGATATGGAAACAGCTGTGCCATCTGTGCTGAAGCCAGATCTGATTGATGTGTAAGTAATCCTGTGTACCAAATCTGAGATGTCAATTGATGTTGAAAACTGGGGTGAAATGTGGCCTGTTTGTTCAGCCGTGATGCATCAACAAAAAGAAGGAAATAAGCTGTCAAAGCTCTATCACCGTTCCTCCTACGCTTGTTGCTGGGAGTGTGCCTGATTTGGCTTTCACAGACCATTATTGTCATGTAGGCAATCTGATTGCTAAATAATGTGCAGAAAGATCCCACAAACAGTATGATGGTGACCAGTGGGTGGTTTTGGGTGATTCTAGCTGAGGGGGGCTGGTGAAGCACTCTATCTGCTGACCCATTGTGAACAAGTTCTTACTCTATCTGGTTTTGAAGCACAAGGTTGGTTTGGATGATATCTAAGCTGGTGAAGGACAAGCCAGGGAGCTATAGACCAGTGAGTCTGACGGTGGTGGGCAAGTTGTTGGAGGGAATCCTGAGAGACAGGATGTACATGTATTTGGAAAAGCAAGGACCAGTTGCAACAGGATCTTGATGGGCCAATGGGCTGAGAAGTGGCAGGTGGCGTTTAATTCCGATAAGTGTGAGGTGCTTCATTTTATACACTTAATGGTAAGGTCCAAGGGAGTGTTGCTGAACAAAGAGACCTTGGAGTGCAGGTTCATAGCTCCTTGAAAGTGGAATCGCAGGTAGATAGGATAGTGAAGGAGGTGTTTGGTATGCTTTCCTTTATTGGTCAGAGTATTAACTACAGAAGTTAGGAGGTCATGTTGCGGCTGTACAGGACATTGTTGGGCCACTGTTGGAATATTGCATGCAATTCTGGTCGTCTTCCTATCGGAAATATGTTGTGAAACTTAAAATGGTTCAAAAAAGATATACAAGGATGTTGCCAGGGTTGGAGGATTTGAACTATGGGGAGAGGCTGAACAGGCTGGGGCTGTTTTCCCTGGAGAGTCGGAGGCTGAGGGATAACCTTATAGAGGTTTACAAAATTGAGGGGCATGGATAGGGTAAATAACCAAGGTCTTTCCCCTGGGGTGGGGGGAGTCCTGAACTAGAAGGCATGGGTTTAGGGTGAGAGGGGAAAGATATGAGAGACCTCCGGGGCAACATTTTCACGCAGATGGTGGTACATTTATGGAATGGGCTGCCAGAAGTCGTCGTGGAGGATGGTACAATGGAAACATTTAAGAGGCATTTGGATGGGTATATGAATCGAAAGGGTTTGGAGGGATATGGGCTGGGTGCTGGCAAGTGGGACTGGATTGGGTTGGATCTAAGGGTCTGTTTCCGTGCTGTACATCTGACTCTGTGAATTAGTGGGTAACATTGGCTGATCTGAGAAACAGTATGACTCTGAATTGGTGATGTATCTCTGGCTCAGGCAGATTTCAGTCGGAGAGTCTCTGTTCGAATGCTTACAATGGAGAAGGGGAGGCATTTTGGCTTGTTATTTTCTCAGACTGTCTAAAGGAGATGGCCTTCAGGTTTGGGATTGTTGGATTTGTTTGCATAATGAGTTTGAAAATCTGGTCCCTGTCCAATTTCCATACACTTATTTTAATGTTTTGTGTTGACATCTGTTCAATCTTGTCTTTCAGTCATGCTCAGTCTCTGGCAGCATTGCAGGCTTATTCTCACTGGCTTGCTCAGTTTTACAGTGAAGTTCAACGGCAAAATCCTGAGCAGTTTGTCTCTCTCATTTCCACTGCCATGGAAGCTACAGCTCCCCTCATTAGCTCAAAGGTATGTTGACATCATCTTCTCTGGGAGGTTAAGTAATAGTTCAGAGACATTCCACTTGCTTTCATGGTTAAAGTTCTTACTCCGTTTGGATGCATGCAGCGAATTCTGGGGCTTCTGTGTGTCGTATGGAAGATCAGATCTTGAAACAACTAGCTGATATTCCAAGTCTTATTTGAACCTCAAGCTGGTCTGTAGCAAGTAATGATCTTGTATGGTGTTGTCACATGATAAACGGTTACTCTTATTAAACTTATGATATACCCTTATCATCCACTCATACAAAGTCAATGACTCTCAATATGCAATGGCTGGACTTTTGGAGGTGGAGCGAATATAGTCAGTAGGGGGAAAAAAAAAGCTCTGCATCACCAGTCCAGACTACAAAACTAGAATGAGCTGTTCACAATGCTTTTTTCCTAGCCATGTTAACACACTGTTTGCAAAATATGACCAGTCTTCACTGTTAGATTGATCTTAGGTCTTCCCTTTCCTTTTGTTTTAGAATTCTCTCCTACAGTGTCTGTCATTTTCTTGGTCTTTTGTTTGAGTGGGAGAGTGTAATTGGCAAAGACAGACAGATGTTGCAGCTGACTCCTGTACATTTCCCATTTACATTTCACTCATGATCTTTGTTAAGCTGCAGGCAGACCAGTCAAAAAGCTGTTAGTATCCGGACCTCAGCTGAAATCTCAACAGTTGGTGCCAATTTGCCTGGATTCTCATGCAAAAAAATTAACATTGGTTCTTATGCATTTCTAGATTTCACGTTCTTTTCACTCCCACACCCTGCACAGTTACAAGCAAGCTCTGTATACATTTTCCCTCTTGGTTTTCAAGTACTGTCTGTTATTTCCATTTCACTCCACAGTTCAAACTAACATGTCCCTTGCAGTACAGTACATTGCTTTCTTCATTTCTTAGCTGCATACTTTCAGTAATGGGGACACATTTGATTTTTGCCCAGGAGTGTGGGTGTGAAGTGATTGCTGGTATGTATGATTCATGCATCAAGTTATTGCAGGTCAGTATTTATAATGGCATTTAGTGCATATGTACCTAGTTTTACTACAAAGGCATAAGCCCTCCCAATTGCCTGACTTTGTACCAGTAAACTACTTGATTCAAACCTGGTATCTTTCCATAAGTGCATCATATTCCTCTTGTGAAGTTGTAATGCACGATGTATGATTTAGGACTTTAATATGACTAAGTTTTGATCTTCAATTTGATGAGTGGCAAATGAATTCTCTGTATGAAGGGGTTTAATGAATTACTTGTAAGTACAGGTGCACATCCTTTATCCGAAATGCTCGGGACCAGCTGGTTTTTGGAATTCAGAACTTTTCGAATTTCAGAGTAAGTGGCAGTTTGGTGAAATTTTTTAAAATCTTTCCAAATAACAGACTTACTGAGTAAAACGGGCCCTGAAACAAAATTGAGGCCTGTCAGTGCTGGGCCACTGCCCCATATGTCGCATCTGAATGACCGGTGTCGAGTGGGTGTGGACTTGGGTTAACAGTTTGCACGCTAAACAACCTTGTTAATGAGAAAAAACCCTTTTGGACATTGGAGCTTTTCGGATAGAGTTGTCTACTTGTATCTTATTATGGTGATGTCATTTGAAAAGCAGCCTGTGTTTTTGAGCCTAATTATTTTTGTTCACATTGGAAGAACCCTATGAGCAGAGATGAACAGTTGTGCATTTACGTTCGAGTTTGGAAGTTGGAGACACTTTTCTCTTGATTAGAGGAAACACCCATAGCTTGGAAAATAGCTTTTTTGTTTTCAGGTTTGGCGGCTCTGCAGGGCTTTTACCTGAAGCTGGATGCATTAAGCAATTGCACTTGAGAAAGGGAGAAGGTAGTTTAGTTCTAAAACAAAATTACACCCATGAAAGGAGTTTAGCTTGAGTTCCAGGCCAGAAGTCTCTGGTTAAAATTCAGGAGGGGCTATGTGAAACTATAAAAAAGTCAATGCTCCGTTTTGAGAAATCAAGGAAGAGGCTGTCAGATTTTTGCAATCAGGAATCAAGGCTACTGTGCCAGTCCCTCTGGTGGAGAAGGAATTTCTCTCTGGTGTTGTGACATGTTGGGATTAGTGAGATTGTGCTTTGGAATCTTATGTACAGTGGTCTGTACTCGCAGGGGTACAAGACCTACCGTGGAAGCCCGAAACTATGGATAGGAGTGAACTATTCATTTAAATGGGAAATTTACCTTCCCAGCAGCCCCCTGGTTCTGGAACGTTCCCTGTAGTATGTTCAGGCTGCAGTAAGCTATGGGTAACTGAAACCACAAAACAATTCTGCGGATGTGGCAGTTGGCCTGTGTATAATTTGGTTTATTCTATTTTGTCACATTTTTTGTGTAATTAACTCCCGCTTTATGGTTAAAAGCAGATCTGCAACACTTGGTTTTTAGTGAGGTGTTCTCACACTAAAACAAAAAAAAAACACTTTTTCAGTCAGATTTCAGAATCTGACTTGTCTAGTAATGAAGTCAGTTAGTATCCATGTCAATTCGTTACTTTGTATTTTTGTCCTACACAGTTCAGCATCTTCTATAAATTCTAACCTTGAGGTTGACATGTTAAAACTTGTGGGGTGATTGATTTGCAGCCTGTGTGTCATTAACAGAATTCTCCTTGCAGGTGCCAGAGAAATTGTTGCTCTCAGCATGCCATTTGTTGCTGTCACTAGCCACCACAGTGCGCCCTGTTTTTCTGGTTAGAATCCAAGCTGTACAGAAAATCTTTGACAGGATTTCAGATGGTTCTGCTCGACAGCTTCCTCAGGAGGTAAATTAAGAGTACATCAAACAGATCAAAATGAATTTCCAGATTGTAACACCTTAAAAGCACTCAAAATAGGCCATTGTGATACATTATCTATGAGAAATGTTCACAGCTGGGAGCACAACGATGTTTAGTGAAACCAGCAGAATAAACTTTTGCCTTGCTGAACATGTGATTCAGAAGTTCTCTCCTTAATAATTTGGTCTCTCCACTGCTAAGATAGTGTTTGCTATCTCAGATCTTGTATAACCTGACTGAACTGCTTAGAGCTAAATTCCAGAGCTCTAAAGAAAACTCAACCACCCATTCCACTTATTTGGCTATGCTATAAATTATGGTCATCTAATGCAGTTAATATGACAGTTATATGTGGATAAGAATCTTGAATGAGCATTTTAATGTGTTTCGGAGGCTTTTAAGGCTATTGATATGCCTCAGCTCTGCCAGTCTGATACCTGACTAGTCTACTTGCACGTGCACAAGTATTGTGCATCTAAAATCAGTTTGAATTTCTGAATTCCTTACACACCAAATCTTTATTGATAGGACTGTTAAACCTTTATTTAATGTTGTTGTTGGATTGAAAACCAAATATTGTTGATCCCACCTGAGAATAATGTATTATGAAGAGCTTTAGTATTCTGGGGAAATCTGCTACCTTTAGGTCTTAAAGTACTAGCCAGGTGATTGAGCAGCATTATGGTTAAATAATGCTGATGCATTTACCCCTGAGCAGTACAGTTAAGGGAGTAATAAATCAATATTGGGTAATGCTTCACACATCAGTGTGAGCAGTAGATACCTGGTTAGTAAAATGACAGTGACTGATCCTTGAAAAAGAGGGTTATCAGATATCTCTCTGAATAGATGAACAAAGATTGTGTTCTGAAACCGTGTCCCATCAAAGTCTAAATTCTGATCCTACTTCTATCTATGCTGCCAGACCTGTTAAGTTTCTCCACTCTTATTTAAGCACCTGCAATTTTGTTTTAGTATTTAAAATTAGCTGAACCCCACACAGGAAAATCTTCCTTGCAATATCATTGTTTCTGGGCAGGAAATTACAATGAGGTGCTGAAACTTTACTGTGTAAGTGAATTTGGGTGATCAGAAATAATTATGCCTGGATTGGTTGCTCTGATTGTGGGTTCCAGGTTGTGATATCAGAAGTTCATTAACTGAGCTAATGATCTGAAGACATGTCTCACCCAGTAGTGATTGGTTCGAAGTTGCTCTTTGCCTACCTAGACCTAAGGGGCATTTTTTAAAAAACTGCTTACGAACATTCTTGTTTCGAATTCTGCTCCTGTAATTCTGCTCCTTTTCAGCAGCCTTTTCAAAATCTGCTACTCTCAGCTTTGCACGTGACAGGTCTCTGTTCCCATGCCCTCTTCAAAATTAAAGTTCTTCTGGTGAAATTTGTAGTTAGAATACCAAAACTTTCATTTGGGGGATAGTGCCCCCCCCCCCCCCCCCCCCCCCCCCCCACCAAGCCTTGAGAGCTGTTTCATTAGCAGTTTTTGTTTAGTAAGTACGTGTTGAATATTGAACTGTATGTTGAACAGCTTTGACTAACTGGTGTTCTCTTGTTAGGGCAAAGTGCTAGTGTGCAGGGCCCTGTCCAACATGTTGCTCTTACCATGGCCAAACCTTCCTGAGAGTGAACAGCAGTGGGCAGTCCGTTCTACAAATCATGCCAACCTCATTTCAACCCTGACAAGAGAATATCGACGACTCAAAGAAAACACTGCATTGTCACAGGGCAAAATGGGTCTAGGAAATAGTAAGTACTTGCTGTGTTGTATGTTTTTAGTTGCTGCCTTGCATGTTTATTGCTGTGATTTAATAACAAGGTGAACAGCTCTGCTCTTCCACGCAGTGTGCACCTAACAATATCTGAATAACACAGGAATAAAACAATTGCATTTAGACTTGTTACTTTGGGAATGCCTGTTTCTCTTTTGTAAGAGACCTTTCACAAGATGCATCAACAAAGTGGAACTCCTTATTGTGCCAGTTCGGAAATATTCTGACCAATAAATGGGCAGCCTTGAGCTTGTTCATCATCTACTCGGAGCCTGCTATTAGTTGATTGTCACGAATCTACAGATGAATTTAAATGGTTTGATCTGCCTGACTTTCCAGTCTTGGATTGCTTATGTTATTGTTTGTTTTTTCCCTGTTTTTCTTTTAAGATACAGATTGTATTTCTCTATAAATAAACTTTTGCACTTGCTACTATCAATAGCAATACTGTGACACATATGTAAGTGAATTCCCTAATTCTTTAGTAGTCATTAGACAATGCACAGAGATGGCCTCTGTCCTCCTGACCTCCCTAACGACACATTCAAGACACACTCAGCTGCTTTGCTAAATTGAAGAAATAGTGACATTCCAGATGCATGCCTCTGAAGCACCAGTCTGCAATAAACATAAAGTTCTTCAGTCTATGCATAGTTTAAAAGGAGATGAAAGTTTTAAATGCCCTAGTCTCTGAAGTTCCAGAATACTACTATTCCACACACAATGTTTTGATTTTTCAAACTATTCACTTTTAGCAAAAGTGATTGTCCAGGAGACACTGAGCATCCTGAGGTACATCGTGGAGAACATCTCTGGGGAGGTAACGAAATCCCGTCAAATCTGCTACCAGTCCCTGCAGGAATCCGTGCAGGTCTCCCTGGCACTCTTCCCAGTCTTTATTCACCAACCTGGTAAGAAACTTGGTTTGCATTGTAGTTTGCTTTTGATCTCAGATGTGAGCAGTATCATTAACTGGTTTATAGTGGTCATTAAAGGTTGCATTCACCTTTCTAAGCTGTTTGACACACAGTGGTAGTTACCGATGTTGCCACCATGATCCCAATGTACAGATAAGTTCTTTCACTATCACCAATCCCCAGGCACGGCCTCCCATGGGGGAAATTTTAGAAAAATTCACAATGGAAACCAACTCTGCCTATCTGACACATCTCTCAAAGCCTAACTCCTCAATCAAAGCTATTTCTGTTTCACTGTAGCAGTTCTAATGGAGAGAAGTTTAGACCCCACAACACCAGGAAACATGATGTGCAAAGTTTGTTTCCTCACAGTTAAGATGCAAGGTAAATCAGTGAGATTATTTCTCAGACAATGCCCTTTCAGCGCATCGTGGAGAAATCCAGCTGAGCCTACAAGTTTGTTTATGTCCCTCAGGTTGGCAAGTTCAGCAGTGGACATCTCTATTCCATAGAGGAACCAAAAAGTGCTGTTTCTTCATAATAAAGGCACTCTCCTGTGTCTATGAAGGCATGCTAACTATGAGGCACTCATTACATTTAGTTGGCTGACTCAGCTATCCACAAGAAGCAAGCAGATCATGCAGGAAAATAGTTTACTCGGAATAAATATATTTTCAAGTGAAATATTTTGAAAAAATACCCATGCCATCTTTGCTCTTAAGTGTTATGTTAACGGAAATGTTATTGGCACAGCAAATCTATGGCCATGATGCAGAGCCTGTCTGTTTGAATGCAGAACTCCTACAGATCTGGTATAGATGCAACATTTTCAGTTGACAGTGGGTTTTAGCAATGAAAAGCATTCCCTATCATTAAACTAAACGTTTTGCGTGAGTGCATCTGGCACTTAGAACTTGAATTTGAATCACCTAGCAAAAAGAGAAAGTGGTAGTAGTGCACTGTTCCAGTTATAAATCACGCAACACCAGGTTATAGTTCAGTAGGTTTATTTGGAAGCACTAGTTTTTGGAGTGCTGCTCCTTTAGGTGTTTGTCGAGTATAAGATCATAAGACACAGTTTTTATAGAAAAAGTTAAGTGGTGCAACTCAAATTATATATTGAAAAAAACTTGGATTGTTTGTTATATCTCTCGTCCTTTAGAATGACCATGTTTGTTTCAGTTCTTTCATATGTAAATCCCAGAACCTTTTTTAAAGTTCACTTGAGAATGTAACTTTAGCAATCAGTGCCATGTCAGCACTGAAGGTGTGAGGTGCCCTGTGTGAGGCTGTGTCCCAATGTTCAAACTGACTCTATTTCTAAAAAAGGGATTTTCAGAATCTTAAATATATTCATGCAGTTTTTGAGCCAAATAAAATGTAATTCAGCAAGTACAAATTCACCCCACAAATGTGTGTGAGATGTGTGTTGGAGGGGAGGGAGGTATGAGTTTGTGTGTATATCTGTGTAAAGGGTTATAAGTCTGAGAGAGGGGGGTTGGGTGTCTGCAGTGAGGACTGGAGATCAGAGTTGTGTGGGGTGCTAGAAAAGCCCAGCACGTCAGACAGCATCCGAGGAGCAGGAAAATCAATGTTTCGGGTATAAGGCCTTTATCATTCCTGATGAAGGGTGTATGCCCGAAAAGTCGATTCTCTTGCTTCTCAGGTGCTGCCTGACCTACTGTGCTTTTCCAGTACCCTGCACTAGTGTGTCTGTGTGTGTCTGTCATGTACCCAAGGTCCCAGTTGAGGCCATCCCCATGGGTACTGAACTTGGCTATCAACCTCTGCTCGGTCACTTTGCGTTGTTGCCTGTCCAGAAGTCCACCTTGGAAAATGGTCACCTGAAGGTCCGACGCGAATGTCTCTGACTGCTGAAGTGTTCTCCGACTGGGAGGGAACACTCCTGTCTGTTGTGCAGTGTCCTATCCTTCCGTTGCCATAGCCTCTGCTTGGTTTTGCCAGTGTACCATACCCCAGGGCATCCTTACCTGCAGCATGTGAATTAGACAACATTTTCGGAGGGGTTGATATATGGTATCTAGATCTATGTGTTGGTTTATGGCGTTATAACGCCATAAACAAACACACAGATCTAGATGTCATCTATCAACCCCTCCGAAAACGAACAGGAAATGATATCACCGCAAACCCTAGGAACCCCATCCAGGAGAAAGATATAAATAGAAAGCAGGAGACAACAGCTTTGCTTTACTTGGAGGTTGCCACTGGTGATGTTACCTAGCCAGGTAATGAAACGTCTGGATATCAAACCTACAGCTCAGCGAGCAAACCTACACCCTAAACCTCAACCTGAGCTACAAACCTTTGTGGGTTGAATTTGTACTTGAAGAATTAAATTTCGTTTTGCTCAAAAACTGCAAGAATCCATGTCAGATTCTGTAAATCCTTTTTTTTTTCAAAATAGAATCAGTCTGAACATTGGGGCACAGACAGCCTCACACTTTCAATGCATTATCTGAGCTGATATGGTACCTATTGTTAAAGTTCACTTGAGAATGTAACTTTAAAATAGGTTCTGGGATTTACATAAGAAAGAACTGGAATCAAAATGGTCATTCTAAAAGATGGGAGACTTGAACAATCCAGGTCTTTGTAAATATATAATTTCAGTTGCGTCGCACAGTAAACATTTGCTATGAATTGTGTCCCACGAGCTTATGCTCCCCAACCACCTGATGAAGGAACAGTGCTCTGAAAGCTAGTGCTTCCAAATAAACCTGTTGGACTATAACCTGGTGTTGTGATTTTTAACTTGGTACACCCCGGTCCAACTCCGACACCTCCAAATCATGTTCCAGTTATGACATCCAGAATGACATTGACAAATCTTACCAATAGTCTTGTTGGCTAAGAGTATAAAGGCTATGTAGTTAAGGCAAGGAGGTGACAGTGATCAAAATATACAAATGGCTTTACTCCCAAAAAGCATTAAAATGCCCAGAAAGTTCTCTTCAGTGTTTGCATTTAAGGAATGATACATGGAAGAGACAGAATCTGTGAGCAGCTGCTCCTCCAATCAGTCTGCTTTTCTCATGCCTCAATCACAGACTCATTTCCTTGTCTCGAGACAAACTCTGCAATTGGAGGAACAGCAAGGTTAGGAGAGGAAAGCTGTGATTGAGGCAAAGTCTGACCCATCAGTAATGCTCAATTGACAAAGGGAGGAGTGCATTGCTCAAAACGTGGCCAAAATGGTCATGGTCCTTGAGAGGTCCAGATCTCCAGCTGTAAAGGGGCCCTCTGAGTTGAGGTATTGAGATTGTGCGATACTCTAAATGATTGCAAGTCTCTTGTTCAAGTCTGTAAGGATCAATCCCATCTCCACCTTTTAGATGCCTTTTAAATGTTGTAGTTGTACCAGCCTCCACTTCCTCTGCCAGCTCATTCCAAACACTCACCACCTTCAGCATGGAAAGGGTTGTCCCTTAGATCCCTCTTTAAATTTTTCTCCTCTGTTTAAACCTATGCCCTCTAGTTCAGCACTTCCCCCTCCCCAGGGAGTAGACCTTGTCTCTTTGCCCTATCTATGGCCCACATGACTTTATAACCCTCTAAAAGGTCACTCCTCAGTCTCCGTTCCAGGCAACACAGCCACAGCCTATTCAGCGTCTCCCTATCGCTCAAACCCCCCAGCTCTGGCAACACCCTTGTAAATCTTTTCTGAACCCTTTAATGTTTCACAATATCCTTCCGATAGGGAGACCAGAATTGTGCAAAGTATTCCAAAAGTGGCCTAACCAATGTCCTGTATAGTGCAACATGATCTCCCACCTCCTATGCTCAATACATTGACCAATAAAGGCAAGCATACTAAATGCCACCTTCACTATCTACCTGCGATTCCCCTTTCAAGGAACTATGAGCCTGCGCTCCAAGTAGAATTGTAACAGGAGGTAATGAGCATGTCTGACAAAGGAGAGCCAGTGGATGTGATCTATTTGGATTTCCAGAACATCTTTGACAAAGTGCCGCACAGTTGGATGTTAAATAAGGTAAAAGCCCATGGGTGTTATGAGCAAGATACACAGTATTGGCTGGCAGAAGGCTGAGTCTACACTAATGGTAAGATTCTCGGTAGTGTAAATGAGCAGAGGGCTCCTGATGTTCAGGTCTGTAGTTTCTTGAAAGTTGCCACCGAGGTTGATAGGGTTGTTAAGAAGGCATATGGTGTGTTAGCTTTTACTGGTAGAGGGACTGAGTTTTGGAACCATGAAGTCACACTGCAGCTGTACAAAACGCTCTGGCCGCACTTGGGAGTATTGTGTACAGTTCTGGTCGCCTCATTATAGGAAGGATGTGGAAGCTTTGGAAAGGGTTCAGAGGAGATTTACTCGGATGTTGCCTGGTATGGAGGGACGGTCTTACGAGGAAAGGCTGTGGGACTTAAGATTGTTTTCAATAGAGAGAAGTTTGAGAGGTGACTTAATTGAGATATATAAGATAATCGGAGGGTTAGATAGGGTGGGCAGTGAGAGCCTTTTTCCCTGGATGGTGATAACTTGCACAAGGAGACATAGCTTTAAATTAATGGGTGATAGGTATAGAGCAGATGTCAGAGGTTTCTTTTCTCTGTAGTAGGAATGTGGAACACTGCCTGCAACAGTAGTAGACCCACCAACTTTAAGGGCGTTTAAATGGTCATTGGATAGGCAAAAGGACAAGAGTGGAATAGTGCAGTTTAGATGGGCTTCAGATTGGTTTCACAGGTTAGCGCAACATCGAGGTCTGAAGGGCCTGTACTGCGCTGTTGTGTTCTATGGGGTTAAAAGGGTCTTTTTCAGGATGACAACCAGTGACTAATGGAATTCCACAGAGTTCAGTGTTGGGACCACAATTATTCACGTTATACATGATCTCCGAGTCAGAGATGTACAGCATAGAAACAGACCCTTCGGTCCATGCCGACCAGATATCCCAACCCAATCTAGTCCCACCTACCAGCACCTGGCCCATATCCCTCCAAAGCCTTCCTATTCATATACCCTTCCAAATGCCTCTTAACATCCTCTGGCAACTCATTCCATACACGTACCACCCTTTGCATGAAAAAGTTGTCCCTTAGTTCTCTTTTTTATCTTTCCCCTCTCACCCTAAACCTATGCCCTCTCTAGTTCTGGACTCCCCCCTCCCAAGAGGAAAAGACTTTGTCTATTTATTCTATCCATGCCCCTCATAATTTTTTAAACCTCTATAAGGTCACCCCTCAGCCTCTGCTCCGGGGAAAACAGCCCCAGCCTGTTCAGCCTCTCCCTGTAGCTCAGATCCTTCAACCCTGGCAACATCCTTGTAAATCTTTTCTGAACCCTTTCAAGTTGATTTTGATGAAGGAACTGAGTGCATTGTTGCTAAGTTTACAATGACACAAAGATAGGTGGAGGGACAGATAGTGTTGAGAAGGCAGGGAGGCTGCAGAAGAACCTGGATGGTCTAGGAGAGTGTATTCCATTCTTTGCCCAATGTCGGAAAGTGAGAGGTTATGTACTTTCCTAGGAAGGATAGAGGCATAGATGATTTTCTAAATAGGAAAAAGCTTTGGAAATTTGAAGCTCAAAGGGATTTAGGAATTCTGGTTCATAGTTCTCAAGGTTAATATGCAGGTTCAGTTAGCAGGCAAATGCTAAGTTGGCAAGCATTTTGAGCGCTAGAGTACAATAGCATGGATGTAATGCTGAGGCTGTGTAAGTCTGTGTAGCCTGCTGGACACACTTTCCTCATTCCTGGAGAAGGGCTGATGCCCGAAACGTCGATTCTCCTGTTCCTTGGATGCTGCCTGATCTGCTGCGCTTTTCCAGCAACACATTTTCAGCTAAGTCTGTGGTGTGACCACATTTGGAATACTGAAGTTTTGGGCCCTGTTGCTAAGAAAGGATGTTCTGATGTTGGAAGGGTTCCAGAAGAGGTTCATAAGAAGGGCTTGCCTTCGAAGGAGCACTTGAGGTCCTTGGTTCTTTACTCCAATAAAGTTTCAAAGTGTGGAGATGTTTCTACTATTGGGACTACAACCAGTGGTGACAGCCTACGAGTGAAGGGCTGACCCTTTAGAACTGAGGTGAGGAATTTCTTCAGAATGTGTTGGATCTGTGGAACTCATTGGATTGCAAAATTGATGGAGTTGCGATACAGAACAGCCATGAATGTTAACTTCCTCCTATTCCTATGATCTTTCCATTGGAAGTACCACTGTATTTTTCTCCAAGAATATCAGTTTACTGACAAAGACTCTCCTTGGGCAGATGTCACTTCATTGTATTTATTACCCATTTCTGATGAGGCTCATTCTCAACTAACTTAGCCTGGTTTATTTAATCAGCCTTCTGCCCTTGCCCTGTCCATGGTGAACTATTCAGAAGTGATTTCTTTGGCAAGAAGGGTAGATTTGAATTGGTGTGAAAGCACACTGCTTCTGAGCTGCCTATTCATGTTTTGTAAAAGTCATTAAGATTCACTTTATACACTTGAGATCTCTAGGTAAACTGATGTATGTTTTAATCACACCCCATATTAAAAAATATCAAGTTGGCAAAGTTTGTATTGAGTAAAGTTTGCCTTTACATCAATTGGCCCTTGGACTTACAATGGTTATGGGCAACAAGATCATCGCTCCTGTTTTAAGTCCACTTGTCACTTACACAAATCTAGAGCAAAATAAGCTGATAGCATCTTGTTTTCAATATTTGTGTTGAATTTATGCTCGTTCCTCCCTGCATCATCACACTCCCGTTGCTTGATGCATCCTCATTGAGTTTTTCCCTGATTTGCAGCAAATGGATTAAGTGAGTACTTAGGAATGGTTGCCTTAGTATTTTAATATAAATTTCCTTCTTTCAGGTGTTACAGATGAGATGCTCAGCTTCTTCCTCACGTTGTTTCAAGGCCTCAGGGTACAGATGGGTGTTCCCTTTGCAGAACAGATTATCCAAACCTTCCTAAACATGTTTACCAGGTAACTCTGTGCTTTGTGGGGGAGGGGACCTGAGTCCTGCCCTGTGTCATTAGGAGAACTCAATTTCTCCAGGCTGGAATAAGGCATGTGGGGGTAGTCGAGCTTTGCTGTTGGCTAGATATTTGCTTGGAATCTGGGGACGTTGTTATCCTGGCATCACTAGGAAAGTGGCTGATCATCTTCATGGGGATGGGAGTTTGGAGGTGAAGAATCCTGCTCCTGGCATCATCAGAAAAACCTGGCCCAGTGCCGAGCATCATTCTGTATTTATCCACTTTTTATGCAGGGAGCAGTTGGCGGAGAGTATCCTGGAGGAGGGCAGTGGTGGTTGCCATGTAGTGGAGAAATTTCTGAAGATCCTGCAGGTGGTAGTCCAGGAGCCTGGGCATGCATTCAAACCATTCCTCCCCAGCATCATCTCCTTGTGTATGGAGCAAGTCTACCCAATCATTGCAGAGGTAAAGCTGAGACACATTTGTTGGTTCAGCACAACTGTTTGGATTTTTTGTTGGTTATCTTTAATGTAGGTGCTCTTTATGTTCTCAGCCATTCAGTATCAGTGTAACTTGCTTTTAGAATTATCAACTGTAAAGTGCTGTTGCTGAATATATGCAAACCTGTCCAATGCATCTTGGACAGTAAAATTGAGATATGGAGCCAATGTGAGGCAGTGGTGTTAATGTGAGTTTAACTTTTATTGAATGATGGGGCTGGTTCAGGAACCATATTCTTTACTCCGTTTTATTCTTGTGCCATTTTGTATTTATCGTCTAACCCCTTGCACTCTGGTAGAAGATTTACATTAAGATTGCCAATGTTTTGCTTGATTCTAGAGAATTTAGTTGGATTTTTGAGTCCATTAAAGTCAAATTGCAAATCATTTTAGATAAGATGCTGTTCTATTCCTTTGCTTGTTTGCTTCTAATACTCCTTTTATCACCCTCCAGCGATCCTCGCCAGATGTGAAGATGGAGTTGTTTGAGTTACTTTACCAGATCCTGCACAATAATTGGCGATTTTTCTTCAAATCATCTGTATTGGCCAGTGTTCAGCGTGGGACAGCTGAGGAACCAATGGAGAATGAGGCCCAATTTGCTTCTGCTATGCAGGTGACACTGATTCTTTCGTGTGCTTCCTTTGTTGTGATGTTCCTACATAGACTGTCCTAGCCCTTGTACATTCAGGACTGGAAAACATTCTTGCTCCTGTAGTGAAACAATAATGAGCAGCACAGTCAGAGGAATATCTTTCAGACAAGATATGAAACTAACCAATCAAGTGAGCACAAAATGTCTCTTTTTCAAGGAGGCAAGCCAAGTTCACGCCGTCTGTTGGCCAACATTTCTCACCCTGACTTTAAAATTAACTGCTTATTACAGTTTGAGGAATCTATTTGTGTGCAACTTGATGGTTGTTTCCTGCATTCCTGAAGTGCAGTCTCAATTGTAAAGAGCTGCTTCTGTAAAATCTCTTGTGTTCTCAAGATGAGATGGGTGCAATATATAAATGGCCATTTCTTCCATCATCAGTGTGACTGCCAAAGCAGCTCTTAACTCTGCCTTGGGGCCTTCTATAACCAGTATATCTCCACTGTGATGTTGCTATATGTGAAATGGCTGATGTGAGGTGCTATATGTAAAGATTATTCTAATTTTACGGAAAGGTGTTGATGGTAAATGTTAATTCAAGCACACTGAATCTTCCTGTTCTTTTACCAGGCATTTGGTCAGTCCTTTTTGCAGCCGGATATTCAGATTTTTAAACAAAATCTGTTTTATTTGGAGACACTCAACACCAAGCATAAGTTGTATCACAAGGTGAGTGTGGTTCACTTACATCTGCAGTCTGTTTAGGATGGCTCTCTCCACACAGTGATATATGTCACGCTGGGTTCAGCATGTGTTAGAAATAAGCCTCTTTATCCCTATTGCTATACCTACTGGAATCCACTTGAGTTGATCATTGAGTACAAAGTTGCGAGCAGAAATGTTCAGTTATTTGTCTGTTGAAGACATTCAAAACCAGGGCAAAGTCTACATTTAGATATGATTTGGCGATGCCAGTGTTGGACTGGGGTGGACAACGTTAAAAATCTCAACACCAGGTTATTGTCCAGGTTTAACACCAGGTTTAATTGGAAGCACTAGCTTTCAGAGTGCTACTCCTTCACCAGGTGATTTTTAACGTTACATTTAGACATTTTACTTGGATAAGGAATATCCAGAGGGTAATGGGTGTTTCAGCCTGTGGAAGAGAAATCTTTGCCAGGGGTATGTTATGGTGAGCCACATGACTACTAAAGCTTGGATGATTGTAAAAGGAACTTGTGTGGTTTAGCAGTTTCCTTGAAAAAGCACAGAATTGTACTTGAAGAACTTTTTTTTTTGTCATTTTAATGGTAATGTCCTGGGGAGGGTTGCTGATGTTAGATTGCAGGTTCATTGTTCCTTAAAAGTAGAGTCGCGGGTAGACAAGATAGTGAATAAGGTGTTTGGTATGCTTCTCTGTATTGATCAATGAATCGAGTAAAGGACTTAGGAGGTAATGTTGTGGATGTGCAGGACATTGGTTAGGCTAGTTTTGGAATATTGTGTTCTGTTCTGGTCTTCCTGCTATAGGAAGGATATTGTGAAAATCGTTGATTAGATTAGATTCCCTGCAGTGTGGAAACACGCCCTTTGGCCTAACCAGTCCACACCGACCCTCGAGTAACCCACCCAGACCCACTTCCCTCTGACGAATGCACCTAACACTATGGGCAACTTAGCATGGCCAATTCATTTGACTTGCACATCTTTAGACTGTGGGAGGAAACCGGAGGAAACCCATGCAGACACTGGGAGAATGTGCAAACTCCACACAGACAGTTACCCAAGGCTAGAATCGAACCTGGGACCTTGGCACTGAGGCAGCAGTGCTAACCACTGTGCCATCTTGTTACCCAGTGTTGCCAGGGTTGGAGGGTTTGACCTATAGGGAGAGACTAAATAGGCTTGAGCTATTTTCCCTGAAGCATTGAAGGCTGAGGGGTGACCTTATAAAGGTTTATAAAAGCATAAGGGTCATAGGGTGAATAGCCAAGGATTTTTTTCCCCCAGGTTAACAGAGTCCAAAACTAACCGAGAAGGGAAAGAAAAGGGACCACTTCTTTCACGCAGAGGGTGGTATGTGTGTGTGGATGTGAAGGAGGCTGGTACCTTACTACACTTTTAAAAGGCATCTGGATGTGTATGTGAATAGGAAGGGGTTAGAGGAATATGGGCTGAATGCTGGTAAATGGGACTAGATTAATTTAGGATATCTGATCAGCGTAGACTAGTTGGACTGAAGCATCTGTTTCCATGCTGTATGTTTCTATGATTCTAATTGGGATGAAGTGTAAAAAAAAAAAATTACTGTGTCCTAAAATCAGTCACATTGAACTTTGCTGGGAATGCAGTTAAAACCATAGAAATGATAAAGCACAGAAGAGGGCCATTTGATCATATTGTTCATGCCAACCCAAAGACACCCAGATGCCTTTTCTCATCCCATCTTCCTGTACCTAGCCCATATCCCCATACATCTTAGGTATAGATCAGGTCTTTTAAGAGTTCTGCCTCCAATGCCAACTTGGGCAGCGAATTATGGACACCCTCCACACTCTGCATTTTTAAAAAAAGCTTTCCCTCATATCCTCTCTAATCTCTCTGTCACTTCACTTGAATCTTTGACCCTTTGTTTTTGAGCTCTCTGCCAAGGGAAGCAGATTCCTCCAGTCTACAGTATCTCTACCCCTCCCGATTTTGTATTCCTCAATCTTGCCGCCCCTCAACCTTCTTTGTTCCAAGGGACACAGCCCCAACCTGTCCTCATAGCTACAATTCTTCAGCCCTGGCAACATTCTAGTAAGTCGTCTTTGCACAGTCTCCAAAACAATTATGTCTCTTTTCTATAATGTGGTGACCAGAACTGCGTGCACTATTTCAATTGTGGCCTCACTCGTGTCTTAAACAGTTTCATCATTATATCTTTACTTCTTCATTCTATACTTCTGCCAAGGACGGAGAGCATTCCATATGCCATTTTTACAACCTTATCGACCTGTACTGCTATCTTTGGGCACGTGTACACTAAGATCTCACTTCATCTAGCTCTCAATATATTCCCCTTTACTGTTTGACCTCCCTAAATGTATTACCTCACACTTAGAGTTGAATTCCATCTGCCTTATCCACTTCACCAACCCACCAATATCATTTTGGAACTTACAACTATCTTCTGCAGTATCCACTGCACAACCAATTTTTGTTGTCTGCACATTTCCAATTGTGGTCCCCACTTTCAAGTCCCAATTGTTAAAAATAGCAGGGGTCCCACACTGAACCTTGTGAAGCACTATTTTAAACAGATTTCCATTTGTAAGGGCAGCTGACGAAAATTATCCTTTGTTTCTATTACTAAGCCAATTTTGTATCCAATCTGACACATTACCCTGTATCCCATGGTCTTTTACCTTTTTTGACCAGTCTGCCATGTGGGAACTTGTCAAATGCCTCACTAAAGTCTATGTAGAAAGCATAAAGTGTACTACCCTTAATTGTCTGAGACACACCCTCAAAGAATTCAATCGCATTTTTTAAGGCATGAGTTTGCCTTAACAAAGCCACACTGACTAGTAGCCTTTTTAAGTGATTGAATAACTATCTCTCAATTGATTTTTAATGACGTGCCCACTATCGAAGTAAGAAAACTTCGTGGGCGGCACGGTGGCACAGTGGTTAGCACTGCTGCCTCACAGCGCCAGAGACCCGGGTTCAATTCCCGCCTCAGGCGACTGACTGTGTGGAGTTTGCACGTTCTCCCCGTGTCTGCGTGGGTTTCCTCCGGGTGCTCCGGTTTCCTCCCACACTCCAAAGATGTGCAGGTCAGGTGAATTGGTCATGTTAAATTGCCCATAGTGTTAGGTAAGGGGTAGATGTAGGGGTATGGGTGGGTTGTGCTTCGGCGGGGCGGTGTGGACTTGTTGGGCCGAAGGGCCTGTTTCCACACTAAGTAATCTAATCTAAAAGTAATCTAATCTAATCTAATCTAAAACTGACCTATAATTGTTTGCCGCTTCTCTTGTACCCCTTTTTTAAACATCAGAACCACATTTGCATTCCTCCAGTCCTCTAGCACCTCACCTGTGTCCAGCGAAGATTGGAAAATATTCCTCAGAGCATCTACTAATTTCTCCCTGACCACCTTCAACATCCAAGGCAACAATCCATCTGGCCCTGGTAACTCAGCCACTTTCAAGGATTCCAACTCCTCTAATGCTTTCTCATGATTTTGTCCAATATTTCACACTGGTACTCTTGCATTACTATATCCATATCATTTGTTTTCATTATGGAGAATTTCCTGCCCAGCAATAAGTTCCATTGCAAATCCCACCAGGCCCCATTCTGCTTAGCACTGCATAATGCAGTATTCTTTTCTATTTGATTTTCATTAAGAATTCTTTCCCCTTTTTCCAGAAGTTACAGACTCTAGTTAGTTTCATGGTGTCATCCACTTAAATCTAACATAACCATTCTCCGTGGTCAGTCAATTCTGCAGGCAGTTGTGGTGCACTGGTAGTGTCCCAACCTCAGCCAGGAGACCGGATCAGGTCCCACCTGCACCAGAGGTGTGCAAAAACCTCTCTGAACAGGTTATTAGAAAATATAAATACCATTCTTCATTGTCATTCAGGAGTCATTTTTTAAATTCTTTCTTAGGCCAGTTGAACATTTTCAAATCTTAGGCCAGTTGAACATTTTCAATGTACTGTCCTACCTGAAATCTGATAACCCAACATGGAGCAGGAATTGAAGCTGAGAGTTTGCTGGTCTTTAGCTATTAATTGGACCAGGCAGAGTCTTTACTCAGAACTACCAACTGTCCACTTGTGTGAATAAAGGGCCTGTTTCCACACTGTAAGTAATCTAAACACTCACTTAATATAAACAGTTGACAATTTGTAGCAATTTTCTGATTGGTTGAGTGAATTAAGCAGCAGCTTAGATATGCATTAGTGTAGTAGGCAAAGAAAGGAAGTATACAGCCTGTGATGGATACAAATGCTTCACTGATCCCAAATCTGTTCTGTAGAATAAAGTAGAAGCAGTGCACTCCAACATCCCATGTCTTGCTGTCTTTCCTTGTCATCTTTGTGACAGCTGTCTTTGTTCTTCACTCAACCTGATGCAGGGGAACTCAGTCTTCCCTCAAGATGATGGCTTGTCCCCTTGCTCTTGCTGCTTTCCTCTGCCAGTCCCTGTTAATATACCTCGCATTGACAAAATTAATAGCTATCACCTATCCAACCCTTTTGACCATTTCTCTGGGCAGCTACTCATGCCAGGAGGACTATTGTCACTTTGCCCAGCTCCATTCGAAGGTTAGTTTTTCATTCCTCCAATGTATACACTGCATTGATAATACAGTATGGTGGTATCTGATAAGTCTTTGACATAAATAATCATTGTTTTTTTTATGACCTCTTCTGTTTTCAGAGATTTGTTTATATTTATAGAAGGCTAGTTACTGATCTGATGTGGTTATACAAGGGCAGAAATTTCTAAGAGGTTGGAGCTTAAAAACTGGGAAATCTTTTTCCAACTGTACAGGGTGGTGAGACTACATACTGGAAGTTTTATGTACAGTTTTGGGTCTCTATCTTAAAAAGAAAATACAGCAACTGGAGGCAGTTTAAGTAATTCCTGTCTCCTCAGAAGATGTAAAATATTCTATCAGTTCATTTTGAAGGAGAGGCAAGGGAGTCTGCTCAGGCACTGATGAAGCATTCCTCTTATCCTGGCTTATGCTTAAACCTCAAACAAAACCTTTTTTGAAATAAAAACTTGACCAGTATGGCAGTGCTCTGTAATGACTTTGCTGTGTGCAAATCAGTTGCTGTCTATCCCACAGTCTCTAATGACTACACTTCTAAAGTACTTAATTGGCTGTCAAGCATTGAGATATCCTGAGGTTATGCAAGTAGTGTCTTTTGCTGTGGGGAGGGATGCAAGATCTTGTACCAAGAGCTGAGCACACTCTCTCTTTCTGAATTTTCACACTTCACTGAAGTTCTTAAATACTGAAGAAATCTTACTGTTTTCTCCCCAGAAAATCTTCCGAACGACCATGTTGTTTCAGTTCATCAATGTGCTGCTGCAAGTGCTGGTCCACAAATCTCATGACCTACTACAGGAGGAAATTGGCATCGCTGTGTATAATATGGCCTCAGTGGACTTCAACAGCTTTTACACTGTTTTTCTACCCCAGTTCCTGGGCAGTTGTGATGGTGTTGACTCCAATCAAAGAACGGTGCTTGGCAGGAATTTCAAAATGGACAGGGTTAGTGACTGGAAGACAACTGGGTATTTAAAACATGGTTGTAATTCAGTATCTGGGTACTACAGCCAAAGGATCCCTTTCTAAATTCCCCAGTTACTTAGTGAATGCTGTAATGTAGAGTACTGTGTTTAATTGCTGTTCTGTGGAGACGGAAGGGAAAACGTTTGAGTGCATTTTCCAACTTGTTTATTTCCTTCATGCAGTTACATCCTGAGGTTTTAGGAATGAACATAGTTTCATTCGAAGTAGCATCTATCCAGGCTGGTGTATTGAGGAAGTGCTTATGGTTAAGGGAGCCACAAATTGAACTGAGTGGGCTGAGTTTTAATAAACTTGCAGTGAAATCCTATTGCAGTATGGAGACAATTGTTGCAGACTCTAAATAGCTGGGTAGATAAGCTGATCACAGATGGACATGATCATGGCCAAATTATAAACCCATTATTTTTGGGCAAGTTCTAGTGTCTGAAAGACTGAGCAAGTCTATTGCCAATTTCTGTTTGTTTCAACTGATTTGTACACAGTCGACTCCAGGGATTATCAGTGTCCAGCTCACCCTCTGGCCAATAAAACCAGTCCTTCGTTGTTTGTATGTGGTCATACCATTACTGTGTTGCTTTGGTGACCTGATTTGCAGGGTATTAATTGCAACCTGAAACATGAGCAGTGTGTAGTCCTCTTGCTTGAATTTTTTCAGGACCTGTTTTCCAGGCAGCCTTTCATTATAACTGAATCTATTCATTCGGGCCACTCCATATGTTTTCTTCTTTTAAGACATTGCCCCTTGTATCTCAAAGAAGAAACTTTTCTGAAAACCAGACTTTGTCTTTTCCTAAATTCAGATCAGATTAGATGCCCTACACTGGAAACAGTGCTCTTCAGCCCAACAAGTCCACACCGACCCTCCAAAGAGCAACCCACCCAGACCCATTCCCATACATTTACCCCTGACTAATGCACCTAACAATACGGGCAATTTAAGTATGGCCAATTCACCTAACCTGCACATCTTTGGACTGTGCGAGGAAACCGGAGGAAGCCCACGCTGACATGGGGAGAATGTGCACACAGACAGTTGCCCGAGGTGGGAATTGAACCCGGGTCCCTGGCACTGAGGCGACAGTGCTAACCACTGAACCACCATGCCGCCCCAGCTCTTGAAGAAACTGGATAATTACAGGAGAGAGAGAGTGGGGGGTGGGGGAATAGAAGAATGGGCTGAAATGCAGTGGGGCTGAAGCATAAACATCTGCATAGGCCATTTAGGCCTAATCTGTTGTGTGGCAAATTCTTTGCCATTCTTCAATTAGTCCTGGTAAATCTGGGCCACCTTTTTACAGAATGAAGTCTGTATTGATAATTCAGTAGACTTAATGGGCTGGGCTCAGTCATTTATATTCATTATTTTGTGTGGTGGGAGTTGCTTCAATATAATAAAGTCATTTGGGGGTGCATGTAATTGATTCACAAAGGCCAGGTGTGTGTAATTCTGGGGGTCTTTGGCAGCTGCGTAGCTTAGTTCTGTTTTATGATCAGGATTACTAATGAATGAAGTTTGAGGAAGTGGCCAGTTTGGGTAAGAACCTCTGGTTTCAGTTGAGGAAGTTCATCTCCAATCTCCTTGCTTCCCAAAAGCAAAACTGCTGTCTGTTCACTTGAATGGTGTTCTGTTTTCTCTCTTGTATTTCATCTTTCAAAGAATATGAGCGTTATCAGCAAGATTAGAATTTATTGCTCATCCTTTAATTGGTCATGAACTACAACAGTGCTGTTCAAAATTTAGACCCAACAACAGTGGAGTAATGACACTACATTTCCAAGTTAAGATGGGTTTGGGCTGGATGGAAACTTGCAGGTAGTGATTTTCCTGTGCGTCTGCTGCCCTTCTCATTTTTGGTAGTAGAGGTTGCAGGATTGGCAGCTGCTACCAGAAAAGCTGAGATGTTGCAAATCAGTGGATTGCTCTGCCTAGAGTGTCAAATGCATTGTTCTTGCTAATTTCTTTGTATGGTGTCTTTGCACAGTGCAGCTGCTTTAAGATTGCTGCAGCCTATTGATACATTCTGGATACCCTCTGCAGAATTCCCAGCCATTCACCTGCCCTGACAGTCACAGTATTTATACATAAAGTCCTGTTGAATTTGGTCAGTGGTAAGCTGCAGTGTCTGGTTCCTGATAATGCTTTTGAAGGTGATTAAAGATGGCGAAATTTATGAATCTAGTATTACTTGCCACTTATCAGCCAATCTTTACTGTTCAGCAAGGTCTTGTTGTAAGTGAGCACAACAATTTCAGTATCTGAGTTGCAAGTGGAACTGAATGCCGTGCTGATGTTAGCAAACAAGGAAGGATAAAGTAACTGAAGATGGTTAGTCCTAGGCTATATCCTGAAGAACTCCAGCAGCTACATCCTGAAGTCAAGATATTTGGTTTCCAAGGACCACAATCTTCCTTTTGCTCCAGGTATCACCTAATCCAATGAAGAGTTTTCAGATGGTTGCCATAGACTTGATGGAGCTCCTTGATATATAGCAGTCTCTGAAATGCTGAATTAATGTCAAGATCAGTGACTCTCCACTCACCTCTGGAATTGAGCTATTTTATCCATATTTGGACAAAGGCTGCAGTGAGGTAATTCTGAACCCAAACTATATAACAGCAAACATGCTTAACACCAACTATTTCCATCGTTTTGCTGATAATCAAAAGTAGATTAATAGACTAATTGACCAATTGGATTGATCTAGATTTTTGTGGATTGCCCTTTACAGGAAATTTTTCACTTTGTCAGGTAAATGCTAGTGGTGAAGTTGTACTGAAAAGTTTAGCTAGGGTAGCAGCTAGTCTGGACCTGCACTAAACCTGGGATATTGTTTTAGAGCACACTGCCCTTGGTGCATACCATGTATTCAGACATTGTTTGCAGGGTGAAATTGCAGGGTGGTGCACCTAAATGTTTAAGTGAAGCTTCAATGTAGCCAAAGAAGAAGCCGTGCAAGCTGGTTTTGTCTACAAACATGCTGTATCAAAAATGAAGAAAATTGCAGTAAATATTTAAAAATTTATTTTAAGTTCTTCACATCCAACAATGGCCTGATGTTGTACAACAAAATCACAATGATTATGGAAATCTGATCACCTGCTTGGTGTGTTGTTTTTGGATGAGAATGCTAAAATCCACCATCTTATGAAAACAATCAAACACAGATGTAAGTTTGCTCGCTGAACTGGAAGGTTTGTTTTCAGATGTTTTGTCACTACACTAGGTAACATCTGTGAGCTTCTGGTTAAGCGCTGGTGTTATGTCCCACTTTCTCTTTGTTTTAGTTTCCTTGGGTCAGAGACCTTTTTTCCTGTTCTTTTTCCTCAGGGGGTGGTAAATCAGGTCCAAATCAATGTGTTATTGATACAGTTCCAGTTGGAATGCCATGCTTCTAGGAATTCTTGTGCGTGCCTCTGTTTGGCATATCCTAGGATGGATGTGTTGTCCCAGTCAAAGTGGTGTCTAGGATACTAGTGATAGTGGGTCATGTCTTTTTGTGGCTAGTTGATTGTTATGTATCCCGGTGGCTAATTTTCTGCCTGTTTGTCCAATATAGTGTTTGTCATAGTTCTTGCAAGGTATTTTGTAAAAAAAAGTTTGTTTTGCTTGTTGTTTGTGTAGGATCTTTTAAGTTCATTAACTGCTGTTTTAATGTGTTTATGGGCCACCAGGATGCTAAGAGGTCTGAGTAGTCTGGCAGTCATTTCAGCGATGTCTTTGATGTGTAGGGCAGAGTGGCTACGGTTTCTGGGTGCGTTTTGTCTGCTTGTTTGGGTTTGTTGCTGAAAAAATTGGCAGACTGTGTTGATTGGGTACTTGTTCTTTTTAAATACACTGTATAGGTGATTTTCCTCTGCTCTGCGTAGTTCGTCAATGCTGCAGTGTGGGGTGGCTCGCTGAAATGTTCTAATGCAGCTTCATTTGTGGGTGTTGGAATGATTGTTTCAGTAGTTGAGTATTTGGTTCATCTGTGTTTTCCTGTAGACACTGGTTTGAAGATCCCCATTGGCTGTTCACTCTACTGTGACATCTAGGAATGGCAGTTTGATGTTTTCCTCTTTTTTTGTGAATTTTATGCCAGTAAGGATATTATTGATGGTTTCTTCTAGTTTGTTTCGTTTAGTGGTGACAAAGCAGACCCAAAATTTGGGTTGGATGGTTGGCAGAGCTGTTTGTTCAAGTCTCCGCATTACTGCCTCTGCTCAGAACCCTGATATCGGAGATCCCATCGGTGTTCCATTGATTTCTCTGTAGGTTTTGTTATTGAAAGTGAAGCGGGTGGTAAGGTATAGGTCCTCTAGCTTAACTGTGTTGCCCTTGCTGTGAGGTTGGTTGTGTTTGGTTCTTCTAATCGTGTAATCAGTGTTTCTTTGGCCAGGTTGATGTTGATGGCTGTTAAAGGGCTGTTACGTCAAATGAGACCTTGATTTTTTCATCATCTATCTTTGTGTCGTTTGGTGTTCAGGAATACATGCATGGAGTGGTGTGAGTGTTCCACTAAGTGCTTTAGTGTTTGGTGTGGTTCCTTGACTCATCTGTATATTAGTGTTCCAGGTAGTGAGACTGTGATCTGAGGGGGGCTCCTGGTATGTGAATTTTGGGTAGTCCGTAGAAGCGTGGTGTGTTGGATTCAAATAGTTTTGTTTTTGGAACTCTGTCTTGTTTAATTCTCCAGATTTCTGAAATTTTAAGTAAGGCTGTAATTTTGTTCTCTAGTTGTAGGGTTGTTCTCTAGTTGATGTAACAGTCCTGTTCACATCCATCAACATCAATCTGGCCAAGGAAACACTGACTACATTATTAGGACAACCAAAGAGATACACTCCAAACACCACCAACCTCATCAGCAAGGACAACATTTGAGCTAGTGGACCTATGCCCACCCACTTCACTTTCAATAACAAAACCTACAGACAAACCAATGGAACACCCAAGGGATATCTGATATCAGGGTCCTTAGAGGCAGTAATGCGGAGCCTTAAATAGCTCTGCCAACCATCCAACTCAAACTTTGGGTCTACTATGTGGATGACACCTTTATCATCACTAAACAAAACAAGTTAGAGGAAACCTTCAAGATCATCAATAATATCCTCACTGGTATAAAATTCACTAGAGGAAGAGGAAAACAACAACAAACTACCATTCCTACATGTCACAGTAGAGCGAGCAGCCAATGGGAAACTTCAAACCAGCATCTACAGGAAAACAACACAGACGCACCAAATACTCAACTACAGAAGCAATACCCACAAACTAAGCTGCATTAAAACATTATTTCAACGAGCCACCACACACTGCAGCACAGAGGTACTACGAAGAGCAGAAGAAAATCACCTATACAGCGTACTCAAAAAGAACAAGTACCCAATCAACACAGTCCACAGATTTCTCAGCAACCAATCCAAACAAGCATACAAAACGTGTCCCGAAACCCTAACCTACTCTGCCATACATCAAAGACATCTCCTGAAATGACTGCCAGACTACTTAGACCTCTTGGCATCATGGTAGCTCACAAATCCACCAATACATTAAAACAGCAGCTAATGAACTTAAAAGATCCAAACAAACAACAAGCAAAACAAATTTCATTTACAAAATATCTTGCAAGGACTGTAACAAACCCTATATTGGACAAACATGCAGAAAACTAGCCACCAGGATACATAAACATCAACTAGCCACAAAGAGACCTGACCCACTATCACTAGTGTCCTTACATACAGATGAGGAAGGATACCACTTGGACTGGGACAACGCATCCATCCTAGGACATGTGAAACAGACACACGCATAAGAATTCCTAGAAGTATGGCATTCCAACCAGAACTGTAACCATAGGCCCATTGATTTGGAGCCCATCCACCATCCTTTGAGAGAACAGAAAATGACAACACCAACCCAAGGAAACCTAAACACAAATATAAAGCAGAACATAACACTAGCGCTTCACTGGAGGCTCACTGACGATGTTGCCTAGTATAGTGATGAAACGTCTGAAAATGAACCTTCCTGCTCAGCAAGCAAACTTACATCCAGAACCTCAACTTGACCTGCAAATCTTTTCAAAACCTGCTAACAACCAAACGTGTTTTCCATGTTTAATGCTGCAGTGCAAGATTCTGGAGCATCTTCAGTCTTTTGTGGTTTGAACTGATGGTTAGGTGGGTGGGAATTCATCGTCACACTTCAAGGTTCAGCCTCCTCTGTTAAAAACACTACATCTATGATTGCCTCATCTGTCATTTCTGTTGTGCAGCATGTGATGTCCACTTTGGAAGTTTCACTGGCTCTGCTGGAATTTCCACAATGGCTTCCCACACGTGAATGAGAAGAGCTTTGTTACTGGGTTAGTTTGCCATGCTCTGTTCGTTGTTGGCATCCTGTATGGATGTAGCTTTTTTGAATCCAGTGTGATGAAAGCAGTTGGTGACTTTTGGCTTCCATCTCCACGTTCTACTCTCCCTTTATCACAGACATGGCCTTCTGAGCATTTGGGTTGTCCTTCATCTCTGGTCTCAAACATGAGAGATCAGCTGTCATCAGTAGTTTGTTTTTAGGTTCCTAATTACCTCCAGGTCTATTGGCTGGAACGTGATGACAATGCCGGAAACAAAAACATCAACTTGACACTGTTGAGGCCAGTGATGTCCAATGTGCAGGATAATGGTCTATATTGACTTCCTTTTTCTTTTATGCATTTTGTCCACTTTACTGTTCCACAATTCATAAATGCTGAAGATCATCAGGACACTTATTGCCTCATACTATATGGGTAAAGTCTTAACATTCTCTAATATCTTCAGCCTATGACAAGAGGCAGCTATTTTTGGTTCCATGTTGGTACTGACCATAGCAGCAGACCATTGCAGTGACATGTCTTGCTTTGCTTTCCACCATTGCATGTTCACTCTTAAACATTAAAGAACCTGATAAAAAATATTATAAGTCTGATTTCTTCCATGTTAAAAATGTCCCTTGACCCATACTTGTTCAGGACATGGGTGTGACTACAGCTGTGGCTGCCAAGCAAAACCTTAACCACTTAATGCATGGAAATCTGAAATGCCTTGTCTTGAATTGGTCCAGCTATTCATCACTGCAGATGTAGTTCTTGTGGCCCAGTGTTCTTGCCAGGTTGATTTCCCTTTCCTGCAGCATTGGACCAGAGATGGGAACGTTCTCTGCTCAAGCTGCTTTATCCCACATAAGAGCTACTTCATTGGAAATGGGAAGCCATTCTCGTTCTTTTCCATTGCCAGAGAAAAGGCCTGCTTATCAAACTGTTCCAAAATCTTGTTTTGTGCTTCAGAATGGTTGCCATACGTAATAGAAGCTTCCACTTCGTAGTGGTAGCCATTTTTTCTCTTTTGTATCACTGTTTTCTACTTGATGTATCAGTTTCACATAGTCACCAATCAATTATATTTTTAACTTTTTCTCTCTGGTTTAACCGCACTTGGAGACATCTGTCAAATGATGGCTTACCCTTTATTTTGCACTGTAGTGTGGCCTAACTTCCCCACACCTCAAGTGTGATTTCGTTACAAGCTTATGAGAGTTCAGCTAATTAGGAGTTTCCAATCTGCAACTTTTACTTATGACTGGCATCTTGCTATTAGATTTCTTTTTCTGCCAGCAGGAATGACTGACAACTTTGCATTAAGGAGTTTCATTTGATCTGATTTTGCTGTATAAGCAGTGTGACAGGAGGATGAGAGGATCATTTGGCTGAATGTATTGCAAATGCTTTATCTTTAAATTTTGCGTTTAAATGCTGGGTCTTCCATAGTTGAGGATGTAGATGTTTGTGGGCCCTCCTCCTAATATTAATTGTATAATTATCCACAACCATTCAAGGTTGAATGTGACAGCTACAAATCTGATTTGTTTGTTGTTGGATTGCTTAATTTCTTTATATTGTTTCCACTGTTTAGGATGTGCTTTGTAGCTTCAGTGTCATGTTTAGGTTTCTCTGGTTCTTTCTTCATGCTATCCTGCACTCTTTGAACCTGGCTTGCTCCCCTGTCTTAATGGTAATGGTCGACCGAGGGATGTATCAGACAGTAAGGATGTGATGGAATACAATTCTGGCCTTTCCCTTGTGTGCCCAGTTTTGAATTGTCAGATTTGTTCAGAATCTGTACCATGAACATGACATACATAGAACGTATCTTCCCTCTGAGATGGCTCTTTGCCTCCACAATGACAATGCAGTGACCACCTTTCACAATACAGTACTGACATGGACAGATGCTTCTCGAACAGATTAATGATTACATCAGGTAGATTGTACCCACCCCTGGCTTGATGAAAGGGGACTTGGTAAACATTAGAGTTAATGGATGTAGGTTTGCTCACTGAGCTGGAAGGCTGGAAGCCAGAAGTTTTGTTACCCTAATAGATAATATCTTCAGTGGGCCTCAGGCGAAGCAATGCTGAAAAATCTTGCTTTCTATTTATGTGTTTGGGTTTCTTTGGGTTGGTGATGTCATTTCCTGGGGTGGTGATATTTCCTGTGGTGAAGTCACTTCCTGCCCCTTATCTCAGGGGGTGGTAGATGGTGTCTAACTCTGTGCTTGATAGAGTTCCAGTTGGAATGCCATGCTTCTGGGAATTCTCGTCTGTGTCTCTGTTTGGCTTGTCCTAGGATGGATGTGTTGTCCCAGTTGAAATGGTGTCTTTCCTCATCTGTATGTGAGGATACTAGTGAGAGAAAGTAATGTCTTTTTGTGGCGAGTTGGTGTTCCTGTATCCTGGTGGCTAGTTTTCTGCCTGTTTGTCCAATGTAGTGTGTTATAGTTCTTGCACGGTATTTTGTAAATTACATTAGTTTTGCTAATTGTCTGTATAGGGTCTTTCAAATTCATTAGCTGCTGTTTTGTGTGTTGGTGGATTTGTGGACTACCATGATGCCAAGGGGTCTGAATAGTCTAGCAGTCATTTCCGCGATGTTTTTGATGTAGGGGAGAGTGGCTTGGCTTTCTGAACGTGTTTTATCTGCTTGCTTGGGTTTGTTGCTGAGGAATCGGCATTGAGTACACATGAGCCAACACACACTGCAGCAGAGGAACTACGCAGAGCAGAGGAAAATTACTTTGAATATACAGTATAAGTAATTTTCCTCTGCTCTGCGTAGTTCCTCTGCTGCAGTGTGTGTTGGCTCGTGTGTACTCAATGCCGATTCCTCAGCAACAAACCCAAGCAAGCAGATAAAACACGTTCAGAATCCCTAGCCACACCTCAAATGACCGCCAGACTACTCAGTCCCCTTGGCATTATGGTAGCCCACAAACGCACCAACACATTAAAACAGCAGCTAACAAACTTGAAAGACCCTATACAGACAATGAGCAAAATTAATGTAATTTACAAAATACTGTGTAAGGACTGTAACAAACGCTACATTGAATAAACAGGCAGAAAACTAGCCACCAGGATACAGGAACACCAACTAGCCACAAAAAGACATGACCCTCTCTCTCTAGTATCCTCTCAAACTGATGAGGAAGGACACCACTTCGACTGGGACAACACATCCAACCTAGGATAAACCAAACAAAGACACGCACAAGAATTCCTAGAAGCATGGCATTCCAACCGGAACTCTCTCAACAAAGAGTTTGACCCCATCTACCACTCCCTGAGAAAAGGAACAGGAAGTGACTTCACAAGAAATGACTCCAACCCAAAGAAACCCAAACATATAAATAGAAAACAAGAATTTTCAGCAGTGCTTCGCCTGAGGCTCACTGAAGATGTTACCTAGTAGGGTAATGAAATGTCTGGAAATGAACCTTCCAGCTCAGCAAGCAAACCTACATCCAAAACCTCAACCTGAGCTACAAATCTTCTCAAAACTCATTAGTTAATATTGAGAGCTCCCTGGGCTGCCATCCTCAGTTTTTTTTTTAAATGCTTTGCCCTTGCCCTGCCTCCTCCCTCACTGTACCCAGCAATGGGAATGAAACAATCTGGAATGTTGGCTATAAGCTACATTTCAATTAGTATGACCATCAGCTGCTTGATTATTAAGTAGTACAACTGTTTTTGCACAAGGTTCCAAGTATGTTTGTGGAAATATTGTATGGTGAACTGGTCCTAGGTTGATGCCAGTGACTTGTATTGGTTTACTATTATTGTAGAGATTTGATTAGACCAATTCTAAAGGAAAATCTTGTTCTCTAAAGTCAAGTGTTTCTACAGGAATAGTTTTGTAGTTACTATTACTGTGGCTAGCTTTTCTTTTCAGATCTTATGTAACTGAACTTAAGTTCAAATGTCCCCTGAAATTTGTCTCCAGGGTTATTACAGACTGTGTTTTTTTTTTAAAAGCTGCTTTATGTAAATGCAAAGTTATATTTTTAATTTTTGCCGTTCATTACACAGCTATGTAGGATTACAGTTAGGGGACCTGTTGTTTTAGTGATCTATAGTTTCAGTTTTGCAAGGCACTATCGTCTTGGTTTGGAGTTTCAGCAGTTGCTGAGATTATGTTCTGACTAATCAGTGTTAAGCTAAAGAAAACTGCAGTTATTCTCTCCGGTTTTTATTTAATTCCATTTTTAAATTATTTATGGATTTAACAAGATTTTGTAGCAGAGAATGACACATTTGAACTGCACCTCAGTAACTCTTTCATGATAACATCATTATATTTACCTTGTAAATGTCTACACAGGTCAAGGCGTCTATAATCTCCCACTTTGTTTTTCATAATCACAAAACCCTATTAGCGCACCATTTTAAACTTCTCAACTGTAACGAGATGTCCCATCAACTCGTGTCTGTCTCCCTCGCCAAATGCTGATCACTAGAACATGTTGGTTCTTCCATGTTGCACTTATCTCTGGTCCCCATCCTTTCCTGTGATGGAGGGTCCACAATTGTATACAGTTTTCATGTCCTTTTTTAAGGTTTTCTACAAGCTCAAAATTACTTCCCATTTTTCATATTTAATACCTCTAGGTATAGGGCAAAAGTTTCAATTTGTGTTCTTAGTGAGCTGACCTTTCTGTACATATCTTTTATTTGGGCTGTCCCTATAGCTCATTATTGTTTTTAAATTTATTTTATATTGAAATTTTGAAGCTGCTTTTTGTAAGTATACTGATTTTGAACTTGAAAATTTGGGGTAACCTTTTTGTTTGAGACAGCATAATGCAGTTGGTTTTTCTCACTTTGCCCAGATTATTTCTGTTCTGTCTGTTCATTATTACCATTAGGATATTAGCAAAGTGATATCTTTTGCTGTAGCTGTTGAGCAGATATTGCAGCACTTGTAGGAAGTTACTGCCCAAACATTCGGCTGAAGTTATTATAACGTCAAGGTTTTGTTCAGGAATGATACAGAAGTAACATCTGCCCACAGTCTGTCAAACCCAATATTATGAATAATCCTGCAGCTACTGCCATCACTTATAGGTGTAATGCAAATCCAGTTCTGTCCATTGTCTTCATATAAAATTAAAATTTGCTTTATTACAGCGATTATTTGAGGAACCACTTACTAACATTTCTCTCTTTCTCTCTCCCTTATGCTAGGATTTGCCTTCATTTACACAGAGTGTACACAGACTTGTGAATGATCTGCGTTACTACAGGCTTTGTAATGGCAGTTTACCTCCTGGAACAATCAAGCTATAGCCCTCCCAACTGATGCCTTCATCCTTGCCCTCCTGCCAGGCTGTCCAGTGCAACCTGCTAGCTGGATCCGTCAGTACGCTGCTGCAGCACTTTGTCTTTGTCCTGGAGAAATATAATGGTTGTATTCAGTACATTGACATGATGCAAACCAATCATGTAGCCTGCACTGAATAGACATCAATCGTTCGCACCCTCACATCAACGTGGTCCTCTGAACTGTTTATTTGGATTAATGAGACTCTCCCCGGCAGTGCGACTGTGTTCAGCACTTTGTTTCCTCATTTACTTTGATTTGCCTTGAACATTTCTACTCTGTGCAGGCAGAGAACTTTCAATTTTAGGTCATATCATTCCAATGTGATATCAGTGGCACATGCTTAATTGAAGAAGTGCTTGTGTTATAAACTGTGTTCCAATCCTTTGAATTACCCTCTCAAAAAAAAACAAGTATGCTGGATTATTTTTTAATAAGTTTTTAAGTTGAGTAAATTTATTTTATATTTTCATTAGACTTCCACTCATCTTTGTAACAATTCTCTTATGATCCCTTTCTTTCATTAGTCAGTCTTGTTCAACTTTTACTCACCTTTGTCTGTGTCATGTGTCCACGTCTGATTTGTTGAGGAAATGTTGAGGTGGGCTGTGGAGTGTAGAATTGTAGGTGGAACAGAATATAGGATCGAAACAAATTGGAAGATGTGTGATCAGTAAGTGTAAAAGACCAAGTGTTGTTTTTGTTGGCATTCATGTTTTTTTATTAGCATCTAACTTATTCTCTGTTTGTCTCCGAATTGTGGTGACTGCAGTAAAGTGAACTTTTACCAATCAGACTGTGACAGAAGAAGAATTTATTTTCTTTCTTAGTCCATGGGTCACTCTTTGTCCTGGCCCAATATTTTTTTTAAACTCTGAGCCTCTTTATTGTTCAATTCTCAATCTGTTGTCCAAACACACACTTTCCGCTGCTTTGCTGGAGAACGTGGTATTGAATGGCCAGAGGCTGCAAAAAAGGTTTTTTTGTGCGAAGGATTAGTGACCACCAGGGGGGGAGAGTAGGTGGAAAAAGAGCTTCTGGCGTGGTGATTTAATTAATTGTACAAATGGAAGGACCTGCAAATCGGCTAGGTTTAGAGTGGACACATGACTGACCGGAGTTTAGTTGGGATTTCTAACCTATGAAGATGATGGTACAGGTCAGGAACTTTGGAAATGTGGAGATCCTGAGCCATGAAGAGGCTAGGGTTCTGTAGTGAGTGAGGCCTTCATGCTTACCTGAAGCTTTATCAGATTTCTCAGCAGCTCATATTGCTATTTAGTGTTAAAGTTGGGCCATCTAGGCTAAACGTGTTAAATAGGTGAATAAAGCTTATACTTGAAGATTCAAACATTTTCAAAAGTCGTTTCACACAAATAATAGGCACAGAGATTCTAGGAAGCTGAAAAATGTGACTTTTTAAAATCGGTGAGGGCTTAAGAGGGCCCAGTTATCATCCACAGGATATTGGTCTTTTCAGGATTGTCCTCTCCTTTTTGCTTTTGCTACAATCATTAATACATAGCAGGCCCCTGTTACATAATCATCAACTTCCCTCAGGCCATGGAGGCTTTAGGCAGCAATATTATTTGAAGACTTGGTTCCTTGTATTGATTCAAATATTTTCCAGATCCTTGGCAATGGTACATCTCTAACATCAAAACCCAATACTGTCTGCTCTGTTCTTGGGGCACTGACTTAACTCCTCTGCTCAGAGACATAAAATAAATAACTGTGCAATTTTTTTTAACAAAAGCTAATTTTATCTCTAAATTCAAGCATTTATTTGGCAGTTTAAATGTAATTGTAGTTGATAAATTCTAGAACCAAATAATTTCGTTCATAGTTTCAACTATCAAAATGGACATCATCTCTGTTGAAGTGGGTGGTTATGGGGATATTGAGTTCTAAACTAAAAGTGCTGCTTTAAATGGTAATGAAGGGAGCTTTATAGTGACTTACTCTTGACACACAATTGGCATAGCAATGGTAATTGCGAAGACCTGTACAGTTGAGATGCATCACATAAGCAAGTGAAAGCCCCTTTATTACATTGTAACCAGATCTACATGGACCTGTTTAACTACTGGTCACCGGTTTGTTCCACAGTTTCAAGAGTGGAAGTGAATTTTATAAATACTACCTGATTTCTAGGATATTGAGTATTACCAGCACTTCCTATTTCTAAAGCACCTTCACATAAAATGCATTCTGCTGTGTTCCTGTTTGATTCCATAATCTGAAGCTGTTGAGTCGTTGAGAGAGAGGCCATTGTTTTCAAATGGGAAAGATTTGTTTTGAGTTGTCGATGTTTGATTCTCAGGGGCCTGCAATGAGCCATGTTTTTATCCTTTTGCCTTGAGTACATGAATAATTTTTTTTTAATAGACATAAGTACACCAAGTCAGAGGCAGATAAGTGGAAGTCTAATGTTAGTGGTACACTACAATACCACTATTGATTGGACTTGACCTTTTGGATTATGGCTGTTGCCAAAGTTTGTCAGATCTGTTGGTTCCTATATATACAATGAGGTATTGGCACAACCTTGCATCTTGCCTTTTTTTTAAAAAAAGAATCCATTCCCTTTTTTGGTTCACTCCTCGTTTCCTTCTCCTTTGCTTTTATTCCTAAGATGGTAGCATAAAAGGATCAGCACTGTTCCATCCTCTGCTATTAAATGTGTACTCTGCACAGCATGTCGCCTGTTTCTTTGACCCTTCATGGAGGGCTAACAGCTCTGCTCTTGCACAGCATCCCAGCAATGTACAAAAAAATTCTATGATTGCTAATGGAAGATGAAGCCAACCTTTGATTATGCACTCCGGAACTGGAATGGTTATCAATGAGGTGTTTGTGCTGTAGAGGTAGTCGCCTTTCCTTGATGGGTTGCAATGCTCTGTATTTCCTGGGCCCCGTTCAGTGGTCCAGGCTCTGAAGCCACTAAAACCATCGTGGGATCCTGTGTCTACAGTTGCTGGGACCTCTGAGATTCTGCATTATAGGGCACCTTCAATAAGTCTTGTTCTCAGTTACTTTGGATAGACCCCACCATAACGTTCCTTTTCCCATGCTACATCTACGACATGATTGAACTCCACTGTGGTATATATAACAGGTATTCTCTGTACCTGAAAGGAGTTTCCTCCCAGTGTACAAACTGTGATCCAGGTACCATGGTGTCACAACGTTGGTCTCACCTTTGTCAAATGTGGCTGACCAGCTTGTGTTGAAATTTGAAGCTCTGTTTACAATTGTATTTAGAATGCCTGTATTTGTACAGTCATTGCAAGTATGTGCAAGACAGGTGCTGCCTCATGCAGCTTGCACCATGTATAAAGTGGACTCTGTTTATTTTTTTAGGATTATGGTAATACTTTGTGTAAAAGTGGACACTGATGCAATTATAAACAGGTTCCAGCTTTCACCGGGGCTCAGTGTTTCTGGATGTACATATGAGACTCTGTATTGTGCCTGAACACTTACAATGCGAAGTGTATTAAAATTACACACTGGTTTTACTGTTTGGGTTGATTTTGTGACATTCCATTGCAGAACTTTAGTCTTTTAATAAGTTGCAATTTTTCAACTTTTGTGTAGATATGACTTTTTTAATAAACGATGATCCTAATAAGTGTTTGGCTTCGGCAGGCATTTGGGAATTATTGGGATCTCCAAGAATCTCCACCACTTGAGAGCACAAGTACAAAATTAACACTGGGCATCTGTATTACAGCAAAGGTTTAAAAATCTGATGGATCCTCGCACTGTACAGTTTTACACATTATTTGCACAAACTTACAGAATTGTGTTGTGGGGCCAACTCAGCACATTGAGATTAGTTGACCCATTTAGTTGGAATTTCTACATTGTGGGGTTTACAGCAAATGTGTAACTTGGGTGTGGGAGAAGCAGGAATGCTTAAATATAACTTATTTTGATCCCTCTTTTTCAGTTGTGTTCAGTAGAAATCTCCCTTCCATTCAAAAGGATTTTCCACATTTTACCCATATTTAACAAATGTTGAACTGCAAAGAAAATATGGGCAGCTAACTTTCCATGTCCAAGCGACAGGAATGTTACATATCTAATGTTCGATTTCATTAATGTAAAGACAAGAGAGAGAGGTGCTGATAACTACTGACCTTCAAGATATCAAAGAGGCTTAGATATTCAAGTCATCAGCAGTAGCCTCCATTATGTGCTTAAAGGGGAAAGAAGGCAATTGTTTAGTGAAGGGGGAGTCAGAAGGCAGGAAGGAATTTGCAAGGGAGTGACCAGAAAGGTGAAGGAAAATGATTAGAGTAAATTTAAACTGCCAAAAGTGAGAATAGGGAGGAATGGTGGTTTCTGTTAATATTGCCAGAACGAGCATTCTTGAACTGAAGAAATGCATTCTTCTGCCCCCTCTTACCACCCCACCCACCCAAAGACCTCTGGTCATACTGCATGTTATGAGTTGCCCTCAGGGTAATTCAGTTTTCTTTAAAATCTTCAAGCTGATTCTAGGGTCCCTATTTACAACATGTAGAGGACTTCCAATGTGAAGTGTATTAAAATTACAGACTAATTTTACTATTTGGGCTGACATCCTTGGAATCCTCTTCTTCTGTCCGGCCCTTGTTTGTTTTTGTTCCTGAAGTTTCTGGAATAACCCTGGACAGATGGCAACTGTTTGTTCCCATCATATGACACAGGATTTCTGACCAATTCCAATCAAATGCCTAGGAGACAGTAAGGACTGCAGATGCTGGAAGTCAGAATCAATAGATGTGAAGCTGGAAGAGCATAGCCAGTCAGACAGCATCCAAGGAGCAGAAAAGTCAATGTTTCAGGTGGAAATTCTTTGTCAGGACTGGGGAGGGGAGCCCAGAATAGAGCAATCTGCTGGTGGAAGGGTAGGTGGGTTGGTGATCAGTGGATGCAGATAGGGGGTTATTGTGATTGGGGTAGAGTGTGGTGCTGGGAAAAGCACAGCAGGTCAGACAGTATCCAAGGCGCAGGAGAATAGACATTTCGGTCAAGAGCCCTTCATCAGGACTCTTGCCCAAAACATTGACTTGCCTGTTCCTCTGATGCTGTCTGACCTACTGTGCTTTATCCAGCCCCACACTGTTGACTCTGACCTCCAGCATCTGCAGTCCTCATTTTTTCCCTGGTTATTGTGATTGGTCAGTAAAAAGGCTGGAGCCAATCACAAAACCCCCTACTTGTATCCACTTATCACCATCCTAACTACCCTTCCCTTCGCTACCTCTTCTTGTGGGCAGCTTCCCCAGTCCTAACAAAGGATTTAGAGACAGATGTACAGCATGGAAACAGACCCTTCAGTCCAACCCGTCCATGCTGACCAGATATCCCAACCCAATCTAGTCCCACCTGCCAGCACCTGGCCCATATCCCTCCAAACCCTTCCTATTCATATACCCATCCAAATACCTCTTAAATGTTGCAATTGTACCAGCCTCCACCACATCCTCTGGCAGCTCATTCCATACACTTACCACCCTCTGCATGAAAACATTGCCCCTTAGGTCTCTTTTATATCTTTCCCCTCTCACCCTAAACCTATGCCTCTAGTTCTGGACCCCCCCCCCCAGGGAAAAGACTTTGTCTATTTATCCTATCCATACTCATAATTTTGTAAACCTCTATATAAGGTCACCCCTCAGCCTCCGACACTTCAGGGAAAACAGCCCCAGCCTGTTCATCCTCTCCCTGTAGCTCAGATTCTCCTTTCCTGCTCAGATTTGGTGATGCTGGTGTTGGACTGGGGTTAAAAATCACGACACTAGGTTATAGTCCAACAGGTTTATGTAGAAGCACTAGCATTTGGAGCACTGCTCCTTCATCAGGTGCTTGTGGAGTACACAATTGTGTGAGACAATTTATAGTAAAAGTTCAGCCCCCTGTGTGCTGCTGTCTGTTATAATGTTTTGACTAATTTTGATATAAAAAATGAATTAACAGAATCTTACATGGATTCATGTGGTTTTAAAGCAAAGTACAATGTAACTCTGCAAACATATGTTTGTGTATTGGGGGAGGGGGAGAAAGAGTAGAGAGTTGAGTGTCAGAGACTGTGTGTGTGTGTGTGTGTGTGTGTGTGTGTGTGTATACATGCATGTGAGTGTACAGGGGTCTAAGTCTGTGAGAGGGGTCTGTGTGTGTGTAGTGCAATGGGGTCACCTGTAGTGTGACATTAACCCAAGGTCCCGGTTGAGGCCCTCCCTAGGAGTACCATTGCACTCTGACACACAGACACCCATACACACTCCTACATGCACCCTCTCACAGACTTAGACCCCTTTGCACTCATATACACTCACTCGCAATCACCCCCCCCCCTCCCCAACACACACACGTTTGTGGGGTGAATTTGTACTTGCAGAGTTACTGTACTTTGTTCAAAAACTGCAAGAATTCATGTAAGATTCTGTTAATTCACTTTTTCGATTAGCATCAGTCAAAACATTATGGCACAGACGGGGCTAATATCTTCAACACATTATCTAGGCTGACACCAAATGTTAAAGTTAACTGGAGAATATAACTTTTTTTGTGATTGACATATGAGAGTGAAACTAACATGGTCATTCCAACAGATGAGAGACTTGACAAACAATCAAGGTATTTTTCAATGTATAATTTCAGTTACATCACACTAAACTTTTGCCATAAATTCTGTGTCTTACAATTGTGTACTCCACAACCATCTGATGAAGGAGCAGCGCTCAAAGCTAGTGCTTCCAATTAAACCTATTGGACTATAACCTGGGGTTATGTGATTTGTAACCTGCTGCTCAGATGCTGTCTGATCTGTGCTTATCCAGCTTCATATCTACTGACTCCAATCAAGTGCCTCCTGCTGGATATTCCACAGATTTTGATGCAAGATTGCCAATCCTAACAAATTGTGCTGGCATCTCCAGGAATACATCTCATGACAATGAGATTGCCATATCTTATATTATGCAGGTAATGCAATAGATGAGCAGTCTGGAGCTAGGGGGTCAGACAAGATGGATTAGTGATGCAAACTTTGTGCTGAATAATGTGAAACTAATCTTGCCTTGCTGATTCTAGGGAAAGGAGAGGGAGCCTTGGCTACTCTGTGGCTTACTGAAGTTACTATATGAACTCTTGCATAGTCTTTATTTTTTTTAGCAGCACAAGGAGACAGTCAGCTAAGGTAAGGCAAGCATTTACTTTATTGTACTGTTGCTTTGTCTTGTCACATGACTGAGGGAAAGATCAATGTCAATAAATTATTTCCTGTGGTGTATAGCGATCTGGCAGTAATTCATACCATCAGACTGAACCTGTTATAACTACATCTCTGTCGGGTGTCTGACCAATCTAAGTCTTCATTTGTACTGATATTTGCTGACTATGATTCACAACCAATCCATTTTAACAATATATTGTTCATTTATCTACAAAGCAGCATAAAAATAGAGTAAATAATCACTTATACTTTTTTATTCTAGGAAATAATTACTAAGTCTGTGTGAAAGGACTTTTGCCATAGTGCTCTCAGATCACATGGAACTGGGACCTGTATTCATATAATCCTAGCAGAACATCCTTTTGCGCTGTGTCTAAATAGTTATTTAACAGAACCTGTTAATATTATAAAATCATCATTGCACAATTAATTCTCAAACAAAAAAATTGGATTAGATCTTTGTTCTGCTTGACAATTTCTACAATATAAATTGAGAATAAAATAACATGGTTTGAACATCACAAGTTGAAATGATTCCAATGTGGAGGATTTGCATTGCTGTTCCTGTCAAGTAACTTAACATACATCTTAAAGCATTCCCCAATAAGTTACTTTTGAAGTGCAGTCATTTTCTCTTCCATATGTTGACGACAACAAAAACCTGCAGGTGCTGGAATCCAAGGTGGACAAACAGGAGGCTGGAAGAACATAGCAAGCCAGGTAGCATCAGGAGGTGAAGTCCATGTTTTGGGTGTAACCCTTCTTCAGGACTGGGGATGGGTGTATGGGGAGCTGCAGATAAAGGGGGTGGGGGGGGTAGGGAATGGTGCAGTGTGGTGAGGTTGAGAGAGGTGGGCAGAGAGGGTACGATCTGATTGGTGTCTGGAAGGGAGGTTTAATCTGAGGAATGGAGATGGGTGGAAAAAGTCTGGGAATGAGAAAGGAGGTGGTTATGAAATTGGAAAACTCAAGTTGAGTTCTCTGGGTTGTATGCTGTCCAGGCAAGATGATGTGGTGTATTTCCAATTTGCTGTGGAAATGGAAGAGGTAGAGGGTGGTCATGTTAGAAAGGGAGTGGGAGTGGGAATTAAAATGGGTGGTGTCTGGGAAGTCCAGTTAGCCCCTCCAGGCCTGGTTGAGATCAGGGACCATTCCCTTTTACCAATCTTTGATTTATGCCACTCCTGATCAACACCCCTGAACCCCCAGGTACCTTCCCCCTGCAACTGTAGATGATGCAAAACCTGCCAGCAACCCCCCCATCCCCCCATACTCCATCCAGAGCCCCAACACCTGTCTCTCCTCCGTCATTTACTGTGTCTGGTGCACCTAATGTGGTCTTCTCTACAGCGGGAAGACCGAACTTAACTTGGGGAAAGGTTCACCAAGCCAGGCCCGTAGGGGATAACCAGACCTCCCAGTCACCATCCATTTAAATTCCCCTTTCCATTCTCTTTTCTGACATGACCATCCTCAGCCTCCTCCATTGCAGCAACAATTCAAACTGCAATTTGGAGGAACCACACCTCATCTTCTACCTGGGCAGCCTACAGCCCAGAGGACACTTAAGTACAGTTCTCCAATCTCATAAGTTCTATCTCATCCCCAAACTTTTTCCACACTACTGCCCCCCTTCCCCATTCTTCTAATCAAACCCTCTACCTGTGCTCACCTATTCTACCTCACCATCCCTTCTCCTTTTATCTGCAGCTCTCCTTACACCTAGTCCTGAAGAAGGGTTACCCTGGAAACGTTGACCTTGTCTACTTCCTGATGCTACCAGGTTTGCTGTGCTTTTCCACCCCCTGTGTGGAGGCCAAATTGTTCACTTCAAATTTCGACAACTAAGCAAGAGAGAGTGAATACGTAGACTGGTTTGGTGGGTAAGGGAAGTACAACGATCAAATTATAGAAGAATGTTGTGCTCTTTTAATTGTGTCTTGCTTCTGAGAAGAAAATACTTTTATCTAAAACATGGTCCCATATTGCAGTATTACCTCTGACTATAACACAGCATTGAACCTTCCTGTAGCCGAGCAGTGTTTGTCCCATCTCATGAGGACAAGTTTACTAAATAGTTTAAGGTGCGGAAGATTCAGAATGCTATTGGTGGAGGGAACTGATGCTGGGCTTTGATTGGTGCTGTTCTGCTGGGCTGGGATTGGTGGAGGGGTGTGTTACAGACCGATACCGAGTTCCGCGTCCGGGCTGTGGGACTGAGGGGGAGGAAGCGGCTCCCGGCTTCTAGAGTGATGTTGCTGCGGGGACTGAGGCGGTGGCTAAAAGGGGGGATAGTTCGCGGCTTTCCTCCGCCTGTAGAGATCCCCAGGCTGGCCTGGGCCGCCGTTGGAATCCGTTTCTATTCAGCTGGTAGGTACCGGGCCCTTGCGCCAAACTTTCCTCCGCGAGTTTGGAAACAAAGACCTTGTGGCTCCGTAACCGCTCGTTGTAATGTCGAGGCCAAATTTTTGTTAGTTTGTAAGTTGATTCATATTCGTGCAACTGGTATGGAGGTTGCTGTGACAATAAGGATATTTTAATGTTATTTTGCATCTGTTTCTGTGCCAGTTCCTAAGTCTGTCAGTCAGTTCGTTACTGGGTTTATTTATTTATTCTGAGCTCAGCAGAACGCGGGTGAGATGATTTTTGAGTTTCCTAGCGAGGCACATCCGAGAATATGATTCCTGCATTAAGTTATTTCTTTTCGTGTGACCTTGGGTTGAGTGATTGAAATTAGTTCATTAGAGATGATTAAAAAATAAGTTTTTAAGTTGATTTGTAGTTGAAAATTCCTGGTTGATGGGAGAGCAGTCCACAGAGTGGCTGTGTTCTTTTGGGCAAATTGCTCACGAGTTCTAACAGCGTCATGAATGTGACTACAGTAATTTGTCATGAACCTAATGGCAACACGTCCTTCTGTTTAAACAGATTTGATTTCGTTTCAGAATTTATTTCAATTAAAGCTTAACTTCATTCAAGTAAATATAATTAAATAGATTTCAAATTTGCTCACACAATTGATTCATTATTGTGAACCCTTGGCATTGAAACAAATATTTTCTAAAAAGTATCTTATTTATCGACAGGATATCAGATGTTTTCGTTTGTTACTGTCTTAACTAACTGTTCTTTTAGCTGCATTTCAAAGAATTGTGGCACCTCCAGCCTGGTTTAATTTGTAACTTGCTACACCTGGTTACCTTGAGAAAAATGATGATACGTCCTGTTGGTCTCCATACACAGCCAGACTTGAGTACAAATAATCGAGGGGCGAAAACTGTTGGATAACGGATAAAGAGTCACGTGGCTCAAAACGTTGATACTGTTTCTCTCCACTAATGCTGCCAGACCTGCTGAGTTTCTCCAGCATTTTTTGTTTTCGATCTCCAGTACGCACAATTCTTTTGTTTAACCACTCAGGAGAATTGATTTAATGAGGTTGTAACATTTGTTTAGCTTCAGTAGAATGGATGAAAAATTTAAGGTGTCAAAGTTAATTACATCAAGTTAACCGTATGATGTACCACTGTCAACAAAATTAATCTAAAAATATTTTCTCGTCAGTCTGTTCAGTGATGTTAATAAACACCTTTTGGAGCAGGTGGGACTTGAACCTGGGCCTTCTACTTCAGAGGTAGGGACATGAGCCTTGGATTCAAGTCCCACCTGGTCCAAAGGTGTGTAATAAAATCTCTTGACAGACTGAGCTATTGAATCATGATAGCCCCTTCATCTTCTCTCTCAATTTTTGTTCATTCATTGGATGTGCACGTGGCTGATGAGGTCAGCACTTCATACACATTTATGGTGAAGGCAGTGTAAACTTCCAGCTGAGTGGTTTGTTAGGCCATTTGAGGCATTTGTAATTGACCAGAATTGGGCAAATAGAGTAGGTTTCCTTCCCTGAAGAACAGGGCCTGTAAAAATAAAAAGTAGCTTCGTAGACAATATTACTAATTTTTAATTCAATTGTATTTTGAATTCAAATTGTCGTAGTGGGGTTTGAACTAATCTTTCCAGATTGTCAATTTTACTTTTCAGTTATCATATTCTTTGAAATGAATTAAACTTGGTGTAGTGTTGATATTACTGTAACTGTTCATGTCTGATTGCTGTAGAATATTACTGTCAACCTAAAACTACTCCATTAGATCTGGTTGGGAGAATCTGTTCGATATAATGGTAGCTTCTGTTTGTGGTTTGTCTATTCCAATCTATTGATTAGAATTGATGTGTGTACAAACAAAAGCCTAGCTCAAGTCACCCTTCACCTGGCCTTTTATGGTTTACTTCCTTTCAAGTCAGGTTTCCAGCCCATGTTACAATGCAGTAAACACCACAGCTAAATAATATCATTGGTGTTATTATCATTATTTGCATGGATGAGTTCTGCCTGTAGCTCCAACATCTCGACTTTCAGACTAGCCTTATGAGCTACATGGAAGTCAAGGGTTATCAGAGGTAGGCAAGTGTGTGATCCCACAACCAGATTTGTCACAATCTTCATGGAGGAATAGGCTAAAGGGCAACATGAATCTCTAACATAAACACCACTCTTGCAGCACAAACACTTTTTTTTTTTGCAGAGCCTTCCAAATCCATTCTGTGTCACCTAAGGGCAAGGACAGCAGGTGCATGAAACACTGCTGTGCCAAGTCGCACACTGCCCTCCTTTCTTTGCGATCATGTGTTCAAAATCCTGGAACTTAGCCTGATAACTTTGTGAGATCACCTTCATAACACAGGCTGCAGTGGCTCAAGAAAGCCGCCACCATCTTTTCAAGGTCACCTAGAGGCGGGCAATAAATGCTGGTCATGTTAGTGAAGCCTGCATTTGGAAAGTTTATTTTTTAAAGGTTTTTTTAAATAGACCTGTTTAGGGATATTATTACACATCTCTAGAGCTGGTCTCCTGGATCAGAGAGAGAGGCACCTTTTTTAAATGCTGTTGTTAACAATTTAAATCACTTATCTAACTACTCAAATTCAGAGCTGACTTTGTATCTGATCTGTTAAATAAATAACACCTATTGCCCTTCAGTACAAGCAATTCATATTGAGGCTCGGCATAAATTGCTTGCTTTATTTGAACAGCACTTAATCTAGCTTACTGGCTTGTGACAGATTTATAAATAGACAAATACAGATGTAGTTGTGAAGGAAGCCACTGTTTCAAGGTTGCTTGAATAGATAATATATTTTGTTCTTGCAATTGAACCCCTCCAAATGTTGGTGTAAATTTGAAAAGTAGCAAGTTTTTTTAAACCCCTTACTGCTGATAGATGTTTAAACATCTGCATGTAAAAGTGCATTTTATCCTCTGTAAGAGATCTTCAAATCAAATTAGTGCCTGTGGTGTAAGCAGTGTTGTCATATGAACATCTGTGCTAGTCAGTGCTTTCCAATGGGTAAGTTCAGTATTAGTGGTATATATGTTCTGATGGATTTCTGTAAAGCACTGTAATACTCTTTACAATGGACCTTTCTACTTGAAAGGCTTTGTACCTGAGATTTTGAGTAATAAAGTGAACTGACCAGCCTCATCAATGTTGTTTCTTTTGTGACTTTACTATGTATACAGCTGTTTTAAAATACATCATACTGAAAGGAGCCATATTTATTCATTGGCATTCCCTGTTTAAGCTGTTATTAAAGAATGTGTGTTGCCTATAAATATACAAGAAGCAGCAATTCAGGCCTATGAGACTCTTCTGACATTCTGTTATCACGGCTGCTTTGGTTTCATGATCTTTAACACTCGAAAGAAATTCCAATGAGATCTTTTTAAATATAATAATGAAAGACCCCAAACTTTTACATAACATGCTTCTCACTGACCGATACATCCCTCCTAAGAATGTGTGTGTGTTTTTGAGGGGATGGAGGAGAAGGTGGTTGAGGGAATTGGGGTTGGTGGAGAAAAAGGAGGAAGGTGGTGTGGGGAATGATGGAAAGAGGTGAAAGGGATTATGGGGAGGTGGATAGGGAGGTAAGGGAAGGTGGAATGGAGTGCACTTGGCTTAGATATAAATGCAGTACGGTGGCTCAGTAGTTAGCACTGTTGCCTCACAGCACCAGGGTCCCAGGTTTGATTCCAGCCTCGGTTGACTGTGTGAAGTTTGCATATTCTCCCAATGTCTGCGTGGGTTTTCTCCAGGTGCTCCGGGTTTCCTCCCACAGTCCAAAGATGTCAGGTCAGGTGAATTGGCCATGCTAAATTGCCTGTAGTGTTAGGTGCATTAGTCAGAGGGAAATGGGTCTGGGTGGGTTTCTTTTCGGAGGGTTGGTGTGAACTGGTTGGGCCAAAGGGCCTGTTTCCACACTGTAGGGAATCTAATCTAATCATATCAATTTCTAATCTTTTTCCTCCTCATACAGGGATTGAGATTCATGAGCAAACACTGGTGGCTGTGAAACCAGATGGAGTCCAAAGGCGGCTTGTTGGAGAAATCATCCAACGGTTTGAGAAGAGGGGATTCCAGCTTATGGGGCTAAAACTTGTGCAGGTACAATAACGGCTGACTGATAGATTAAGTCTGCCAGAGTTGGTGGCATGATTGTGTACAGTTAGGATGGAGTTGTCATGAGGTCCTCAGCATAGACTCCCAGCACCATTATGTCCCGTGGTGTCAGGTCAGACTCTGACCCGTAAGTTTTCTGCTGGTTATCATCTATCACTGTTCCTTGGCTATTGAATCAGTACTCTTTCATGTTGGAGTTGGCAAGGGCAAAAATATATTGAGTGGGAGCCTTCACTATCCATCAAGAATACCTCAATCACACCAATTCTGACTGAGCTGATTGAGTTCTTAAGGACATATCTGCCAGGCGTGGTCTGCCGCAGGTGATGAGAGAACAAACAAAGGGAAAATCCTGTGACACCATGATCTCTCAAATCGGTCTGTTATAGGTGCATTTGTCCATAATAAGGTAGGAATCATTTATGAAGACCAGTTCTTGTCACCACACTGAGCATAATTTTGTATTATGTTACCATTGTATTAAATAGGATATATTCAGAACAAATGTAGCAACTAGGCATATGTGGTATTGCACTGTCAGCAGAATTCAATTCAACAACACCTGTAACCTCCTGGCCCAGAACATCTTTCACTCTCCATCATTATCAAGCCAAGAGGTTAACCCTGGTTCAATGAAGTGTGC